>NC_135839.1:10680000-11280000 GCF_029677425.1 Wolffia australiana | reverse complement strand
CTAAGAAAATTCATATCTATCTGAATATTAGCCCAATATATTTACAAAAGATATATTCTGAATCAGACGATTAATTTCTTTAAGGATTCGATGTCAGAAAAATTATTTAAATCCGATTAAATGCACATCACAGTATCACCCCAAAAATAGATTTAATCATTTAAAATTTGAAATCACACATTTATATTCAATTTAATGCATAAAAAGGGAGTATGCGTCTAGATCTGCACTTTATTTTTTCCATTTTTCATTTTATGTAATTTATAATATGTAGAAATAAAGATACAAAATTAAATAAGACAATCATACATTTATAAATATATTTATGACAACCTATTTGATGTTATGATGAGGCAAGGAGGTAATAACTTTAAATAGGATTAAGATATGATTAATATCAATTGTAGCCAAAATGATATAATGATAACTATTAAAAAAATGACTCACACGGAGTATGAAGTGGCTCAAGTTTTACCACTAAAATATTTAAGTTGAAGAGCGAGACTCTAAAACAGTCCATATGATTTTGTAACCATATAAACTATCTAACTCGTACTCTTCCTCAATATATTTTCCAACGTGCATTCGTATTGAGTTAGATTCTCCATGTGTGGAAGTCATAAAACAACGTGTGAGTCAAAATGAATATCAGATCGATATATTTTCTTTGACTACATCTCCATCCACGTCAACTATTAATGTCTCTCCAAAAACGTAAATTTGGGCAAATTCTACGAAACGTCACGAACTCCATTTTTCGTTCAAAAAGTAGCACAAACTTTTAGTTTTGTTCAAAATATAGCACGCGCCAATCAGAAGACGCCATTTGGCGTCTTCTTTTTTTTGTTTGCCAGCGATGGTCCAGAAGCTGATGTGGAGTCCACCTGGTAGCCAGGTAGACTCCACGATGGCATCCACGCCAGGTGAACTCCACGTCAGCTTCTGGACTTCGCTGGCCGTTGCCGCCGCTGCCCGTCGCGGGCGGCCACCGGCGCCCGTCTCTGGCGCCGCCGCCGTCGCCGCCGCTGCCGCCACCCTCGCCGCCCCTCGCCGCCCGCCGCCGCCGCCGTCGCCGGCCGCTGCCGCCGCCGTCCGTCTCCGGCCACCTCAGCCGTCGCCGGCCGTCCGTCTTTTTCTCGCCCTCGCTCACCCTTCCCGTTTTCTCCTTCTCATCGTCTCTCCCTCTCTCCACTCGTTCTCTCTCTCTCGACCTCTCTCCCCCTCTCCTGCTCCTTCTCTCTCCCTCGCTCTCTCTCCTCTCCGTCTCACCCTCGCTCCCGCTAGTTCTCCGTCTCTCATCCCTCTCTCGTGCTCCCTCTCCCCCTTCTCTTTCTCGTTCTCTTGGTCTCCCGCAGTCGTTCTCTCCCCCAAACTCTTTCGTTCTCTCTGTCTCTCATCCCCTCTCTCTTTCTCGTTCTCTCTGTCTCTCATCCCCACTCTCTTTCTCGTTCTCTCTCTTTCCCCCCCTCTCTCTTTCTCGTCCTCTCTGTCTCTCATCCCCTCTCTCTTTCTCGTTCTCTCTGTCTCTCATCCCCTCTCTCTTTCTCGTTCTCTCTCTTTTCACCTTCTCTCTCTTTCTCATTCTCTCTGTCTCTCATCTCCTCTGTCTCCCTCGCTCTCTCTCTTTCCGCCCTCTCTCTCTCTCTCTCGACCTCTCTCCCCCTCTCCTGCTCCTTCTCTCTCCCTCGCTCTCTCTCCTCTCCGTCTCACCCTCGCTCCCACTAGTTCTCTGTCTCTCATCCCTCTCTCGTGCTCTCGTTCTCTTGTGCTCCCTCTCCCCCTTCTCTTTCTCGTTCTCTTGGTCCCCCGCGGTTGTTCTCTCCCCCAAACTCTTTCTCGCCCTCTCCGTCTCACCCTCGCTCCCGCTAGTTCTCTCCCTCTCTCTCTGTCTCTCGTGCTCTCTGTCTCTCTCTGTCTCTCTCTCTCTCTCTCTAGCAGCGGAAAGTAAAATACAAGGTTTTCGCTTTAGATAATCCCGTCGTCTCTGATATTCATTGTTATTTGTTTCTTTTTCTCATGCGATTTCCAGCTCTGAAATATCGACGCTCGGAGGCCTTTCCAGAAAGATTTCCTTTTTATTTGAATTGGTTTCGCAGATCGATCTGTAGGAATCTCAAAAAGCTGAAATGAGGGCCGTGGGTAGCCTCCAAGGCTTGGATTAAGATGAATCTTTCGCTCAGACATGATTTGGAGATTTGAGTTATTTAAAACTTGTAGGCTACACAATCTCGCATCGGATTGATCCCTTAAAATCATGACTGATATTGTCGAGAGAATTGTGTTTTCCTCATCTACATCGTAAAGTTAGTTAGATGCTTTCGCAGAAATATTTTAATCATTCCAAGAACAAATTGTTCACTTATATGATTATCATTCATTATAAAAAAACCAGAAATGTTCTTAAAATCAACTAAAGAGAGTTTAATTAGGCCTATTGAAGCCCTCAATGGAGATCATCTTGACTTACCACCTTTCGTATGCAGAATTCTGAACTTTATGTTGCCCAGGTTTCTAAGATCATTCGTTGCATCATTGAGTGTATAAAGGTCTCTCCTTCGGTAATCTAAAAAATCTTAGACTCACCCATCAGGATTTATGTTTTCAAGACGTTACCTGAGATTCCACCTCTCAGTTCTTACATACTTTATGAGATACATCTCCTTTGCAGTCCAACCAAAATCTCAATAAAACTCGAGGACAAGTGCGCAATCGATAAAGACATCCTCGGCTACAACAATCAAACAATGGGTTTCTATTTTGCAATAACAAAGTTGTATGCCTATGATGGTCTCGAACTTAACGATCGCTATGAAACCTATGGCAATAAATCAATATTTCCACAAATGAATATCATCCCTCTCTCGTGCACTCTGTCTCTCGTGCTCCCTCTCCCCCTTCTCTTTCTCGTTCTCTTGGTCTCCCGCGGTCGTTCTCTCCCCCTAAATCACTTTCTAAATCTTGTCTCCCCATCTCTCTCTCCCATCTATCTCTATCTTTTGTTATGTCTTGTCTCTCCATCTCTCTTTCATCTATCTCCATTTCTTGTTATATCTTGTCTCCCCATCTATCTCTCATCTTTCCCCATCTCTATCTCAAGGTATATCTTGTCTCTCCTTCTCTTTCTCTCCCACATATATCCGTTTCCATAAATCGTTGCGTACTGTCTCTCCATATTTCTTTTGTCTTCCTCCATCTCTAGTTATATCGTGTCCCCTCATCTTTTTCTCCCATTTATCTCCATCTCTTGTTATGTCTCCTCTCCATCTCTCTCATCTATCTCTCATCTATCTCAATTTCGTGTTATACCGTGTCTCCCCATCTCTCTCCCCATCTATCTCCATCTCTTGTTATGTCTCCTCTCCATCTATCTCATCTATCTCTCATATATCTCAATTTCGTGTTATATCGTGTCTCCCCATCTCTCTCCCCATCTATCTCCATCTCTTGTTATGTCTCCTCTCCATCTCTCTCATCTATCTCTCATCTATCTCAATTTTGTGTTATATCGTGTCCCCTCATCTTTTTCTCCCATTTATCTCCATCTCTTGTTATGTCTCTTCTCCATCTCTCTCTCTCATCTGCCTCTCATCTATCTCAAGTTCGTGTTATATCTTGTCTTCTCATCTCTCTCTCCCATTTATCTCCATCTCTTGTTATGTCTCGTCTCTCCATCTTTCTCTCGTCTACCTCCATCTCTCGTTATATCGCGCCTCCCCATCTCTCCCTCCCATCTATCTCCATCTCTTGTTATGTCTCGTCTCTCCATCCCTCTCTCATCTATCTCAACTTCTTCTTATATCTTGTCTCCCCATCTCTCTCTCTCTCTATCTATCAGTCTATCAATCTACGGTATCGATGTGCATCTCTCTCCCATTTATCTGTGTCCTACAGGGTATGCGATGGAGGGCGGCATCTCGATGAGAGGTGAGTGGATGGAGAATATCGGATGGTATAAGCGGACAAATAAGTGAATAGAGGAGGATTGACGGACTTGGAATTGAATGGTATCGCTGCAGGGACGGCAATTCGGCTGACCAAGGCGGGATACGCGGTCTACGGCGTAGAGTACGAAGGCCATGGAAAGTCATCCGGCCTGCAGGGCTACGTGGACAGCTTCGATGCCGTTGTTAACAACTGCGACGAGCATTTCGCCGGCAGCTGCGGTGAGATTATGATGATAATGATTGATGAATGATGATTATGATGGATGATGATGGACGAGACTCCCTCCTTCTTGCCTGCTCTCTCACTCTCGCTCCCTCTCACTTCTTGTCTCCGGCTCTCCCTGTCACCCCCTCTCTCTCTGTTGCTCTCTCCCGCTTCTACTCTCTTTAGCTACTCCCTCTATCCCTCCATAACTCTTGCAGTCTCTCTCTCAGTTATTGATATCGATATTCCGCACTATCAATATTCGATATCGATATCGATATTCCCGGAAATCAGTTTTTGGATATTGATATCGATATAACTTGATATTGATATTCAATATTTCAATAGCCTGAAATATATAGGGAATCCAATATTCCCCTGTACGACTTGTAACACTCGAGAACAAAGACGGGTGGCATACTAATACCTATAAAATATGCTGACTGATTAATATCTGAGTACTGACCAACAAATATCTGAGTAGCGAATTAAAATGAAGAAACAGTCAAACTTGGAACTTGGTCATGCTCTTCAACAATTTGCTGAATCCTCCCGAAGAAGACTGCGATCCCTGTATGATTGTTCAAGATGTGCTTAATATCTCAGGTTTACGGAAAATCGAGGATATAATGGAAGTTCAATATAAAACTCAATCCATACCTCGTATGCAGGTTGTGGCCTTGTATTGTTGCATGTCTTTCTATTGTGGCCGCCTTGGTTGTAGAGAGAGCAGTGTATTTGTACGCCTTTCTTGGTCAATCGTACACCACTGGGACCGGCTTCACTAGCGTCAATTCTTCTTCTGCGCTTTGGCCTTCCCGGTTGTTTCTTCGCCAATGGGGGGAAGAGGTAGCTTCCCTCATTTTCCCTCCACATGTTTTTCCCATTCATCGGCGGAATACCATAACTGTAAGCTAGCTGGTATGAATCCCTCTTCAACCATTCGTTGACGTAATTAGTAGGGTCTGCTCGGATAAAGTGAATGCAAGAAATAGAATGCGGGCATGGAATGCCCGTGATAGTCCAATATCTGCCGGTACAGTGTTGGGCACGCAGGTCAACCACGAACCCTTCTCCGTGTGTGCTAACCTCGAACTTAAGATAGCCTGCATGAATAACACTGCATGTCCTACACTTGAGTCTATTATCTTCGAGTACCCGTCTTATCTGAGGGCATAAGGAATCAGCACTCTCGGAGAATAACTCCCTCTTCTTCACTATACGCTCCATGACTGCCCTTCTAATGTATTCCAACATGTCGATGATAGGTTGAGACCTACTCGGCAAGATGAAGCTATTGAAACACTCAGACATGTTGTTATCAATAACCTCACATTTTGGCTTTTCAGAAATAAAAGCCCTGCAAAACTTTTGTACGCCTACGTCTACAAAATCTTGTGCAGCTGCTTCTTTCAATGTCTCCATTTGTCCGATAACCCTCTGGAATCCTTCACGGGTTGTGCACTTCACTGTTTTCCAAAATAGGTTCCTCAAGATGTCACTGGAGTGTCCCTTCTTCTTCCAATTTGAATAAATATGTCTTGCGCAATTCCTATGCTCTGCATGAGGTAACAAGCCTGCCACTGCATTTGCTAGACCCTGCAAAATGTCAAAGCGTATCAGGTTTTTAGTGCACAACATTGGTTCTACCTTAACCAAGTAAGTCTTAAGATAAGTAGAATACGGCGAATGAGAAAGTTAAATACCTTTTGCTGATCGCTTATAATAGTCCAACCGTAGCCATCAATAATTCTTAAATCAGTCATCAACAGGCTAATAAATCAAGTCCAAGAAGCTTGATTTTCCCCTTCTACCACCACCCAAGCAATAGGAAACATCTGGTTATTTCCATCCCTCCCAACGGCGCTCAACAACTGGAAGGTACTGTTCCTACCCACTTTCTGTAACTCGGCCACATAGCAGGGTAGCCTGTGATAATGCTCATTCAAAGAACCATGAAGAATCTTGCGCGCCCAGGACCTTGCATTATAACATGTGCCCCGCGAAACTATGATTCCATACTTTTCCAGCAACTATTGCATCATATGATCTACCTTATAGTTCATATCCCTTCGAATAGCATCTAAGAAGTGTTCCGCAATCCAACGATAATCGGCTTGTATGTTCGTGGGAGCCCTATTGCACCTATGTTCATTATTTACTGCCTTTATGACAAAGGCCTCCCTCATAGGACCCCAACTGGCATATATCCTCCATGGACAATGTTCCTGGCATACAACTTCCACTATATTCTCCGTAGACCTTTTAAACCTAAAATTGAACCCGTTGTATACGGCGTAGTTCTTCACGGCTGCTTTAAATTGTGAACCTGATTCAAATGTCATGCCCAATTGCATTGTAATTTTATCGTTGGGGCACCTAGGATCATATCTTCTACCGCTGTGTGTGCTCAAAATAATTTCACCCTCATCATCACCACATAGCTCTGCTTGACGTTCTTCTCTTCTACTTCTCTGCCCGTTACAAAATTCTTCATTCCATTCTTCACTTGAATATCCATCGGAGTCACTTGAGCACACATCACTTGAATCCGAACCAAAAAGAAAACTTCGGTCATCGGCCCTATTTGACAAACAGGTACAGAAGCATAATGTAAATAATTATACAGAGGCAATTTGGTAATCAGTATGATACTTACATTCTCTTTTGCTTTGGCTGAATATCTTACAGCTGCACGACACAGGAGGATCCTTATGGCCTGCACTAAAATATCCATGTCGAAGTCCAAATATGAAAATCTAAAAGATCGATATCGATATCCAAATATGGAAATCTGAAAAATGGATTCCAATGTCGAAATATGGACATCGTGGAATGTCGATATCCATGTCCAATTATCCAAATCTAAATAACCGATATCGATATCCATGTCCCAATATCGATAACGATATCCAAATATGGATATTGGAGTATCCACACTGAATATCTTCCAAGTGGATGGAAATAGAGATTGCGGCGTTGAAAAGAGAGAAAGAGAGAGAAAAAGGCTGCTATACCTGGCTGAAAGTGGCTAAGAACACCTCTCGATCTTCAATAGAGCGAGACTGTGAGGGAGAGAAAATCGATCTCCAATAGAGGGAAAATGATGCGGTGTTCTAGGAGAGATGGACAATCGAAATTCAGTCAGAGCTGGAGACAGGAAGTGAGAGGGAGAGAGAGTGAGAGAGCAGGCGAGAAGGAGAGAGTTCAGTAGGGAAAGAGAGCGCGAGGGAGAGGGAGCAGGCTAGAGGGAGAGAGTATGAGAGAATATGAGAGAGAATGAGAGAGAATGAGAGAGATTGAGATAGGGAGAGAAGGAGAGCCAAAGTGAGGGCGAGCGAGCAGAGAACGAGAGGAAGAGAGAGGTGAAGCCGGAGGGAGGTGGACAGAGAGAGTAAGGGAGAAAGTGAGGGTGAGAGAGGAGGAGAGGGTGAGCAGGAGAGACGGTGAGAGAGAGGGCAAGAGGGCGAGAGTGAGAGGGCCTTGCGAAAGCAGAGGGAGAGCCGGTGGCAGAGAGAGGAAGGGAGGGAGGAATGGGAGAGTAGGATAGAAATAGGGAGAAAGAAAACGGGAGGGAGAGAGTGAGAGCGGAACGAGAGGGAGGGTGAGACCGGAACGAGGGAGAGAGCGGAAGAGAACGAGCGAGACAGAGGGCTACATCAGTAGCGGGAGAGAGAGAGAGAGAGAGAGAGAGAGAGAGAGAGAGAGAGAGAGAGAGAGAGAGAGAGAGAGAGACAGAGAGACAGAGAGACAGAGAGACAGAGAGACAGAGAGACATAGAGACAGAGACAGGGAGAGACAGAGAGACAGAGACAGAGAGAGACAGAGACGGAGAGGAAAAGAAAACGAGAGGGAGAGAGCGGGGGAGAGGGCGAGAGGGAGGTGTTAAGAAATGTGGGGAGAGGGAGAGCGAACAAGTGGAAGAATGAGACAGAGAGCAAGAGAGACAGAGAGAGAGGGAGAGAACTAGCAGGAGCAAGGGTGAGACGGAGAGGAGAGAGAGCAAGGGAGACAGAGGAGATGAGAGACAGAGAGAACGAGAAAGAGAGAGAAGGCGAAAAGAGAGCGAACGAGAAAGAGAGAGGGGATGAGAGACAGAGAGGGCGAGAAAGAGTTTGGGGGAGAGAACAACCGCGGGGGACCAAGAGAACGAGAAAGAGAAGGGGGAGAGGGAGCACAAGAGAACGAGAGCACGAGAGAGGGATGAGAGACGGAGAACTAGCGGGAGCGAGGGTGAGACGGAGAGGAGAGAGAGCGAGGAGAGAGAAGGAGCAGGAGAGGGGGAGAGAGGCCGAGAGAGAGAGAGAGAGAGGGCGGGGAGAGAGAGAGCGAGGGAGACAGAGGAGATGAGAGACAGAGAGAACGAGAGAGAGAGAGAAGGGGAGAAGAGAGAGAACGAGAGAGAGCGGGGATGAGAGACAGAGAGAAGGAGAAAGAGAGAGGGGGGAAGAGACAGGGAAGAAGGGAAGGAGAGGGGGGGGGAAAGAGAGAGAACGAGAAAGAGAGTGGGGATGAGAGACAGAGAGAACGAGAAAGAGAGAGGGGATGAGAGACAGAGAGAACGAGAAAGAGGGGGGGGATGAGAGACAGAGAGGACGAGAAAGAGAGGGGAAAGAGAGAGAACGAGAAAGAGAGTGGGGATGAGAGACAGAGAGAACGAGAAAGAGAGAGGGATGAGAGACAGAGGCGAGAAAGAGTTTGGGGAGAGAACGACCGCGGGAGACCAAGAGAACGAGAAAGAGAAGGGGGAGAGGGAGCACGAGAGAGGGATGAGAGACGGAGAACTAGCGGGAGCGAGGGTGAGACGGAGAGGAGAGAGCGAGGGAGAGAGAAGGAGCAGGAGAGGGGAGAGAGGTCGAGAGAGAGAACGAGTGGAGAGAGGAGAGATGATGAGAAGGAGAAAACGGGAAGGGTGAGCGAGGGCGAGAAAGACGGACGGCCGGGCGACGGCTGAGGCGGCCGGAGACGGACGGCGGCGCGGCAGCGGCGGCGACGGCGGCGGCGGCCAGAGACGGGCGCCGCGGTGGCCGCCCGCGACGGGCAGCGGCGGCAGCGAAGTCCAGAAGCTGACGTGGAGTCCACCTGGCGTGGATGCCATCGTAGAGTCTACCTGGCTACCAGGTGGACTCCACGTCAGCTTCTGGACCATCGCTGGCAAACAAAAAAGAAGACACCAAATGGCGTCTTCTGATTGGCGCGTGCTATATTTTGAACAAAACTAAAAGTTTGTGCTACTTTTTGAACGAAAAACGGAGTTCGTGACATTTTGTAGTAAGCGCCCTGTAAATTTTCATTGTCTTGATGTTTTATTCAATCAAAATATTTTCTTTAAGATTTGTCATATGTTAAAAACCAATAAAAAAATTGATAAGCCATTAAGCAACTCCATAAATCCTTATTATTTCACACCCGCTTACTTATTCAAGACCTAGTAAATGCACCCAAAAATAAAAACGGCGAATTATTCAGCGTTACATACTCCTCCGGAGAGAAGGTAATCTGATGACGCAACCCGACTGAGCTCCGGATCCAATTCGAGCAGGGCCATAGCTTCGGGCGAAAGGCTGACCTCGAGGTCGATGCTGCCGCCGCCTTCCCTGCCAGGATACACCAAAATCATCCCATCGTACTTCTCCGCGTTGCCGCTGCGCACGGCCACCGCCTTCCCCCACCCAAAGTCGCACCCGTACTTGTCAAACCTCGGCGAGCTTCCCATGAACATGCAGAAGTTTTCCATCAGCGAGAAAGGGTACACCACCGGGGCTTCCATCCACGTTTTTCCCTTCTCCCTGATCGCCTCATCCGTATGGCTTGCCACTGCGTCGTGGATCATTCGCGCGGCCCAGCCAACGCCGCGGCTCAGAAGCTCGCCGGCCTTGGCTGAGGCGGATAACGGGGAAATCGATAGAGACGAGGTGACGCGTTCGACGATGGCTTCCGTGGGAGCGCCTGACGGGAAAGAAAAGAGATGGCCGTACTTGATGTTGCGAAATGAGAGCAGGGCCAAGTCCCACGGAGACAATTCGCAGCGAGACTTGCCTCCCGCGGGTGGTCTCTGAGAGGGGCAAACGATACTCTCGGACAAGATGCGTATGGGGGACATGGCGGCGAAGACTGGATGCTCTCCAAATTTCATGCTATCTGCTATGTGGGTTTATAGGGGATGAGCGAGGAACGTGAGGGCATGTGGCCGTGAGGGCGCCAATCTTGAATAGATCCCAACATGAAGACTTGAACTTAGTCAAGGGTTCATAAAAGGGAAGAAAATGCTACCAGAGGGTCTGTGGCGTGCGAGAAAAAAGGAAGAAGAACAAGTCAAACAAAGTAGCGGGAGCAAATGAGAAGGAAGAACGGGGAAAGAAAGTGAACGGACGAGATGGAGGAAAGAGGAGAAAAAAAAGACAGATAAGAAAGTCCGCTGATCCCCAAATCTCCTCCTCTCCCGCTCCCAGCCGCGTTCTCCTGCCCTACGATCTCCGAGGATTTTGAAATCCGATTTCTCTCTTTGATTGAAAGAATTCGAAAAATCCAATTTCTTGATGCGGCCGTCTGACCCATCTTACAAATTCCTGTCACCGATCTGACGGTAATTGTTACCGCTTGATCCAAATTGAATATGAGCGAGAAATGCATTCATCCGGTTTTCTCTGAGCTTCTATTACCTGCTTTCGTTCCATTTATCGGAAATGTGATGAATAATCTACTCTCGATTTCTTGATTTTTATCAAAACTGCGCAACAACTTCCTCCGTCATTGGTTGATCTATGCAGATCTATACTTCTTAACGGCAGATCAAATCTTTGTCGTAGACTGAACAAGAAGACTGGATTCACAAATTTTATACCACTGCGTAATCATCGGGAATCATAATTACATTGCGGCATCGCATTTGGATTCGGAGCCTAATATCTATACTCCGTGGTTGATATTTTTGCTTACACTATCAAACAAGCATAGTTTTTTTTTCAGGACAGTGCCTGATTACATTCCAGGCTTTCAATCGGACTGGGTCCATAACTGTACACAGAGTAAGCCAGGTTTTCGATTGCATTATTCATACTTTCCATTCGCATGATTATAGAACAATTCTGAGGTAATCTGGGGCGATGCTTTCTTGAAAATGATTCTTTAAAGAAGAGATGTTTCGTTACCACAACCGAATGGGAGGCTCCACCGCTCTGATGAAAACCAGCCTTTGCTAATGTTTGGAACGAGCGGTGATATCTTTAGAACTTTGACTGCAGACCATCCTTCTTCATCAGTGGCCTGTCTGTTTATGCTCAAACGATCTGACACCCTCGGAAAGCGGTCAAACAAGGCCCATCTTAACGTTTCTCTCGCAAATTCTCTGAGACCATGTCCACATCATTGACTTTGACTCTATCCCTTTCTATCTCTCTGTCCAGATATCTCCATTATTTCACTTCTATATCATTTTTTATATGTTATATATATTATGATGCATATATCTCAGCTGAGCGGTGTAAGCTTCTTTGCAGGAGGAGCCATCATCTACTCCGAATAGCTTTCGGCTGGCGCGTGACTGTTTTGACGCAGCCTTTTCCTGTCTCGAGGAAAAGGCTGCGTCTGAGTCATCTTATGAGTGAAAGAATTCTCTTATGAGCCATCTTATGAATGAAAGAATTCTCTCCGGAGTCCGTCGATTTCTCTCTCTGATTGAAAGAATTCAAAGAATCAGCCGCCGAAGATTTTAAAATCTTCCGAAAAATTCAATATCTGATTTCTCTCTCTGATTGAAAGAATTTGAAGAATCGGCCGCCGAAGATTTCAAAATCCTTTGAAGAATTCAATATCTGATTTCTCTCTCTAATTGAAAGAATTCGAAGAATAGGCCGCCGAAGATTTCAAAATCCTCCGAATAATTCAATATCCAATTTCTTTCTCTGATTGAAAGAATTCGAAGAATCGGCCGCCGAAGATTTCAAAATCCTCCGAAGAATTCAATATCAGATTTATCTCTCTGATTGAAAGAACTTGAAGAATCGGCCGCCGAAGATTTCAAAAACCTCGGTGTCGATTTCTCTCTCTGATTGAATGAATTTGAAGAATTGGCCGCCGAATATTTCAAAATCCTCCGAAAAATTCAATATCCGATTTCTCACTCTGATTGAAAGAATACGAAGAATCGGCCGCCGAAGATTTCAGAATCTTCATCGTCGACTTTCTGAAATTAATGTATTTTAATGAAATTAATAAATTTTGAATCTATTTCCCGCTGAAAATGTATTTTAATGAAAATTTGAATGTATTTTAATGAAATTAATGACTTTTGAACTGCATCAGGAACTGACGAGAAATAGGGCCGCATACTCGCGAACGACGATCGACAGAGATAGGGGAAGAAAGAGGTGGGCGGGCATAAGCAATGCGTTGGATTGATAAAGCATTTCATCTGTTCTTTTTTTCTTCTCTTCTCTCTCTCTGTCGGCCCATGTTTCATTTGGACCATCCACATTTCTAATCATCTTTTCTTACCAGGTATAATCATCTTTTCTTACCAGGTGTTCGATTTTGCTAACTCCCTTTTGTATTCAAAGAAAACGCACAACGAGTTGTCCTGTTCAGGGCCGTCGCTGAATATATATTCAAAGAAATTTGGCTCTTCGAAGTCTTGATCCAAACACTTCGATCAACAGAAATTTCTACATCGACCATCTCGATCTAGCCAAGGTACAATGGGAGCAAGAATGGTGTTCTGAACAACAGCCCGTTTGGTTTCACGTTAGTCTAGCCAAGGTATAATCATCTATTCTTAATAGTTGTTTAGATTTTTTCATTTCATAAGTATATTTACCATTTTTATTCAAGAAAACCGACGGTTTTCTTGGTAAAAAAAGAACATACGATGAGATCCAAGTTTTTGGCGTATGTTCCTTTTTTTGCCGATTTTCGGAATACAAAACGATGTCTGATTCCCTCTTTCTATTCATATGATCCTTTCCCGATTTTCCAAATTATGTTCCTTTTTTATCAATACAAAACCAAAGTCTGATTTCTTTTTTTTTATTGAGTGTTCCTTTTTTAATCAATACAGAACTGAAATCTTACTATTTTAATCCGTATGATCCTTTGTCGATTGTTGAATGTATGTTCTTTTTTTTACCAATACAAAACCGAAGTCTGATATCTTTTTTGCATCTATGTTCCTTTTTTTTATCGGATGTTCCTTTATTAATACAAATCAATACAAATCCTTTTTTATCAATACAAATCCTTTTTTTGCCGATTTCCGTAAGTATGTTCCTTTTTTTTTCGTACGTTCTTTTATCAATACAAATCCTTATTTTGCCGATTTACGGAAGTATGTTCCCTTTTTATTCCCTCTTTTTATTCGTATGATCATTTGCTTTGGGTGCAGAATATAAATGTATTTTTAGGGACCAATTCATAGCGGCTCTTCTTCCTTCATAAACTATATAAACTATATATAAGCCTGTTATATTCTGTACTGAAAAGTTCGTTTATATTCCAGTACGGAACCCAAAGTCGTTCCCCATAGCAGGTTCCGGAATTCAGAACCAAGCTTTTCGTTTATATAACCCGAAGTCGTTCCCTTCATAAACTATATAAACTATATATAAACCTGTTATATTACGTACGTTTATATTCAGTACGGAACCTGAAGTCGTTCCCCATAGGGAAGCAAGGGTATATAAACCACTGAAAATCACATGTATTAATTAAGGAATTATCAAGTATAAATTAACTCCTTGCTATATAAAATATGGGGAACGATTGAATTATAGAATCGAGAACGAGAAGCACATGTATTTTCCTCACTTGGATCTGAATTCTTTGCCGATTTTCAAAATTATGTTCCTTTTCTATCAATACAAAACCAAAGTCTGATTTCCTTTTTTTTATTGCGTGTTCCTTTTTTTATCAATACAAAACTGAAATCTGACTATTTGAATATGTATGTTACTTTGTCGATTTTTGAATGTATGTTCCTTTTTTTATGAATACAAAACAGAAGACTGATTTCCTTTTTGAATCGTACGTTCCTTTTTTTATCGGATGTTCCTTTTTTATCAATACAAATCCTTTTTTGGCCGATTTTCATATGTTCCGATTTTTTGTATGAAACTCCAAGTGATGATCATGATGGTGGTGTATCTGTGAACGAAAATAGTTCAATTTGCGGTTCGTGAACGAGGTGTAGAAATGATCTTAGATCGGCCAAATTCTATGAAACAGACTAGAAATTCAATTTTCTGGACGCAACATATATGTTTCTTACAGATATCCTTAGTCTAAGTGTTCTCGGAATAAATTAATTTTACAATTTTTGTGGCCATTTTAAAATAATTTCTCGCTCAACAGGAATTCCGTGAGTATGATAGTATGTAGGCAACGATCAATATTGTTTCTACAATATTTTCTGACGGAATGGTTAAACAGCTACCATAATTCGTTCACTAAGACACAAAATTATTGTGATTTTTTCAGGTTGACGTAATTGGAATCGGTGAAGCTCAATTTTTCACGAACCTTATAAATTTCTGCTCGAAATCATCCGATCATGATGGAAAGATTGTGATTGTTCCAGGTTTATATGGACATTATCGAAGGTATAGTGAACCCTCCACATCAGTGTATGTCTTAAGAATTAGAGCTGAAGTTGTCGCTGATTGGAACTAAAACAATATGTTTTCAGACGTAGCTTTGGTTCTGTGCTTGATATCATTCCCATAGCGGAGATGGTGACCAAATTGACTGCCCGGTGTGAGCTCTGCGGCAATAAGGCCTTCTTCACCCTTAGGAAGACAGATGAGTGACAGACTGAATAGGTTGGGGGACCAGATGTCTACATGCCGGTCTGTCGGCACCACTACGTGAGTGCACCTGGCTGATCTGTCATCAGGTATGAGAATTTGTACTGAATATGTAGCGAGATTAATCCGCTATGGCCTTTCGTGCAGAAAAGTTCATCTCTTCCCAGATTATGATAGAAAATAGGATAAAAATTGGAGAAGAAAACAGGCCAGATTTTGCAAGTATAAATTACTGAGAGTCTGCAATTTTCCCTCTTATCTTTCATTAAAAATGGAAACTCTTCTCTTCTTCTCTTCATCCACTCTCTTCTAGGAGAGAGAATATAGAGAATAGAGAGAGAGATTGAGAAACAATTGAAAACGGTTGAAAACAGTTTCATCCGATAGGGAGAAAAGAGAGTAAGACAACCTCTTCCACGGTCCTTCTCTATCTTCCCCTTCTTGCTTCCTCCCTTCCATGCATGTCCGACCGACCAAACGATTGAGTGAGTCGAATGTCAAGGGGGAGGGCTGCAAGACGGGAGGACTCACGACAAAGGCATCTGGAATCTGAAGCGTTCCACGAACGTCAGGATCGACGTTCATGGGGGCAACTAGCTGTAGAGTCACCGGCTGAGAAAATGAATCACGGGCTCAGGACAGTGCGCCTCTTCCACCCATTCCTTGCTGTACCAACAAGCCACTAATCAAGTTGATCGAGAAAATTAACTTTTCTATCAAGAAATTGGCCTCCTTGAATGATAAAATATATTAAAGAATAGCTTCCAATCTCCCGATAATTTGTCTTCCCTTTACCATAACAATTTTTGAGAAGTCCTATGTTTATTTGTTTTAGAATTTCTATTTCATCATGTGTCCAATTTCAAACGAATTTTAAAATGGATTTCATGGCCTTATTCTGATGTCCACTACTAATCTCTACTGATAATTTTTGGAATTCATGTGTCCTTTTGTACGCTGATTGCGTCCACCATTGTTTGCAACTGTATGGCTGAGAGAATTGCATATCGTCGCTCTACAAGTGCAGCTAACTTGAGGACATTTCTTGCAGCTACCCATAGTGTGGAAAATGTTCAACCGCATTCTCTTGGAGGCATGATTGCAACATGCAATGCTTCCAATCAAAGATGTGGATGCAAGAACACAAACATGGCTCCAGTCAGCAAAACCCAGTATTCCACTTATGCTGTAAGGATGGCGGGATGATGCTTGCCGCATTCCCCAATCCGCCGGCACCCCCTTCTTGCTCTGTTGGAGGGGACGACAGAGGAGGCAAAGCACTACCGCAATTTTTTACGAGCCTACAATTCAGCTTTCGAATTCACGTCCAGTGGTGCAAATTTTGACCGTTCTCTCACTGACAACAATGCCGGCATGTACACGTACCGCATACAAGGAAGCGTCTATCATCATATCTCAAATGCTCTGCTGCCCCCTGTTGGTCAAGCTCCCTGTTTTGCTCAAATCTACATATACGACACGGACTACCAGATCGAACGATGAATCTCCATCTTCCCCGATCTGCATCGCAGCATCCTTGAAAAAATCCACTATAGTTTGAGTGAGGCCAATCCCTTTGTTTGCCCATTTCAAGCAAACAACGAAGAAGTGCTTCTCAATGCATCCACCGAAGAATTTGAGCTATGAATTGGTGAGCCTTCTGCCCCCGACCGCCGTTATGACCAACCCACAGGCTCTGAAGTCGCTGTACTTATGTTTGGAGATGGTAACGAAGGAGATGGAAGGCGCAACATTGTTCTTCGGAAACGTGGGGGGGAGCCTACAATTCGTGAATTAGCTCGACGGAAATGATGATCCGCTCTACTTTGTGCTGCTCTTTCCTTATGGTAGTCAAGGGTGGAGCTTGTAACTAAAGGAAAGAAGCAGGGTAACGATGAACCAGTTTTATGCCTACTACTTCATGGTTCGAGACTCATCAAGAGTCCTTCATCTTTCTGGCCGGCTTTTTCAAGAATATGTTGTGGATGCTTACGCCAAGGTTGAAGAATCTCGCTTGCACTGGATTCGCTGCAACCAGGTGATGTTGCGTGCAAGCCTCTACCGAGGGTTGATTGATCAAGTTGCCACCGACGATGTTGTCGTGCGTGCAGGGAGGATGATCATTCTCCCACCATCCTTTACTAGCGGCCCCTGCTACATGCAAGGGCTGTACCAGGATGCCATGGTCATCGTACTAAAGATGGGAAAGCCAGGTTTGTTCATCATGATGACTTGCAACCCAAAATGGCCCGACATCATAGAAGCTTTGCTACCTAGCCAGAAGTCGCAAGAGCGATTCGACCTATGTTGTCTCGTTTTTCGAATGAAATTAAATGAGCTCCTCCATTTGATCATTGACAAGGAAATATTGGGCAAAGTGAAAGGCCGTGTGTATATAGTCGAGTTTCAAAAGCGTGGTCTCCTACACGCTCACATGCTCAGGATACTAGATGATCCGTACAAGCTTAGAACCCCTAAAGACATTGACAAGATCGTGTGTGCCGAGTTACCAGATCCCAGCGACAAGGAGTTATTTGATTGTGTGGTGACACATATGATCCATGGCCTTTGCGGTTTTGCAAACCCAAGATGCTCGTGTATGAAGAATGGGAAGTGCTCCAAGAAATTCTCCAAGGAGTTCATCGGCTCAACTCAAGTAAACAACGATGGGTACTCTCTGTACTTGCACTGTAATAATGGCCGCGACATCCAAAAAGGTTCGTATTTCATCGATAATCGTTGGGTTGTTCCGTACGACAAGTATTTGTGCAAAGTGTTCAATTGCCACATCAACGTGGAAATCTGCTCTTCCATCCAGTCAGTGAAGTACTTGTACAAGTATGTCTACAAAGGCCACGATCGCATTCAAGCAAAAGTATCTTCAAAGAATGTTCCAATGGACTCCTCCAATGTAGGTGCAACTCAAGACACTTCGTTTCGCGATGAAGCCCAACAATATCTGGATGCCCGATACGTGTCTGCATCATAGGCTTTGTGGCGTATCTACGAATTCAACATGTAGAAAATGTGTCCAAGTGTGTATGCCTTCCAAGTTCACCATGAGAATATGGAATCCGTGGTGTATTTAGAAGGCGAAGCAATCACTGAAGTCATGGACAGGTCAACACGCATGCCCCTCACTGAGTGGATGCGGTATAACATAGACCATCCAGAAGACGAAGTAGCCAAACAGACGTTGTACAGTGACTTCCCATCTTACTACACGTGGAACGATTCCACTCGACGTTGGGCACGACGTCATCGACTATAGTGTATCGGAAGGGTGCACTTTGTGTGCCCTCGTGATAGTATGAGATACTACCTCCGGTTGATGCTTCATCATGTTCCAAGAGCAAAATGTTACGAAGATTTTCACACCATTGTAGATGTTATCTACGACACGTATCAAAGAGCTGTTGAAGCGCATGACCTACTCCACTCCAACACACGGTTCGAAAATGATCTCGCTTTGGCATCAGGTGTTGCTTCTCCCCATCAAGTTCGCGAGCTCTTTGTGATGATGCTACTCTACTGTGAAATATCCCAACCAGACGTGCTTCTTGAAAAATACCTTGAGGCCATGTCAGAGGACATCCATTTTGAGACCTGCGCTTCACACATGACCAACTAGATACGGCAAAAAGTGTTGAGCGCACTCGAGTCAATTATCTACCACAATGGATCTTCGCTCGCAGCATTCCCAGGGTTGCCCCAATTTCAATTGACAGATACAAAATACAAGCAAAGCCAAGGAAACAACATCTTGAATGAGATCCTTGCGGTAGAACATCGACAAGGCATGCTAAATGTAGAACAAAGACAACTTTATGATGCAGTATTGGAAGCCATCGAATCAATAGAATGCGCTAAGGAGGCCAAGGTCTTCTTTGTTGACGAGCCTGGTGGATCTGGTAAGACTTTTCTCTACTCAGCTATTTTAGCAAAGATCGAGGCCTCTCGCCACACCGACATATCGACCACAACAAGTGGTATTGCGGCACTTCTTTTAGAGGGAGTTCTTAATTGCCGCCGGAGAAGGACGTGTTGGCCCTGATGTCTATCTTTCACCCGACATTCAGCGCGTCTCCTCTCTGTTTGATCTGATTGCCCAGGTTTATGGTACCTTTAAAGATGGCGCAACTCAGTTGTTAGCAAAGATGATTTTGACGCCTCTAAACAATGATGTGGTATAGGTCAACAACATCGTGCTTGACGTCTTTCCAAGGGAAGTGATGGAGTACTTCAGTTTTGATGAAATCCATTCTGGCGAAGTCAACAATGAATCCCTTTACCCAACCGAGTTCCTGAACACAATTGATGATGCCACAATGCCACTCCACAAGTTCCGACTCAAGATCGGATGCATCGTGATCCTTCTCCAAAACTTAAATACATTGCAAGGTCTATGCAACGGGACTAGGCTTCGAGTGGATGGCTTTTTTCCGACAATGCTACAAGCCATAATCGTCAGCCAAGGCAATTTCTACGGTGAAGTCCATCTCCTACCACGGATTGCGCTCTACCCGTCTCAATCAAGGCTTCTGTTCTGATTCAAGTGCCTTCAATTCCCAATTCGACTAGCCTTCACGATGACGATTAACAAATCCCAAGGTCAGATTCTCGACACAGTGGGGTTATATCTACCAAACTCACTTTTCACTCACGACCAACTCTACGTCGTTCTCTCAAGGACGCGGATTGGTCCATCACGAATCGTGTTCTGCGATGGCCGCACAAACCGCTTACCTGTATAGAGGTTTTCCATTAAGAGATGTTGAGTAGAAGGCTGTAGAAGCCGAGCTTCTACGTTCTCAGGTACAACCTCAAACTCTCTCTCCACCTTCTCATTACCATATTCTTCCAAAACTAAGATCAATCTTAATTTCAGCTTCCAGGAAGGCATTCTCTCATTTGCGCTTCACTAAATTGATCATCATCATTATCATCGTCGACATCATCGTCGCCATCAACATCATCATCATTGATAACACCCTTATTTTTGTCTTTATTTCATGATTTTAGCATGATTTTATGCATTTAAAGAGCTTAAAATTGGGCTGTTATCATATATTTACATGAAAATAATGTTTTCAAGTAATCTCTGATTTTTCCATAATCTTCTGTTAATTATATGAATTTTTAAGGATTTATTGAAGCTCGAAATCATTATTTTTGAATGAAAGTGGCATATTTAATATTTTATTTTGACATTTATTAGCATGGGAATGAATCAATGAATTTTCTAGAATTTTCTAGAATTTTTTACGAATTTTTAGGATTTTTTTGAGATTTATTTGAAGAGAAAATGTATTTATTTCAAGGAAAAAAGTATATTTATAAAAGAAAAAGAAGTATTTTTATTATTTTGAACTTTCAAGGGCCTTTTTGCAAACTTTTGTTGCAAAAAGACCCTGAAAACAACTCTCGGTCGCCATTGCAGGCGTAAAGATCCAATTTAAAATTTTACAGGGTTTTATTGTAATTTTTAATATATATTTTTAATGTTTTTAGGAGAAATCAGAGAAGAGAGAGTGCGCCAGGGGCATATACGCAATTACTTCTGGGCGGCGTCCAAAAGCAATTCCAGGCTTTTTAAGGACTTTTCTGCAAAAAGGAGGATTCAAAATCCGCCAGCCAATGAGAGAGCGACACGCCATTGCGTGTTTAAAAACGAAACTAATAAATAAATAAATTTTAAATCCAATGGATTAAATTGATTTAAAATTTATTTATTAATAACTTTTGATCCTGAAGTTCGATTGAGATGATTTTTTTATAGATTTGTTCGTCTTGATCCCCTCTTTCTATCTGTATGGTTGGATCATTCAGATCCAGCCTACATTGATAGATAAATATTAAGTACTAAACGAGGGTAAAATGGTGATTTTTACCATATAACCTAAGTATAAAAGCTAAATTTCGAGAGGGGGAGCTCATTCTTGATGGTTCTCTATCACAGCTGCAAGACAGAGAGGAGCCCCAGCCTGGATCAACAGTTTTGGTACTTTTTCCTTTCATTGTATTTAAAATTTGATGCATTTTGAATGAAATAGGTTAAGTTGTTTGTTTCTTCATCTCTATTCTGATATGAACTTCTAAATCTCTTGGCTTGAGCGGCATGTACAAGCCCTGATTAGGATTAAGAGGAGAAATTGAGGGATTCACCTGGGCATTCAATTGCATTCCAAAAGAAAACTCTAAAAAATTTAGTGTTAATTCTTAGGATACTCAATTACCCCATTTTAGTTCTAAATTATCAACTTGCAAAAATCAACCAAACCCAAATTAAAAATTCCCACCAACCTCTCTAATTGAATTCTTTGATCCATCCAATTGGATCAATTAATTCAATCTAGAGCCCACATTTCTTCCATTCTTCTCACCTCTTCTACCCCCCTTTCTCAATTCTCATCTAATTAGGGTGACTTGATCCTCGTTGAAGATCAAATTCACTCTAATTAGGATTAAAACACCAAAAAGATAATCACATTGAACTTCCTACTTGGTTCCCTTGGACGACACTCACACTTATCACTATACATGTTAAGTAGAGTTTTATAAAAATTATTGCATAAGCTAGAATTCACAACGACAAGGGCTAAAAATTCATAATTTTCACCCCTATTTTCGGCTTATCAATCACCATCCTAGCAGAAGATCCAATTTGTGAAAGAGGGCCAGGCCGAGGAGTTCTTCACCGTGACAAGCCAATACAGGGTTGTAATCTTATTGATCATGTGGCCAAGACAGCATGACAATGAATCTTCGCCATCTGAGCTTCTCCGTTGTTGCAATGCAGCACTAATGGCTACCAAGGCAACAAGTCATACAACTTCTCCCTTACGTTTTCCTCCTCCTCTCTCTATAAAATCTCATATTTCCCTACCAGGGCGCATCTCAATCACCTTCTTTCTTCAAACTAAGAGCCTCTGCTTTGTTCGCTGCTATGTGTCGTCCAACGGGGTCGTAGGAGATGATAGGTACTGAAACTGCGTCGCCGCCAAGATGCTGCCTGCATCTCGATATTTACGCCTACCATCTCTGGTGCACCTTCAATCTCTCTATCTCTCTTCTCATCGCATAAATCCCCAAAAACTAACATCCCTTTAGTTTCAGCTGCGAGGAAGCCCTTCTAACATCCGCGCTGCACTGAACCAATCATCATCATCAGCGATTCGCTAAATCAAGACACAAACTACACAAGACATAGAACGTAATATTACACTCTACTCTATTTGAATTACTTTTCTTACCATAGCAGTCAGATAATTATATTAAAGGATCTGAATTACAGAATTTCGTTGGCAGCGGCGTAGGTAATAAGCTTCGATGCAAAGAAGGAATGGTCAAATTGTTGCATAGGGATTATGTAAGGTCTGCTCAGCTACCCGTTGTCTATGCTATTCAGCATGTAATCCAATCGAAAGAGCCTTCGTTTTTTTCTTCTCTGTCATCTGTCTATGAGCTTCAGATCTGCGATGTTCGTCTGAGTTGCTAAAGATGGGATTTTTTAATCTCAAAATGAGTACTGCCCCGCTTTCCATCTCTTCTCTTCACCCAAAGCGAGCATTGCCACCGGGCCCCACTAGTGTCTAAAATCATTGTATTAATTTTTAATCTATTTTATAAAATTAATGAATTTTAATGAAATTAATGAATTATGAATCTACCCGAAGCGAGCATTTTGAATGTATTCTCTCTCTTCTCAAATATTGAATGTATTCTCTCTCTTCTCTCTCTACCTGAAACGAGCATTGCGAGCAGGCCCTACTATTCTGAGAAGAGACAACAAGAGAAATGAGATGGATGGGGATATAACAACTTGACTATTTTTAATCCCGTGACGGTGATAGAATGCCCATGATGGGTGACGTGATGGTGAGGAAAGGTCTCAGACGTGTAACATGACAAGATGTGTATGGGGGACATGGAGACGAAGGTTGGACGCTCTCCAGATTCGTGGTCTATGCTATAGATCTACAGGGGCTTGTGGCTCTGAGGCTGCCAATCTTGAAAGATCTCACAATGAAGACTTAAAGTTGGTCAAAGGGTTCATAAAAAGGGAAGAAAATGCAACTAGAGAGGCAGCGGCGCGTGAGAAGAGAAGGAGAACAAGTCAAACAATTTGTGTGTGTGGGGGCACCCCATAGTGATGTAAAACAACACGTCACAGTCATCGTGTCGCATTACGTCACAGAGTCGTGGAGTGATATGCCAGATAATGAAATGATTAATTAATTTTATGTAACACAATGCGACAATTTTGTCGCGTCCATATATGCCACATTGATGGCAAATAATATGCGAGGCGAAAGATGTGATTATTTAGAAAATTAAACGATAATACTCAGAAGTCACCGACTAGGACAATAGGAACATTATAGATACACGAGAGGTCTAGGGCCGGACGGCTCCCAATGACCCGACAGATCAGTTTGAAGACCGACGCAATGGGAAGGCAATCACTGCCCGTAGGTGTCCACAACTCTCGTCGATAACAAGTCTATTCCGACACCAAAGAAAGAAAATAAATTTTGCTCTGGATGAAGCGGTGGCTAGTCCTAGTAATTTCAAATAAAATTCTCTCCGGCAGGGGAATGATACGAGTGGCACTGAAGCAAGTAATCAAACTGAGAATTTAACGGGATTTAGAGAGGAGATAATGACTGTTCATAAGCTCAGTATGGTTTGAGGCACTTGATCAATCTGTGAAAGGAAATCCTTCTGCATTTGTTTCTCATTAGAAGATCGTCTTTTCTAGGTTCAGAAGTTCAACAGTTGACCAGTAAAGGATCTGGCAGAAATGGCTCAAGAAATCCTGAATAGGAGAAAGTGATTCTCAAGGTCAGGGCACAGCTTGGCGAATGTCAAATAGCCACACGGCAGTCTAACCGTCAACAACCGTCGGCTTATTTCCTTTCGGTTGAAAAGATTTGATCATTGATGGAGAACAAGCAAAATCGCATCGGAGGATGCTTGTGCGCCTACTGAAAATTCCACCGGACCAGGCTTTCAGATTGGAAAAAAATATTTTGAGAAGAGTGGTGTCGTTTGGGCATTCTTGACATTCATTCACGATAGAATAGATGACCGTGATAACGGAGCTGAAAAACTCGGCAGCAGTCAATGCGAGGACGGAGGGGATAGCACCGTTGAGATTGTCGTCCACTGCCCCGTCGTTAGTCAACGCCACACCAACGACATAGGTTTTAAATAAGATTAGATAGTAAGAAACTGGAACTATATAAATACCCGATATGGGATTTTAGCAAGGATTCAATATAGGAAAATCTAGTGTTAGGATTAAACATAGACAGGCCAAATCTAGCGGCTAGGATCAAATCTAGATAGACACATCTAGCAGCTAGGATCAAATTTAACATAACTGTTATATTAAGTTATAACGGCTAGGATCAAAGATCGACTAGCCTATCCAACGGCTAGGACTTAACTAAACATAGCCGTTGTATCTTCTGTTACAACTGCTAGATTAGTTAAATAAACTTACTATAATTAGTTAGTATTATCATATAAATATAATCACCGACTGTATTGAAAGATGATGAATAATACAATCTAACTTCCACCTCTCGTGTCCCTCTCTCTTTCTGTCTCTCTTCTTCTCTCTGTTCACTCTCTCTCTCAATTCTTGAGCACGCTGCGAGCAGGAATTCACGCTCTTTCAAACCGAAACCACTCAAGATAATCACCACCGTTGAATTCACGTGGACAATCCGTGGGAACAGGCGGGGCTTTGTTGGGCGCACACACTCGCGGAAGCGTACTTGGACGTGAACCAATGCAGAAGATGTCGAGGAAGATCCCAAGACGATACGAGGAGAAACACCGAGGCGTAGTCATTAGCCTCGTCACGTCCCCGTGTCGTCATTGTCAAGAGAGCACCAACTTCAAGAGTAAGAGAGAGAGAGGAAGGGGAAGAGACTTCTCGTTCAAAAGAACTTTCAAGAAACTCTACTCAACTCAAAGGGAGAAAATAATAATACATCAAGGGATGTTGGGGTGAAGAAAACAAGGGAAATTGGGGGCCTTTTATAGGCACAGCCCAAGGCCTAAATGCCCCCTAAAAATTAGGCTCGGTCCTAGAAAGTAGGCACAATCCTATTTTTAAGGATGTGCTAGGTCATCCTACTTTCAAGGATGTACAAGTCCTCCTACTTTGTAGGATGTACCAGGTCAACCCTACTTTCTAGGATGTACCAAGAAGGGTTTGACATTTCCAACAGGCTTGAATATTCAGGACGGCACCAGAGTTATGCAACAATGTGATACACAGAGTCGGAGGTTTAATGATTCCGAATTGGCACCATCGTGATTTGACAAATACCCGTGAATTTCACATGAAGTATTCACCAACAAAACTTTCCCAACTCTGAACGGCCGTCGTCGACGTCAAGAACAATCACGTTCGTATCGGCATTTACAAACAATCAATTTCGCCCTATGAATATCCAGGTGATGAGTAACAGATACCGTAATATTGAGAGGATCAACAACAGCCCATTCTTTTTTTTCACACAAAAAATGCAACCCGGTGGGGATTTTGGCGACAACTTCTTTAACCGTAATCTTCCGAGCAAAATACCCCCAAATCGCAAATTGCTGTTCAGTGTTGCCGCAACTGATAATCCGTTCTCTTCCACTACAATGCGATCGAAATAAGAAACAAACTGGTGGGACTACGTGAATACAGTCTCTTCACACGGTGACATATTGATGGTACCGGTCCCCGTCCACAGGTCTGATGATTATCGAGTCATTGAACAGACGAAAAATGCCCGATCGGCAGCAATGAAATTCAAAGAAAATAAACTCGAAAAGCAAACCGGTCGTCTCCAGCCTGCAGATTTCTAAAGGCTAATAAACAATGAACCAGAATAGAAGTTCACTTCAGGAACGATGAAGATCCAACAATTTCTGATCTTGTGCGGCCGCTCCAGGAGTTCAGGCGACGGCGATCTCTTCTCGCCGGTGTGATTCACCGGTAATCGCTTCTTCTTCGCTTAGAAGAAAACAAGGGACAAAACACTCCAATTCAAAATTTGACTTTTTTTTTTCAAATGACAATCTGGTACTCCATTAAGGCATTCCCTCCTATATATAGGTGGATACCTCAATGGGCCCCAAGGGGAAACGTCCAAGTGAGAGACCTTCCCCTAATGGGCCAATTAACAAAATTATATCAAAATAAAACAAAGGCCTAAACAAGTGGCTCCTTTGAAAGTCATTACACACGAAGAAATACTTGAAATAAGATGTGTAATTTACCCGATCGATGGTCAAGCCGTGTACTTGAAGGTAGGATTATTCGTGTTGGCTCAGGCGTCATGTCACGGTTGTTGGGGGGCTTGACAAGGAGCTTCTTGATGGTCCTCCATCACATAGAAGACGTCTTCCGAAAGACAAGACCCCATAGAAGGTAGGGCCTTCAATCTCAGAAGAGAAGACAAGAGAAATGAGATGGCTGGGAATATAATAATCTGACGGGCAAATGTCATCCATCACACCATTCATCAAGGTGACCTATCTGTAGCGGATGATGTGACAGAGAGGGATGACTTTTTTTAGCCCATGATGGGCGATGTAACGGTGATGGAGGGTCTCAGATGTATAACGTGACGGGATGGCCATCTCGGATGATAACGGTGATGGAAATTTTAAAGTATGAAAACAGAAAGAAAATGTAAAACATTAATATTGAAATGACTTTATGTTTGGTAGACAACGAAGATACCATGAGAGCAATATAGAGAGAGAGACAGGGAGATTGACAAAGAGAGATAGAAAGTGGGAAAGAGGGATTGATTGACTAAGGGAGAGAGAGATGGAGGTCTAAAGAGGGAGCTAGTAAGGTTGACAAGGAGAGAGGGACAGGGAGGGAAAGAGAGAGGGAATTTGACAAAGGGAGGTAGAGAGATTGACCAAGAGAGAGGAAGAGGGAAGGAGATAGAGAGGTAGATTGAGTGACAGAGAGAGAGAGATTGAATGAGAAAAAGAGAGAGGGCGAGGGAGAGCGAGTGACGGAGAGAAAGAGAGAGGGACAAAGACTGCCAGCAAGACTGATAGAAAGAGAGGGAGAGCAAGAAAGACTACCAAAGGGGAGAGAGAGTGTGTGATGGAGAGAGAGGGAGAGGGAGAGAAAGAGAGAGAGAGAGGGAGATCTAAGGAGGGAGTGACGCTGCCTTAGTAGACGAACGATGTAGGAACATGATTTTAGTCCACAAGCCTTGCTCTACTTGAAGGAGCTAAGTACTGAATCCACAAAACTAACCTCTCGAACCCTTGATCCACAAGGGGTTGTACTTGAATCTACAAGCACACAAGCACTCTCTAACAAGGAGAACACTCAAAGGGGAGAAACAACAGTTTCAACAAGACAATAGATTTAAAAAATGCTCATTTAGAGGTACATGGGGGCCTTATATAGGCCACAAGAAGTGCAGGGTCATCCATAATGACCGTACCCATGACAAGACAAGTCAAAACTAACAAGCTAAATAGAGGATAAGAAGCCTGACAGGCCTGAGCAGAGATATCCTGTAGATTATGGGGTCTGTAGAAGCTGTCAGGAGATTTTTGTGTGGCTCAAGAAGATCCTGATGGGACAAAACAGAAGATATGCAGATCTGACAAGTTAGAGTAGAGATTTTGGCAGAAGAAGAATCTGGGAGAGGATTCTGTCAGAAGATATTGTCAAAGAAGATCCTGTTAGAGATTATCCTGTCAGAAGATATTGTCAGGGAAAATCTTGTCAGAAGATCTTGTTAGAGAAAATCATGTCAGAGGATTTGACGGGCTCTAGGTATATTTCTGCAGATAGTTCTAGAAAGATCTCCTTCTTGGGCCACAACTTGCTAATGGGCCTCAGAAAATGGGCTTTCTGGGCTACATAAGGGAGAGAAGGGGATATTGACAGAGAGAGAGGGATATAGAAGTAGAGAGAGAGATTGTCCAAGAGAGAGAGGGAGATCAAAAGAGGGAAGAGAGAGAAAGAGATTGACCAAGAGATAGAGGGAGAGGGAGAACTGATGTAACATGACGTGCTGATGCGACGCTCGTGTTACAGCACAGGGGCAAGGGAAAAATTGGGTTCGAGCGAACAAGGGTGAAGCAATTAATCCACGAATAAATGAGTATGATAAGCACAAAGGAGCTGTCGACCATTAGTAGAATCTCGGATGACACTTAAGGAAATTGGGGAGGGACGACCAGAGAGAAGTTGGACCAGAAAGTCGGGGTAGGGGCAGCCTGGACAACGGGGGCTTGAACACGGTGCTTGATGATCCCTTTGTCCAATAACCAGTCCATTAATGTAAGCAACCAATGTGAAAAAGACAGGGGTCCGTAGACCCCTCGCGAGCAGATCCGACATTAAGGAGAGGGGTTGATCAAGATTGGCCCTTCCCCGATTCCCTTGCGTAGGGAGGGGATGGGATAAGTGGAGGGGATCTGAATCACGGCAAAACACCAGCGTTGCCGAGCGGGTCTTCTTGACAAGAGGGCAGACGGCGGCGGTGGGAAGAGAATCCTCCAGGGGATGTCGCAATCTCACGCAAAGGACTCACGACCAGGATTCCTCCAAGACCTGACGCGGTCAACACCGATCGTGGTCAGCAGTAGAAGATGGCTCGACAGGCGATGAAACAGAACAATGACAGGAATGTCGTTCAATACTTTCCTGGCAATCGATCGGTCAACGACAATCATAGATGACGAGTGAGGATGCTCTGACGATTGGCGGAAGTTGTAATCGGTCGAGAGGGGAAAAGAAAGGAGCGGCGAAGGCGTACGAACTGGCGGTCTGGCGAGGGTAGAGTGTTGTTCCCCCAGCGGAGGCTTGAGATATGGTGGCCACCTCTTTTTCAGAGATCTAGTTTCCTAGGGTGGATGGGACGACTCCATGCAATTTCTAGGAGCAAGAGAGAACCACGGGACAAGTAACAAAAAACAAACACTTTTTTTAAAAAAAAATAACTCCAAGGGAAAAATGTCCAAGACTTGAGTTTCCCCTATGGATCCATACAGAAAATTTAACACCATGCGATTGTTCGTAAGAAATACAAATGTGGGCCTAAATATTGGGGGCCCCTTGAAAACTCACAAAATATAAAATGAAATAAATGACGGACTAGACGTCGTCAAGCCGGATACTTGAAACTCACATCGCTGGAGTCAGCTCAGGCTTCTCGGCGTGGCTGTTTTTGTGCTTGGGCTTGGTCTGATTGATGGTCCCCCATCAAGAACGAGAAAGAGGGAAATTAAAAGAGGGAGATATAGACATTAACAAAGAGAGAGAGGCAGAGGGGGAGAGAGAGAAATCTAAAGTGGGAGTGAGAGAGATTGACTGAGAGTGAGGCAGAGGAGACCATAGGAAGGCGAGCAAGTCTGAGAGAGAGAGAGAGGGAGGGTTACAAGAGAACAGAGAGGGAGTACAAGAGAGAGAGAGAGAGGAACTTCGAGTAATAGTGAGAGAGAGTCCACGAGAGAAGAAGTTTGAGAGAGTGTGAGAGAGGAAGTTCGAGGGAGATTGATAGGAGTCAGGAGACAGGAAGTGAGAGAGAAAGGAGTGATACGGACAAAAAGGAGTACGAGGGAGATTAGAGGGAGGGAGAGGGACTCCGAGAGAAGCAGAACACTAAAAATGCTAAAACAAGGTAATCCTTTCATTACCTAAGATGCGGATGCCATCTAGTGACGTGACAAGAACTAGCTGACAACTTCCGTCGCGGGTGATAATTATGCGATGAAAATTTTCGAAATCAGGGTATGGGTGACTGATAAGTCCAAATTTAAGGATTTAATGTCATTGTTTAAATCCAGACTTTAACACCAATATTTTTTTCCACTGAAGTACTCTATAATTAATGTAGGGCAAGTACGGGGTCGGTCCATGAAGAGGGAGAATTTTAAGTTAAGAATTTTTCATCAGAGCTGAAATGCAAAAAAATGAGTTTAAGATTGAGAAATATAATTTCTAGGATTTTATTGTGATTTTTCATTAATTTATGTATTTCTATGATTTGAATATACACAGAAATATAGAAAACACTAGAGATATTTAATACTAATCTTTTCCTATTCTAATTAGCACCATGAGTGGGCAAAAATATTTAGAGTTTTTTAGAATTAAAGTCAGACCAAAGACCACTAGAAATAAAAATGAAAAAGTTAGAGTTTTTAAAGAATATTTTAAGCTTTTAAACATAAATAAAAATTGGTTCTATTAGTTTTAGGATTTATACTGATTTGTTCATGATTTTAAACACTAAAAAATTTTAAAATACATGAACTGGTAGACCCGATTTTGACTGGTTCGAACCTGGTTGAGGCGCTCCTGCACTTAGCCAAAAGTCAGTTATGTAATCAGAGAGTGAGAGCCTCTCTATCGACTAGGCATGTTGTTGTGTGCATGTGCGATGGGCGGCAAAAGGGTCGCATAGTCATGCGGTGCACACCACCGCACAACAAGGGCGGTGATGGGAATCTGGCGTCAAAGTTCAAGATAAATGATTTTCTTTGGATATGGAATGGAAAAAGGGAGAGATGATGGAGGGTCTAGAGAGAGATAAGGATTGACTCTAGAGAGAAAGATGGATCTTAGAGAGAGAAACTAGCAGAAGTTAGAAAACGAGAGAGAAAATGAAGAAATGATGTAGGAGAAGGTTGGGGGGAATTTAAAAGTAATAAATGGTAAGTTTATTTACAAACTTTATGGAAATGACTAGGAGGTATGGACGAAGATTTAGAGAGAGAAACAACTGATTGTAGGGAGAGAAAGTATGAAAAAAAGTATTTAGGGTGAGAAAGTGATAGATTTAAAGATGAAATGGATAGATGGGAAACTGGAAATCTATGTTCCTAAAACCTCAATGCAAGTCTATTGAGAGATCAATGCTTTCTCTCAAATATGGATCCTCATATTTCTCCAGAATCAGGCGTTTTTCAATGCAAGGGATGAGATTGAATGAAAACTTCAACAAACTTACATCATGCAGGTTGAACAACCTATATTCTGAAAATACCTTGTCCTACTGGCCAGCCACTGGCTAGAGCACGTCTAAAATGATGAAAATGAGGGAGAAAAATAGTATTTATACATAGGAAAAATTACTAAAATATGCATGTGGGCATTTTATGTTCTCTTTTCTTTCTATTTTGCCTCTATTCCTCCATTAGTTGAGAGCTTTGTCTTTTAATTTTCAGCTTCTTTTTTTGGGAAGGTATTTAAAATTCCAATAGGCATGTCAGGTCGTGTCCCAACCTCCTCGGAAAGTCCTTTTGGTGGCCCACAACAGCATTTGATCACTTCAAAACCATTTGTAGAGTCATTAAGCTGCCAACAGTTCTCCAACTCTTTAAGAGTTGTATCTTCTCCTTACTGTAAATTTCTGCACTTGTGGAAGTCTAAAATACTAATCATTAACAAAACTGCTTGACTTCAAGGAAGTCAAGGAGATTAGTTAAAAATAACCATAATGTGCAGAAATTGAAACTTATAGCTGACGCATAAGTATTCAATTAATTTATATATTAACATGATACATTCCAGATTAATAAGAATAAAAATAATCCACAACATATGAAAATAACCATGTTTCTATCATCTTATCAGTGACGTGATGTGAGGCATTGCAAGAATGGCCCCAGGGAAACATCTGAGAAGAGAAAAACAGAAAAAAAGATGTGAACCAAATAATAATGAATTAATAGTAACGATAAATATAGCGGCTGGGTGATGATGGAGAAATAATAATGAATTAGAAGAAAAAGGGAAGAAGAAAGGAAACGATAGGGCAGAGGAAAAGTCTAAGATTGTGGTTAAGACGAGAGACACAGAGGGAACAGAGAACAAAGAGATAAGGGAAATGGGATTAAAATAGGCTTTAAATATTTCTCATCAAAGAGAGAGAGAGAGAGAGAGAGAGAGAGAGGGAGAGAGAGAGGGAGAGGGAGAGGGGAGAGAGAGAGAGAGGAGAGAGGGAGAGGGGGAGGGAGAGGGAGAGGGGGGAGAGAGAGAGGGACACAGAGAGAGAGAGAGAGAGAGAGAGAGAGAGAGAGAGAGAGAGAGAGAGAGAGAGAGAGAGAGCAAGATACATTTCTCATCAAAGAGTGTTTTTAGGTTTTGGAAATGCACATATTTATGGGATCGGATGTGTCGTAATGTAGATAATAAGATGTAGAAAATGAGATAATTGATCTCAATGTGTTTAGTTTGGACATGAAATATTGGGCACATCATTATCTCGGGACGGAAACCCCCAACAACATTAAGAACAAGCCTAAGTTGTGTAAAAAATAGTAATTGTGTCTCCTATTTCCTCTACCTCATTTCTTGTAGAAAAATATAATTTAACCCCCCTTTAGGTAATTCCTTGGCCTGTTAAACTAAGATCGACCATCAAGCCCCTTTTAAGTCCTGGGAAAGACTTCTCAACACACCACATGGCGTGGGGTCCCAATTTCTACGTTCGGACTCATCAATTGTGTGGGCCTGCCATCCTCATCAGTGGTTGTGTGCTGTCAGACACCTATAAGAGAGAAATAAAATACTAAAAGATTATGTGGAATTCAGATCATATAATATTCATTTAGGAGGTCAGATGGGCAAGATCATATCTAAACACTTAAATCGTTCTATTATCAACCTGCCTTCGGGCCAAGTCGACTCAAAGCCTATGCATGACTTTTTTCATATTTTCTTAAGACCACAGTCTGTTGGGCTGCAATTATTCTCTCGTTATGTCAAAAAGGCCTAATGTGAAGGTGAGAAAAATCTGTTAGACGCAAATGGTATATGAATCCTATGTGAAATTTTTGGTTGACTAAATTAAATACCTTTTCCTTACCTACACAGTTGTGATTGATCTATCTGTGGATTAGGCTTTCTGTATGGGCAGCTTTGGAAAACTTTACGGGGCCTCCGGAGGGCTTGCCTTGTAATTTTCAAGGCTCTGCTTATGTGCCAGCACTTTCCAGCTGTGAGTGGACTTGAGTGCTCTTCGCTTGTCTGCTTATGGCTAGCTTGCGCGTTTCTGCGTCAAGCTAGTTGGCTTGCTTAGCTATTGAAAGAAAATATATTATATTTTCTTCTTTATTTTTTCTCCCTTATTTCTCTATATGTATTTATTTATTAAGCCCAAAAAATTTAGAATAACTAGAGAAATTAATTAAAACCATTAAAAGTAAAATGCATTTTGTGTGAAATTAATATGACATGTAAAATACATAAAAGTTATAAAAAATGTTATTTTACCAATTGGATGATTTCATGCATGAAATAATAAATCACACCAAAATTGAGATACTATCAGCTGAATGATGTCAAAATGACCACATGATACATAATTTTTTGTTCCTCCCTTTGGGTTCACCGATGGTCTAGTTTGTCGCATATTTCACTAGTTAGCAGTATGTCCTTGGTCCATTAAGGCTAGTTAAATCAAGTATGAGCGAAAATTCTGCACTAATGTTGTTGCGAAAAGGAAGTTATCCAACTCATCAGAGATTTTATTTTTAGGTAAATGTAAAATAGTTTTTTTCAGAATGAGTCCTTGTTGGTGAGTCGAGTTCGCATAGTTACCAATCAATGAGATTGGCAAACCTAAGCCGAAGTCAGCTAAGATTTCCACCATTACGGATTGGCCTCAAAGTTTAGGTCTGCAATAATGTGATGCATGGCTCCGCTTTCTAGACACCAATGGGGTTGTGCTGGTGTGGCTGTGATGGAGGACCATCTGGTTGAATGCGTCTAAACTCGTCATCAGCCACTTCGCAGGGCCTGAGCGGACGTCAAGACCCCACTTGTACTCTACCAGGTTTGAGAAGCTGCATTGTGTTGACTAGGTATGTGTCGTGTCCCTTCGTGTTCTTTTCTTTTCACGACTCAGTACTCGTGTAGGGGCCCATCTTTGGTTGTTTTCATCGTCTTTGGATTGCAGGGGCCTCCTGCGTGAGCACAGGCCTCCCCCTCGTATGTGTTTGTTTGCTTGATGTTTTAGGTTGCCTCTTTAGGAAGGGGGGAGTCCATGTTTAATTTTAAGGGGGAGCTAATAGGCTTCCCCTTAGAAGAGGCCCATTAAGACCCCATAAGTGCTCTCTCCTTCCTACAGGAAGAATGGAGGGGGGTGGACGTGGATTCAAGCTCGTCTTCTTTCAAAAAAGTCCAGATATGTTTCACTGAATTGGTAGTTATCGTCTAGAAGAAGCATTCTTACTCCTTTGGAAAGCACAAGAATAATGTGGGGTGGACGTGGAGTCAGTCTTGACTCCATCTACAAGAAGTCTAGGAGAAATGTTTGTTTTTGACGAGACTGCTTCCCACTCGATGGCTCTTGCACTGCTCACACGGGTCATTGGGAGCTTGATCATGGCGCAATCATTCTCCGTGCAGTTATCTGGTTATGTCACACATCGTCCGGATAGACGTACTCTTCTCATTGAATTTTCAAACATATGTTGCATTCCTCTGATTGACTCACATTTCACTTTTTAATTACACCCTATTTCTTGCTCATTTCCCTGAGCCATAATATCACCCCTAATGTCGGATATTGTGTTACATCAGGCTGAATTTGAAGTAGATCGGGGTAAGGAAGTATGCCTGCACTAGAGAATGATCAAAGTGGATTTTAGATGTTGGAGAAGTGACATTACCTTATTCTCTTGCACCAAATTGATCATAGCACACATCGGCCCAGGTTCCAACATGAGAGCACATTTGACAATCTGGTCCCATTCTTCGTTGTTGATTTTGATTAGCAGATCCTTGATGACCATGACATGAGCATCTCCAACATGGCCTATGTTTGACCCGTTATTGTGGTTATGGTCTAACTTAAACTTGATTTGCTACATGGGGTGTGTCTCTCCTTATTTGTTTTTACCAAACATGAGCATGGTTTATTCTGATCTTAGCATAGCAACCATAATATTGAGTGTATACTAGTAATAAAAGCTGATATGTTCATTTTAATAATATTTAATGATATTTTGGCCCAAGTCCAGGGAGTAGGATGAGCCACAATGTTTATTCGTGAGCTTTGCATCCTACTGAAATGAGGTATATGGAAATGTCTCATATTTATTGGACCAATGTTTGGTAACTTCTTGAAGATTATATGGGATGCTAACATAAATCCAAGTCCAAGGAGTTTGGAGATTTTAAGAGAACAATTCCCGCCTCAAAATTACACATCCTCGACCACTGCAATAGGTTTGGCATCTTTAATTTATGTTTCAAGTCAATTTTGATATATTTTAGAAATTATAACCAGTGGTTATCTTTCATCGAAATCCAAAAACTTGGAATCTCATCTTTGGCTTGAGTTTTGACAAGTTGCAGGGGTATGAACTTGGATGCTGAAGAATCAAGCACACATATTTAGAATGTAGAAAAAATCTTCACCTAGGGATCAATTCAATTTGATTTTGAACACATTCTCTAAGGTAATAGTTTTTGCTAATAGTAGAACAAATCAATATAACTTGAAATCTCATCTTTGGGTTCAGTTTTGATAAGTTCAGGGGTTTGAAGTTGGACAAAGAAGAATCGAGGGCCGATTAAGAACATGGAAAAATCATCCTTGAGAGATTGATTCAATTTCATTTAAAACATCTTTTATGATATAAAAATAGTTGTTCCTTATTGTGTAACAAATCTACAGAGGTTGGTATCATGCTATTTGGTCCACTACTAAAGAATATAGTTACGTGTAAGCATTAAAGATCAAATGTGGATGAAGGAATTTCATACAAAGAGAAACGTTCATGGTAAGAGGGCTAGAATAAAGGGCGACAACAATTTGGGATGTATCTATGCAGGAGGTCATAATTACACTTATTAATTGTTATCTCTAAAATAACATTTTAGCGATCTGAAAGAATATTCCACTTCAAGTACATGTAATTATGATACGTCTTGAATATTACTAAAAGAGACTGATTACATTCTAATAACTGCCTAGAATAAATCCATACTCTTCAGAAGTATATTTGTCTTGTTGGATCTTTTTTTCCAGTAAGGTTAAGGCTTTGGGGGCTAGAGTAGAGAAGGCTTATGCGGCAAATTGAAATAAGTTAAGCCTTCTCACTCTGTAGAAGACTTCGGGGGTCATGGGTGACACATCTTCACTGAGTTTTTTTGGGGTCCTTGTTCAGCCCTATTTCCTAAGTGATCTTTTCAGGGAATTACACAATACACGGTTAAGGCACATCATCACCTTAGGACAAGTACCAACAAAAAGCATTGAGGATTATACAATATTTCCTAGAAAAAAATATCTTTGTTGTCCATTCCTCTCACTCATTTCCTATTTAACAAATTCTATGTTACTCAAGAAAAATATAATATTGATGGATAACCTAATTCAGCCTCCCCTGAGGTTGTTCCTTGGCCACTTTAACTAACATATACTATTTAGTAATTTATTATCAGTTTAAAGCAACCGTTCTAACTCTCGTATCATGAAATTTTGTCTTAAAACTTTGGTTCTAGTTAGAAATAAAGAAATAAGTATTTCATAACTTGCAATGTGAAGATATATCTAATAAATGTTGTGCATGTCATCTTCTTGGGAAATTCATTCTGAAAGACAACCTATTTGAGAAGCGTGAACCAGTAAGAGTTTATAGATGTACATTTTGATAAACAAATAGTTAGACATAAATTTTTTCTGGTGTATACGATATTTGAGGAATTAACACATTGGTAGGTCAGCATATATCTCAAAGGATTTCATTTATCTTGATCTATTTTCATGGAGACGTCCGTAAACTATACCATGGTATGTATTGCATCTATATGATCGATGGCATAAATGCAAAAATGATTTCTTCTCAGGTTCAGCAGGTCTAGATGCATGTGTGCATGGTTTTAGGGTTAAGGTTATTGAGCTAAAACTTGTGCATTGAGTAACATACTGTTATAGCCATCCTAATTATGAGCTATAGTAATAGCCCAAGCACCAATATGAATTTTGATATCATGTTGATATGCATTAAAAACATATGTAACTGAAATCCCCTTAAAAATTTTATGCCATTCAAGTATAATTCATACCAGAAAAATTACTTCTGTCAGAGCTGTTTGGAGAAAATATAGTTATTCTAACCCGAATGCACACAAATCATTCTATTTCAAAGCAAGGTTGATCGGTGTTGAAATCATTAGGATACTGACCCTGCTATCTGCTGGAGACTAGTTCCCAGCATCAATGGATTTTCTTTTAAATTAATTGTTCTGAAAATAACATAATAGTGCAATAGTATCATTTGAAGAAACCTCAATAGATTTTACCTTCTGTTCTCCACAAGTTAGCGTGGATAGAGCTCAGTAGGATTTAAGTGGTCAATATGTATCAAAATCAGTAAGATTTTTGACCATGAAGTCTCCTTGATATTAGTTCCCAAGCGCAAATAATTTCCATGTAAATTAAACTTGATAAAAAATAAGTCCAAAATAAATAGATAGTTGATAACTTGGAAATTATAATGTTTAATTGATAAATATTTCAGTACATTAATATGTTTTAATGGCCATATTTACATGTTAACATTTATAAATGGAGATAAATGACATGCACTTTGATTTTATTATTGCTTCAACCTTTTTAGTATTTTTTTTAATGGTATTTGACCTATTTATGTTGAATAAGTATTTTTTTCAGGGCTTAAAATACTTGGCTAAAGGCTGGTAAGGGTTTTAGTAATTTTATGGAAAATTTCCAAATTTTTTTACGATTGTCTGATCAGTATTTAGCCAAGAAATGATTTTTAAGAATTGAAAGAATATATTTTATTATTTATTGAGTTCTTCAAATATGATATTTATTAAATTTATGGTGTCCACATCATTCGCCCAAAAATTTGGGGGAATGATTGGAAGTGCGAAGTTAATCAATGATAGGCTCATTATGGCATCGCGCATCACGATGCCATAATGAGTGAATCATGTACGTTGAAAAGGAATGTGGCTCAGTGGGCGAGAGGAAGAAAAAGGTACGTTTTTCTTGTTTGATTCTTTTTGAGCAATAAATGCACACAAAGAATCGACCCCCGCATGCATTTATTGGAGTAGAATCCTCCTACAATTGAGTAGCCATGTGCATTGAATGCACGCGGCTACCGACACATGCATTACTAAAAAATGGGAACTTTGCGCCGTATTTAATACACTCCCGCAGTCGATTCGGTGTGTGCATTAAATGCACATGGAAATTGATTGCGTGTTATTAATTTTAACGAAAAGAAAAAAGGTGTCTTTTGTCTTTGTATGTTTTCTTTAAAACAGGGCTACGTGGCATTTTCTTATCCATTCAAATGAGGCAATCATTTTGCAATGATTGCGGCCTTTTGAAGCGCACATAAATGTGGCAGCGCACGACCCGAGGGCGGAGAAAACATGAAAAATGCCGCGACGAATCAGAAAATACAATTTTGTACCTTCTCGTAGGAGAGAGAAAACTAATCTAATGGCTAGGGTTAATCCTGAGTAAAATGGCGATACCTTGAGATCTAACCGTCCGATTAAGCTGAAATTTTGACTTTTCCTCCTCTACGATCCTTACGATGGATCTTTAAGTAGAGGTAAGGAAAGACTCGAAATGTACTGTTTGAAGCTCTCCCCAAGGATTTGGCAAAGAAGGACACATAAGTTGCTTTGGAAGTCGACAGTTCTTGGTTCATCATTGAAACTTGTAAATTCTATTTTGATTTTTGAACTTATTCTTGAACGATTCTAAAATGCCAAGGGATGGGCAAAATATACATGCCCTTAAAGTTGTTTTGAAATAAAATTAGCAATGCATTTTGATTTTGATTTGAGATCTGATTATTAATCTTTAGTTCTACATTGATTTGGAATATTTCTGCAATTTTAGATTTTTAGATTAGGGTCGGATTTCACTTTTTCCTCAATTTATTCTACTTTCTCTCTCTAGGGTTAGATCTCCTATTTTCTCCTTCTAGATTTAAAAATTTATTGTTTAGAAATTTAATCAATTATCTTAAATATCTAAATCTAAAAAGTCATAAAACAATTCGCCCATTGTCAAGTCCAATTTGAAAACCCCCTTTTGTGCTTATTAATTCCCAATTTTTAATATATAAAAATTGAGTTATAAAAAATATTTTGGTTGGGAAATTGATAATACGAATGGACTTCGTATTGTAATCATAATTATCCCGACCAAGTGTCTGAACCGAAAATAATAAAAATCAAAATTAATTTCTACTTCAATTTGTTTAATTATAAACATAATTGAGGTCTATTAAATGCAAAAATAATGCAAAAATAAGGTCTATTGAATTAATTGATTTACATTTGATAAAATTTATTGCTTAGTGCCTCCTTGTGGTTCGACCTCATGCTTGCTCTATACATATTATTTAGTGAATAAGGGTTATTAAAAATTTTATTGCATAAGTCTAAAAATTCAAACAACGATGAAATTACACATCACTTTTTAAGCTTAACTCTAGTATCATCTGAAGTCATCTGAATAGAGTTAAAAAATGGGATTTATCTTCTGTTCCCTATTATTCAAAATAAAATGTGAAAATGTGCCTTTTAAAATATCAAGGCCAACATTCTCAAATTTAGTAGGATTTCGGCCGTGCACTCTGTTGGAGAGGAGTTCCCAAGAGCCAAGAGATTCCATGTAAAGTTATTTTGCTAAAAATCTATGACCGTAGTAAAGACAAAATATCACCTAGAAGCATCTGAATGGAAATAAAACTCTGGTTTAGCTTTTATTCTATATCATTTAGAAGAGGAAAAAAAAATATGTATCTTTGAGTATCAGGTCGAATATGAGCTGAAACAAATAGTACTTGGACCATGCACTGTACTAAAGTCTAATGCTCAAGTGCAAAGAACTTCCATATATTAATTTTTTTTTGAAAAACAAGATCCTAAGGAGGAGATAGTAACATCTGAAGTCGTCAAAAAAGAATAAAAAAGTTATGTTTACCTTATATCTCATAAATATAAAACTACATGTTTTCTCAGCTTGCCCCATCAGCGATGGCCAACACATCACCATCGGACGCGTCGCCATGGACAACCAAAGTCAACGTCTCCACCATGGATACGCCGCCACAGTCAATCGACGTCATCACTCCCGCTACGGACATGCCGCAACCGTCTCCGCTACGCACGTCTCCACGCACGCACGTTCCTTCGCGCATCATGACACGTCGCCAACGGCAGATCAACAACTGCCCCTTGGTGTGACATGAAGCACGTCTCGTCTTTAATTTCTCATCTTTAAGTTGTATTTTCTCTTTCCTCCAAGGCCTATATGTATAGGCCATTGTTTCAAGAAACAGTTCGGCAAGTTTATTTTAAGAATTGAGTTATCTTTCTCTTCTTGGAGTGCTTGGCCCAACCTTACCCTCCTTCTCGCTATCTCTGATCTCCACCGCAACCGCTGTCGTCACTGCCTCGCATCGCCGGCTACCTCTGCTCCCTTCTCGCCGTCGCTGCTCACCCAGGACAGCCCTAGGCTGTTCGCCCAGGGCCGCCCGAGGCCATCTCAGGTCGCTCGCCCAGGACCGCCCCAGGCCGCGCACGTAGGGCCACCCAAGGCCGCCTCAGGCTGCCCGCCCAGGGCCGCCTAAGGCCGCCCTAGGCCACTCGCCTAGGACTACCCCAGGCCGCCCACGCAGGGCCGCCCAAGGCCACCCGCCCAGGGTTGCCCTAGGCCGCCCCAGGCCGCCCACGTAGGGCCGCCCAAGGCCACCCGCCCAGGGCTGCCCTAGGCCGCCCCAGGCCACTCGCCTAGGGCCGCCCCAGGCTGCCCTCCCTTGGCTGCCCCAGTCCAACCTTCCTGGGCAGCCCAAGGCCACCCAGGTCGCCGCCTAGGGTCGCCCTAGGCTGCCCCTGACTGCCCACCCAGGGCAGCCCTAGGCCACCCCAGGTCGTTCGCCCAGGGGTCGCCCCAGGCCGCCTGCCCAGGGGCGCCCTAGGCCATCCGCCCCCAAGGTTGCCCGTGCACGCCGCGTGCCCTTCACCCGTGCTTCTGGACGCCCTCGAAGCTTCTTACGGTGGCGCATACCATTTAGGTTTTGGGGCGCTACCCCAAACCCCGCAAGGGGGAGACTCCCCCCTTGAACCCCCCCCCCCGCAACTGACCGCGCAGTTGGATCCGCGACACCCTGTCATAGTGCACATCAATCGTCCCGCTAACGACGCCCCACGGCCACGCACTCCCGCCACTGAAGCACGGAACGTCTCATTGCCAGGGCTGCTCAACACTCGGAACTTCTAGATCTTCTCGTCCAGTGGGCCGGTCAACGCCCGAAACTGTCCAGTCTCGTCACGAATCTGAATTTCCCGCATCCTCTTCACGCACTTCGGTGCCGAGGTACGCCTGAACTCTTTGGTGTCGAAGTGTTCCCGTCTAGTATTCCACGAGAAGTTTCCACCACCGTCGGATTAGATTTGGTGTGGATTTCCCCACTTTCTCCCTTTCTTTCGAGAGTCTCCTTCGCGACGCGAATTCGGGTATTGATTTCGGTGCTTAGGCATCATCGCGGTGGATGAAGACAGTACTCCCGCCCTCGACAAGGGTTGGAGCTGCACCACCAGTTTTTCATTGGTTTTAAAATCTGAATCCAACCGTGTGTATTTCTGTGGGCTGTTTTATCCCTCCTGTACTCAACCCATCCACCGCCATTCATCCATCCGTAACCTTCCCCGTACTCCAGTCATCCATTCCTTAGTCGTCCTACGTCAAATATAAAAATACATGTTTTCTCAGCTTTATTATTCATATACTAACACTGTTATTTCCCAAGTTACCATTTGTAGTTTAAAAATGTAACTAATATATTTTCTTCTAAGGAGTGCGTGTAGTATTTTGGACAACAAAAATAATAAAATGTTTTTCCAATTATGAACTTATTGTTCAATTATTTGGAAAAAATAATTTTGTTTAAATGATATTTTTTTATAATCATGAATATGGAATCTGGAGTTACCTCTTTTGGTTTCCATACTTAACTGTTATTTAAACCTGAAACACATTCTTTGACAACTTCAACTTATATGTTAAACTTGTTAGATATTGTCTATGAGAAATAATAAATTCAAACAGGTGGATTTTATGGACTTGATTTTGATAAAATTAAAAATATTCCTACAGCCAAAGATCTTTGAATGAACTCAGAAAAACATTTAAAATATGATTGATCATGCCAAGTATTTTGATATTGGACCTGTGATTTCTCAATTTCTCTAGTGAGACATGTTGAATGATGAACTCAAAATTAAGGATAGATTTATGTGTATTGAATTTATTTTGATCAATAATATTTTTAAAATTTCAGCCATAAAATATTTTAATTATTAAATGATGAGAAAGTGTCATCTCCACATTGAACATCTATTAGGGTTAAATACTCTTTAACTGAAGATTCAAGAGGGGTAGGAGAAGAAACTTATAGAATAGTGGACTAGAATGTGATGAATAGGAGGTGATTATATGATGATCATAATTATTTCACAAGAATGGTGATAATAATAAAATAAGGAATATGTATGATGAAGTGGATAGATAAATGGAAATGATAGAATACGATGGATGAAGACATGAAGTGAGGATGAAAGTAGAACATGAATAAGAAGGTAGTATGATAACATGGTGAAAGTATGCAAGTGAATGTGGATGTTAGATGGTGAAATAGAATGGTGGAAGAACAAATGATAATGATATAACAAATTAATGTGATGGAAGAAGGGATTTGGTGTTGTTAGATGGACAATAAGATGGACTAGAAAATTTATGGTTTTTATTTAGGATAAAGGTGAAGAGATTAAGATCAGAGATGGATGTGGTATGGTAAGATGATAGACGATGGTGATGAGAGTGAGATGATGAAGAAGGCAAGGTTTAAGATTGACCTCTCCACTTCACTAGTATTCTTTCCCAATCACTCATAACACCAACAACACCTTCATTTACCTTAAACAGACTCACTCTCTTTCAGTCAGCCCCTATAAGAAAAAGTGAGTTCAAAGATAGGTGATACAAAACTCTGAGGCTTTATTTATAGGCCCAGAAATTGATGGAAATATATGTGGCCAGCAAGCCAATCACACGTTCCATATCTCATTCCATATTCATTAATAGAAAATATTCATTATAGCGCACATGTGATGCCTATAATGAAGTCCATGAATACATGATCGGACTTAGTAAAATAGGATGAGATCATAAGATGGAAAGCACTAGTTTTTAAAGCATGTGTTCCAAACATTCCTATTCCAATAATACTCAATATGGAACTTGAATTTTCTAGATAGAATAGCACTATATTGCCTTACTCGTATAATGTATAGCCATAGTCGTAGAAATTAACGTAGAAACAAGGATAGAAAATGGGTGCTCTATAGTGGAAATAGTCCACTAAATTGATCCATATGAATCCCTATATGATATTATACCAAACTGTCAATCAGGTTGATCCAAGTCATGGTTGTGTAAGTCGTACTTAGAATCGAGACACCAAAAAGATGTCTAATTAGATGGACAGTTGCACTTTGACTATGATATTAGAGTCTCTAATCATGGTAGTTTGGGTGCATAAAATAGTTCAAAAATATGATTCAATAGTCAAGATGGGATTGACAATCTTCGGTATAAGAGGTGACATCTAAAGGAATATGACGCAATGAAGCATTCAACCAATGTAGTGAAATATCAGAGAGGAGTTCTCCGATGATTTCTAAACTGATCAATACTCACTCAGATGAACGACTAAGGTTTGACAGTTGATCAACCTTAAGTCGCCTTAGGTGCGTCAATGGGATGAGAGACTATACATATACAATAACCCATGGTGCACAGGTTCTATTAGTTAGTTGATGCATACTCCTTTGGATCTTTTAGTGCATGCGTGTAGCTTGGCATCCCACGAGTTGGAAACAACATATCAATTTGGTCAAGTATATTTGACATTAATTAATCTATATGATGATATAGGTAAGTACTTTGGAATGCTGATAAAGGTTATTAGATTGTTGGAGAAGTTAACTAGAATCATACATGAGCCGAGACGGATCACACACAAACGGTTTTTGGACATCAGAAGGTATACTTAAGTTTAGGAGGTGTTTATGAAAAGTACCCAGTTAGTATAAATTGGGGAAGGCCCTGAACGAAATTCACCCATATAAGAATTGTTTAGGGCCCTTCCCCATGTTCTTGAGTCTCCCTGTGAATCCTCTCCATTCCTAATGTGATCGGGATGGCATAACAATGACGACAAAGATTGAACCGAGCTTGAAAAGGTGGAGGGGTTTTGAAGTGTTGAGGATGGCATAGATGTCTAGAGGCTGCACACATAAGCAGCTTAACTCCACTCACTCTAGGATCTAAGAAATCATGCATGTGATCCGTGCAAATGTGATTTATTCCCTAATTTTTCTAATACCATTACGACTATATTTTAGTCTTCCAATGGAAGAAATTATGTTCATCCAGATAAGGAAACAAGAGCCAAAATATGGATAGAAAGAGGTGTAAGAAAATAAGCTTCACCAGGATTTTACGCCAAATACTCCTGGATTGTCCGATATCGTGATTTGGATTGTCAGATATCTGGTTTTCTTGCTCCCCTGATTTTCTCTCTCCCTCAATTTTGAATAACTCAAAGAGCATTAAATAGTTAAAAAAAATCATATTTTGTTTATAAATTTTTAAATATGTGTGTGAATTTAAAACATGAAATGTCTTCAGATATGATGCCAATAAATTCAGGAAAAATTCCAACTCAAAAAATTATGTTCCTTGAGAATTTAGAGCCAGAAAAAGGAAAAAAATTAATAAATTTCATACATCATTCCAAAAATAAATTCAAACATTTTAGGCTTGATAAAATATGTAAATATGGTCGTATAAACCTACTAAAATGTGTTTCATCGTTGAGACACTCAAGTGTGTAGCCTGTCGATGTGTCTAGAAATCCCAGGCTCAGCAAATCTCCTTCATCTTGACAAGCTGAATGAGTTGCAACACTCTCCCCATCATATCGGAATGGTGAGGTGCAAAAAGGGAGAAAGGAGAAGATGGGTAAGGCCCTAAATTTTAGCATGGGTTCAAGGCCTATTGTATTTCCATCTTTGTCATAAGTGAGATGTTTCATAAAATATATAAAATTTTAAATATCTTATGACATCCAAATGATAATTTCTGTGTGACCATGTAGGCCTAGTGTACTATTTTAGTTTAATCATTCCAAGTATCATATATCCTTCATTAATCTTTCAAATCAAAGGATTGTATTGACTTACTCATGGAATCTATCGATCATCGGGTACCATGTATGTTTAGCCCCTTATCCGCTTGAAAACTTCTTGGATGACTTTGGGTATGGTCAACTGTCAAGCCTTAATAGGTCAACCAAGTACTCCTGTGATATTTGAAAAAGCTTGACCAATAACTTATTCTCATTATAATTCTTGAGCTGTCTCCTTCTATATGAAGGGCGGGTGGCGCTATCTCAATCATTCAGTCATCTTCAAAAACTTCTTGTTGCACCCATTTGAAGTCCTATTAAAAGAAAATCATAGGTCAAAGTAAATATACAATTGTCAATCCACAACATGGCAATAATGCCTCAAGTCTAAGTTCCACTTAGAAACAATGATGTGAATAACCTGATTGGCATTCTGATATTATACTATTTAGGTATTCTTATGGATCAATTCAGTGAACATTTTATGCTATAGGCATCCACTATCTATCTTTAGTGCTTTTACCCTAACGCTATGTGATTGACCCTACTCATCATATGAATGTCAGCACATAGTTTTATTTAATCCAAATACTTTGGTGTCATTCTTGAGTATCCCTGCAATAAAAATATTTATAAAACATGTTGTTTTTAGCAAAAAATACGGTGCCGGGTACGTCCAACCCGGCGGTTGTGCACGTAGACCAATCCAACTGTCCTTTGTACGCCACCTAGGGGGATTTTATGTATAAAATGGAGTGTTTATCCGCGTTCATAGGTGTGGAGCGAGTATAAATATCCCAATTACACTCGGATCCCACTCATCCACGCCCATGTGCAGGAAAGGAAAGGATACATACGTGATACCTAGCAGGTGCTCAGAGAAGTTCTCGTGTGCCGACGTCTCACCCGTCCGTGATCCACCCAAGCGAAGGTGGGGAGAAGAGTGTGTGGTGCCCGCGAAGCAGGGGCATTGGTGGAAGTGTGCACGGTCCACCCCCCTGTCGTGTGACCTCATAAATTGTCCGATCAAACAAGAGGTGGCGCACTCCCACCTCGAGTGCTCCACGCAATCCACCACTCCCGCGGGCCCTCTTTCAATAGGGTGTGACGCGTACGAAGGGTCGAGAAGACGAGGCGTTCCATGCGATAGCTTCCCCGAGCGGTCAGAGGGAGTGCCTGCCATGAAAGAAAAAGAGAGGAAGGGTGTCGTGTGTATCTGCTATCTGGTTGCCTTCTCGCAGCTGGTGACGAACACTAGTTGTGCGAGGGCGACACCGCATGATGACCTGCCATACGCGATGTAGTTGCCATTGAGAGCATGTACCTGCAAGAAGCATATCAACTAACACTTGTGAGACTGATTCTACGATGATGTGGTGAAGGTTTCGTTCCTCACAGAGAAGTAAACCATCACATATCGCCATAGCATTGGCATAGTTTATAGGCCATAGAAAGAGAAAAAACGAAGAGAATACTCCCTGTATGATCACGGAGGATACCACCTCCCCCTACTAGTCGCGGGTTCCCTTTAGCCGCACCATCTACATTCAATTTGAGGATGCCGATTAGTGGTGGGTGCCAACAGACGACCTGTAGCTGAACGCGAACAAGAGGAAGGGTCACCAGAATTCCCCACGAGCGAAGGAAGCTGCATGTGAGGGCTGAGCTGGAGTCGCGAGGTGGAATAAGATGGTGGGTGTGCCGTATCCATAGCTTGACTTGATGCATGATATCCACGACGCGCATGGGAGTTCCTACAAAACGAAAAGAATTTCACCATTTCCATATCACCCATAGTAAGTAAGCTATGGCAATGTGTAGGATAGGGCTCAGTTTGGAGAGTGTTGGCCAGAAAAACATCTTGCCAAAACACTCATATGAGGTCAGTGAACTATCAAGAAGTGGGCGTCGATGAAATGTGATTTGACACCAACAGTCGAGGGCTGTTTCACAATGGAAGAACAGATGTTCCATAGTCTCAAACTGTGGTGATGCGGGACAAATGTGACAACGCGAACTGAGGGAGTGACCTATACAGATCACCCGTTCATCAGCCATGGGGCCATGATGTAAAAGTCTCCAAAGGAAGGAGACACGAGTAAGGTTCGCAAGATGTCAAATGTGGCGACCTTAGTGATGGATGGGGGATTTTGCACGAAAATGCTCCCAAGAAGATTTGCAGTAGGCCCGATTGAGCGTGAGTGTCCATGATGGCGAGGACGCCAATGCATCAGCCCAGGACACGTCACCGCAGGCAGTCGGGGTCAACACAGACGTTACGGATCCAAAGATGAAGTCAACAGAAGTCAACCCACCTCGGTCAACAGGAGTCAACGAAGAAGTCAACACGCCACAACCGTCGTCCGCCACATCACCACCCACGCACGTCTCCACGCGCGTCATGACACGACGCCAAAGGCAGATCCACAACTGCCCTTTAGCATGACGTGATGCACGTTTTCCCTTGCGTGTCTTATTTTCTAGTTATTTTCTCTTTCCTCCAAGGCCTATATAAGGTCATTTGTTTCAAGAACTCATTAGGCAATCATAATTCAAGAATTGAGTTTTCTTTCTAACTCTTCTTGGAGGATTGCCCTACCCCTCATCTTGCCCTAACCTTCCCCGTCGTCGCCGTCGTCGTCGTCATCACCGTCGTCGCCGCCGCCACCACCGCCGCCGCTGCCGCCGCCGTCGTCATCACCGCCGCGCGCAGCCGCGCGGTCACACGCCGCGACCGCACGCCACCGCGTGCCATCCCCGCGCGCCGCCGTGCGCCTCCGCACGCCGCGGTCGCGCGGCGCTGCGCGCCGTCGGCGGCGCCTCAAGCCGCGCGCGCTCGCGCGCTCGGGTGCGCTCCGCCGCACTCCGCGCACTCCGCGCGCGCGCAGGCGCTCCGCGCCCGCGCGCGCTGCTCCGTGCTGCTCTGTGCTGCTCTGTGCTGCTTCGTGCGCTCCGCGCACCCTTCGCGCGCTTCGCGAGCGCGGGAGTTCGTCGCGCCCGACCCGGCGTCCCCGCTTCATAACATCAACCAGGGCCGGACAACGCCCGGAGCGCCCGTTCCAGTATCACGCCGCCTTCGTCGCCACGAGCAGAATTACCTGCAGCCTCTACACGCACTACGGTGCTGAGGTATACCTGAACCCTGTGGTGTCGACGTGTTCTCCGCTCAGTATTTTCTCGGGAAGTTTCCACCGCCGTCAGAATCAGACTTGGATTTCCTCTTCTTCTCTCCTTTTCTCGAGTGTTTCTTCGCGACGTGAATTCGAGGTATTGATTTCGGTGCTTAGGCATCATCGCGGTGGGGGAAGACAGTACTCCTGCCCTCGATAAGGGTCAGAGCTGCACCACCAGATTTCATCGGTTTTAAGTCCGAGAATCGACCGTGATTTCTGTGGATTGTTTTATCCCTTAACCCATTCCTACCCATAGCCTCGTCATCCGCCCTAAATCGTCCATCCCATAGTCGTCCTACGTCAGTCCAAATGGCACAATCGGGAGTGGTATTGATAGGGGTACTATGGACTTGGGAGAGCGTGGCTAAAGGGAGGCCATGCTGCTCCCATAGGTGTCGCGTGTTGTCCATAAGCAGTTGGGCCACTATAAGGTGCAGTCGGTGTGGTACAAAATGTAGACAGCGAGCGAAAGGGTTGTTAGTATGCCATGTGTTAAACCAGGCGCTAATCGCACCTTGTCGGACATGTCAATGTGTGACTTGGGCTATTTTGAGCCAATGTCGCTGCCACGTCCACCATCGTTGATGGCCTCGGATATCGATCTCTCAACAGGCCCACTCGCCAGACTTGGCAAAAATAAAACTCCCCAATAGAGACTTCGTGGTGCGCATACGCCATACTAGCTTCTTTTGAAGCATGTCTTGGACGTCTTGGAGGTGCCTGAGCCCTAAAAACCCCTCAGTCGTCGGCCGACATGCTTTCTCCCAAGAAACTAAATGATGGCGACTCTCTCCCTCGAGGTGACGGGAACATAAGAAACATGTGCATAGTCAATCCACTCCATTCAAATCAAATTTGTATCTCTTTAACTATATATAAAGTCTATATTTATTTTCAGATTTTATTGCATGAGAATAGTTTCCTTGCGCTCTGTCATATGTTAAAATAAAAAAAAAATAAATTATAAAAAATAACCATATATGTAACAATTATGGTTAATTTTATTATCTACGGTTACTGAGTTATCCAAAAATATCCATAACTTTCCATACAAATAAAGAGTGAGTGAAGCGGAATCCACTACGAGCATGTATTGAGGATGCTAATTTTTAAATTTCTACTTTAGGGTATTTATATTTTTTTTGAAATTAATTGAATTTTAATTTGAAATTCATCTAGGATGATTCCAAAATATTATTCATATTGGACATAATTTGTTCAAATTTCATTGAATAGTATTGTGAGGTTTTTTCATTCTAAGAAAAATTGAAATAAAAATAATTAAATACTTAAGTTGGCTCCTGGGTACCATCAGGTAACAATTTATGGAGGTGGACCTGAACTGGATGGAGTTAATGAATGAAACAATGCTACTGAAAGTGATTGGTTGACAGCGGATATGCATTAACCAGTGGAAGAGTAACTGATACAATCTTCCCACTACTGATAGTAAGGCATATTAAATGGGGTGCGACGATGAGAGGTACATTTGATGGTTACATACATGATGATTAAAACATACGCTATCTTTGAGAATGTTAACCTAGAATAAAGGATTAAGAAATGAGCCCATTGAAGTTAGATTACACTAAAATTTTTGTCTCATGCCCAAAAGACCGAATGATGCTTCTCCTCACGAATCTTGATCAGATCACCACTTCTTCAATCATTCACTCACAAAATTCAATAACGGAGCCAAATACTATTTTAAATAAGAAAATCATTAATTTGAAGAAAATCTTAAATTAGAAACAAGATCCAATGGTGCAATGTTTCAGATTGATTGGGTTCTATATTGAGATCCAATATATGGATAGAGGAGGCAAAGACATAAGTACCCATAAATGATAACCCAAAAACTCGTTCTGGATTACTTGATATCATGTCTAATTTCAAATAAACCTTCGTTGCTCATTATTTGTCTCTCCTTAATATTTATATCGGGTCATTATTGTACCATCTATCAAAGATTCTGCATCAAAATTACATTTAAGTTTCAGCTCCATTTAGGTATTGAGTTGTGTCCTCAAATGTTGCAAAAGGAGCCAATCATTGGAATTGAATTGTTTTTTTACATGAGACTCCAAATCCCCCTCCATTAGTTTTACTACCAAAGGAACAAACGAAATGATATTTTGTTGAAATGATTGAGGCTATTGTCAAAATGATTAATGCCACGTGTAAGGTTGCGTTGCAACAACTCTGGTGCATCTCTTCCGAAAATGTATCTCCGCTTGACGACACATCTGCACGTGCTTTATTTTTTTCATCGTTTATTTCTTTGGATGTAATTTCCTCTCGAATTGTGGACGGGCCTATTGTCTTTCGGGCCTCATACTTGTTGAACAGTTTTATTTTCCTCGTGTTGAGGGGGCCGCTCGTCAAGAGGCGGTTCCCTCCCGTATGCCCGATTGGGCCTGGCTTCCACCCTATATAAAGGCTGGCATGCCCAAGAGGATACCTTGAGGTGAATTTGAATGGAAAAGTTGAAGTTGAGTTTTTATTTCTTTCTTTCCACCAGTAGATAGTTCGTGTGGTGGATCGTGGGTTTGTCATCACCTCTCTCCACATGAAAGATTATTGTGGATAGTCGTTGTCGCCCACTGATATCGTCGGATCATTTTCGTCATCAAGAACTCCAGTTATTGGTCTGTCGTAGATCCAAGAATCGTCCAAGAACCCTCTTGGAGCAGTCTTGGATTTGTGTGGTTCAACCCCCTCGCTCAACGCCTGCGCCTGTTGTGACTGTTACCGTCGCCCTGCCCATGCTCGTGCTCTACCATGCGCCTATCAGCCCCGCATCCGCCGGCGTCCAGCCCGCACAGGGACCTGCCGCACACCCACTCTTGGCGGCACGCGCGCGTGTCTGCATCGCCCAATAATGACGCACGCGCAATCTTGGCTGCACAACTGCCTCTGCTGCGTGCCCTTGCGCCACCACCCGCCTGGGCTGTTCGTGCAGATCTTCGACCACACGCGCTAGCGCTCCCTGCGCGCCAGTGCCCTGTTTGCCCGTTTCTTAGAGGCGTGCCACCTTCAGCCGCGCGTCCTTTAATGTTCACCATGCGTTGACTCCTTGCCACGTCGCATCTTGGTTGCGCTGCTGCACCCTCCTTGCGTTGCCATTCTGCCCCGCACGCATGCCTTGTCGCGCACCACACTGCCTGCATGCCACCAGTCGCTTGCGCAATCGAGCCTGGGGGCATTTCTGCATGTCGCATGATTGTGCCATGCTCCTTGTCTGGGCCTCATATTGCCGCGCTTGTGCACCGCTCGTCGCTTGGATCTATTTTACGGCCATATTGATCCATCGACAGGTATCGCCCATTAGGTTCTATTGTCCTCCCCTTCGTTCGCTGTTTGGACATTTCTTACAATATTGTTAAATTGTTATTCATGCCTCCTAGTGTTAGGATTACCCTTGAAGATTGAGCATCGCTCACTCTAGTGAGAAATCAGATATTTTCTTGTTGGCGATGCACTAGTAGCTTGCTGAGATGGATTGGATGCCGACTTGTAAATATAATTACCCCTCGTCTTGTAGCGTCGAATTGGTCCAAAGGGAGATTGGGAAGTCGATTGTGTTCCAATTGAACTTCGTCAGTTTAATTGATTGTTCACTTTGCGGTCTTTCTTGTACTTGTCATTATGTCTCAAAACTTTGCATCATAACATTGTGGCATCCTTTACCTGCTTCGATATTCCTTGTGTTATAATACATGTCGTTTGATCCGGGCCGATATTGTATTACATCATATTGGTATCAGAGCTGGTCGTGTTAGCTTTTGCTTAACATGGTCGGTCAGATATGTTTAATTGAAGTTTCTAGTATCATTGTGCATTTCATACCTCCAAATTCATAACATCATATTGCACGTCATTTGCATTCCATCTTAGAACCCGTTGTGAACCTATAAGCATAGTCCATTGACCATACCATGGTTCAGACTAAGGCACAACTACGGCATGCCATAGAAGAGGAGTACGTCAGACTGGATCTCTTATTTGATCCCGATGTCATGGACCTTCCAATAGAAGCTCCACACTTTGAACACTTTCAGGACGAACGTCCCGCGAACGTGGAGGTTGAAGTACCTCCACAAATAGTTATGGACCCTGTAACCTGTGTCCCTTCACCTCCTAGAGGGTTATCTCAACCCGTCGTACCTACACGATCCAAAGACTGTATCTCTTCCTTTATGGTTCCTTTAATTAGGCAAACGTGTAGTGGAAACTTAGGAGTTGCATCGGCGGATGAACTTCCCCATCGACCGGGCAAGGCTCCCATGAGTAGTCCCACACCGCCGCCTGCCAAGGAAGCAGCGCCACCTCAAGCCGGACGACCCAACGGACCATCTGCGCATCAACAACGGAGTTATCGCCAACAGCATTGGGAGGGTCACCGACGAAGATCACCACCCCCGAATCGGTATCGTCCCCCAAGATACCACGAGGATTGAAGCCACCCATCAGACAGAGATTTCCGTCAACCAGAATTTCATTGCCAATCATGACAAGACAGTCATGCTTATACTGAACGTCAACAGAACGCCGTTCCAGCGTACTCATATGGTGTCGTGCCACAACCAATAGTTGGAACCCAACCGTACGTTGCGCCACTAGCGCAAAACTACCCGGTAGGTCTGAATGGACCACCAGACCCGCATGGAGTGAATACTATGCCTGGACAGTATGGTCCGGCTCCAAATTTAGCCCCTAATCGAGGGCCATATGTTACCTCTACATCTCATCCATACGGAGCACTGCCGGTAAACCCTATCTACACCCCTTAGTATGCTCTAGCGCCGACATATGCGTCGCGTGAAGCTTATCATTCTCACGAGCCTCAACTAGTCCCGCCAATGGCGTATCATGTGGAGTCCTCCATTAGGCCTCCAAATCAAACCACCCACAGGCCACCAATCACTTATGGGTCGAGTGCCCCGTGGCCAACCAACGTAGTGTCACCCACCTACGTGCGACCTGCACATCATGGTTATGGGGAATATGCCCCACCGGTTGCTCCTAACGTGGCCCCTATTCCTGACCCTACTGACTACTACAGGCCACATGACGCTAGACATCCATCACCGAATCGACGTCAATACAAGGACGATGAAAGAGATCGTCGACGCGAAGCTCATCGAGCAATGATCCAGAAGAGTGTACAGATGGAAGTTCCCATCTATGAAGGGTCAAGGAACCCTAAGGATTACATTGATTGGGAATCCGACTTCGAAAGTTATTTCCAGTGGTATGACGTGGACGATGATCTATGCATGACATACGCCGAAGCCCGGCTTGGCAGACAAGCCAAAATATTCTGGACAAATGAGAGGGAAGCAGCCCGACGCCGAGGAGAACCCTCCCCAATTTGGGATCAAATGTCTAGACGCCTTAAGGATAAATATGTTTCCAAGTTGTATATGACTCGCCTCCTATTAAAATGGATGGACCTTAAGCAAGGAAAGCGTAAGGTTAGCGACTACATTCAGTAATTCGAAGAATTTCGAATACGATGTAAATTTGTGAAAAGCCCACAAGTTCAGATCACATTCTTCATCCATGGCCTACAAAGTGACTTAGGTGTGCGAGTGCTGGAACAGAACCCAGCCATGGTTGACCAAGCATACAGCTTGGTCGAGAGTAATGAATACTCTATAGACGATGTTACTCCTCAACCATTAGTTGTCACACAGACGAGAGCCGTTTCCCACACTGCAGCCTCTGCAGCTAAGACCGTGAGTAACACTAGGTAGACGAAAGGGACCACCACCGCCCCTAGGGCTACACCACCGCCGGCCACGACCATGACCGTGGTACCAGCTGCATGATCGGCTGTGTCCACGGCCCGGGGTCACGTCGCTGCTCGAGAACATATAATGCTTCAAATGCAAGGTTTTTGGACATCGACCAACCGAATGTCCGTCGTTACTACACATGGATATACATGGGAACCTGGTAAAACTTTTATTGGAAGATGACATGGAGGTCAACGAGTTTCCGGGAAAACTTCTCGAGGAAGAAGGATATGACGAGCCCTAGGGTTATATCCAAATTACTCCGCTGGCACCCACATCGGAACCACCAGTTGTCAACTCAGGGATTCAACGGAATAGAGTGGAAATCGGCAGTACGAGCTCCACTCTAACAACTCCTAGATGAGTCCCCGCCCCAGGCCCTACGGTGGTGTTCACGACCCCTCGGACTGGGTCTACCCGGCCTCAACAGTTGACTCCCACCATGGTGTTAAGTAACGCCCCATCTCATCCCACACCCATTGTCATACTACCATCCCCGATGAACTCGACTACGCACACCCACGTTGACTCGGTTCAATGAACTTCTATTTTTTTACTTGTATCTCAAAATTCGAGGACGCACATTGAAGCTCATAGTTGACAGTAGTAGCTGCATAATTGCAGTATCTGAAGAGATAGCCACAAAGCTGGGGTTGACACTCGTCCCACATCCCACCCGTTACAATGTCTCTTGGACAGTCCCTTCAACTTTACCAGTCAGGACATAGTGCTACGCCCCACTTAAAATGAGCACTTATGACGAGAAAGTGTTGTGTGATGTCCTGTCAATGAAAATTGCTAGTATCATCTTGGGACGTCCATGGTTATTTGACCATGACATCCAGATTTCTGAGCGGGCAAACACCTGCACATTTGTTTATGGTAGTGGACGACTCATATGGTACCCGTCAACCAAACAAACGAACCCACCCACATTATCCACTCCGAGTGGATATCATCAAGTCAGAATCCGCCCAGGGGATGAATTGAAGACCACTTTCAAGATAAAAGACGGTCTATTCGAATGTAATGTGATGTCGTTTAGGCTATCCAATGCCCCTAGCACTTTCCAAAGGTTAATGAATGAAGTGCTTTGCCCCTTCATCAGAAAATTTGTTGTCGTTTACTTTGACGACATCCTTATCTACAGCTCTAGTAGGAATGATCACTTAGAGCACCTTCGGGACGTATGTTCCCCACTCCAACGGGAGAAGCTTTATGCTCACCTTAAGAAGTGTAGTCTTCTTACTTCGGAAGTATCATTTCTCGGATTTATATTATCGGCTAACGCAGTATCAGCCAATCCAGCCAAGGCAAAAGCCATCACATCCTGGCCAAAATTAAAGGACGTACACAATGTCCTGAACTTCACGGGACTAGCCACCTTCTACTGAAGGTTCGTGCCAGGATTTTGCAGGGTTACTGCCCCTATCAATGATCTATTACGGAGATAGAAGTTTGAATGGACCTCGTTAGTGGACAAGGCCTTCAAGCTCATAAAGAAACTTATGACCGAAGCACCAGTCCTAAAATTACCCATTTTTGGTAAAGTATTCGAGTTCACCGGTGATGCCTCCGGAGTGGGCATTGGAGGCATCCTATCTCAAGGACACCCCATCAAATATTTTAGTAAGAAGCTAAATAACACGCGCCGGAGATACGACAATTACGATCGAGAATTTTATGCGCTGGACCAATCGTTACACCATTGGAGGCATTATCTTCTGCCACGGGAGTTTGTCCTATATTCAGACCACAGTGCCCTCCGTCACTTACACGATCAGCGGAAGGTCAGCAATCGTGATGGCCGATGGATAGCACATCTACAAGATTACACGTTTGTAGTCCGGCATAAGAAGGGCAAGGATAACACCGTGGCCAACGCCTTAAGCAGGTGGCCACTAGTTCTAAACATGATGCAAACCCAAGTTGTGGGTTTTGAATGGGTCAAAGATGACTACAAAGACTGCCCCAATGTTGGACCCATTCTACGTGTCCTAAAAGAAAAGACGAGCTCCGAGCTACGAGGCTACAACATTTCAGATGGTTACCTCTTCTATGAAAAGAGGTTATGCATTCCACGTACTTCACTATGAGATTTTTTCATTTGGGAGACTCACGCTGGAGGCCTTAGTGGTCACTTCGGAGTTAACAAGACTATTCAGGCAGTAGAGTACCAGTTCTACCACCCTTTGCTTAAAAGAGACGTTGGCAAGGTTATCTCGCATTGCCTAACATGCTCGCTCGCCAAAATGAGAAAGCAGAACTCCAGCTCGTACACGCCTCTTCCGGTGCCTAGTAGTCCGTGGGAAGACGTTGGCATCGATTTTGTCTTAGGACTCCCTAAGACCGCGCGGCGACATGACTCGATCATGGTCATTTTTGATAGGTTCTCTAAGATGGCACATTTCATGCTGTGCTCCAAGACATCAGATGCCTCCCGCGTCGCACAACTCTTCTTCGACAATATTGTCAAATTACATGGTGTACCAAAGACCATTGTCTCGGATCGTAATGTGCAATTTACGAGTTACTTTTGGAAAACTTTTTGGGTCCTCATGGGAACCCAATTAAAATTTTCCACTACTTACCATCCCCAAATGGATGGTCATACCAAAGTTGGCAACCGTAGTCTTGGCAACTTATTACGGTCCATTGCGGGGGAAAACACTTGCTCGTGGGACCTTGTGTTGCCTCGAGCAGAACTTGCTTACAACTCTCTGCACAACCGTACAACCGGTAAGACCCCATTCGAGATCATCTATGGTCAACTACCCTGGTGTTCCCTAAACCTCATACCACTAGATGAACATGCTAAAATCTCAGAGGAAGGGTTAGATTTTGCACAACATATCAGGAACATGCATCAAAGCATCCATTCACGCATTGCATTACAAAATGACAAGTACAAGCAAATGGCAGATAAAGGACGATGGTCCGATTACGGCCTGAGAGATACTCTCCAAGGGTTGCTACAAAATTACACCCTTGTAGCACTAGGCCTTTCTCGATTGCCCGGTTGATCAATGACAACGTATATGAGGTGAGCATCCCTCTGGAGTTGGGGATTTGTCCGACCTTCAATGTAAGTGACTTAGTGCGCTACCTTCCTTCGCCACCTGATTATAGACCTCATAGCCCCTCGAGCTTAACTAGTGGTGAGAATTATGCACACTTGTCACTAACCTTCCATTCAAAACCTATGAGGCCAGAAAACATAGATACGATACTACAAGAAGTAATTGATTCTGCAGGGGAGTGGTTGGACCGCAAATTTCTTGTTTGATGGTAGGGACGCGCATCGTCAGAAATACCTGGATCTCGGAAGCTGAACTGCATCGACTTCGACCGGAACTAGTGCAACCGATCGAGGATGTCATCGGCATCAACACGTCGGAGTCGAGTTTCTCCCACCCAGGGAGGATGATGGGGCACCAACTCGCCACCAGCACCAAAAGCCACCAACAACCTCATCGGGCAGCTTGAGTCGACGCTCGTGACAAGTCGTTCAAGTGCTCCGCTTGAAGACACATCTGCACGTGCTTTATTTTTTTTCATCGTTTATTTCTTTGGATGTAATTTCCTCTCGAATTGTGGACGGGCCTATTGTGTTTTGGGTCTTGTACTTGTTGAACAGTTTTATTTTTCTCGTGTTGAGGGGGCCGCTCGTCAAGAGGCGGTTCCCTCCCGTATGGCTGATTGGGCATGGCTTCGACCCTATATAATGGCTGGCATGCCCAAGAGGATACCTTGAGGTGAATTTGAATGGAAAAGTTGAAGTTGAGTTTTTATTTCTTTCTTTCCACCAGTAGATAGTTCGTGTGGTGGATCGTGGGTTTGTCATCACCTCTCTCCACGTCAAAGATTATTATGGATAGTCGTCGTCCCCCACCGGTATCGTCGGATCATTTTCGCCATCAAGAACTCCAGTTATTGGTCTGTCGTAGATCCAAGAATCATTCAAGAACCCTCTTGGAGCAGTCTTGGATTTGTGTGGTTCAACCCCCTCCCTCAACGCCTGTGCCTGCTGTCACCGCCGTCGCGGCCCTGTCCATGCTTGTGCTCTACCACACACCCGTTAGCCTTGCATCCGCCAGCATCCAGCCCGCACAGGGACCTGCCGTGCACCTACTCTCGGCGGTGTGCGCCCGTGTCTGCATTGCCTAGCAATGACGCACGCCCAATCTTGGCCGTGCTATGGCCTCTGCTGCCTACCCTTGCGCCACAACCCGCCCGCGCTGTTCGTGCGCATCTTTGGCCGCACGCGCTAGCGCTCACTACGCCAGCGCCCTGTCCGCCTGTTTCTTAGAGGCACGCCGCCTTCGGCCGCACGTCCTTCAACGTCCGCTGTGCCCTGACTCCTTGCCACGCCGCATCTTGTCCTCGCTGCCGCACCCTCCTCAGGTTGGCGTTCTGCCCCGCGCCCGCTCCTTGTCACCCATCAGCGCTGCCTGCGTGCCACCGGTTGCTCGCACAATTGAGCTGGGGGGCATTTCTGCATGTCGCATGCTTGCGCCCTATGATAAGCCAAAAATAGGGGTAAATTTTATGCAACTTTAAACCCTTGTCATTGTAAATTTTAGCTTATACAATAAAATTTAGAAAAACTCTACTTAAGATGTGTAGTGATAAGTATGAGTATCGTCCAAGGGAAGCTAGTAAGGAATTCAATTTGATGATTTTCTTGATATTTCAACCCCAATTAGAGTTAATTTGATCTTCAATAAATATCAAATCAATTTAATTAGACAAGGAGGTTAGAGAGGCGGGTAGAAGAGATGAGAGGAGTAGAAGAAATAAGGGGCTCTAAGTTGAACTAATTGATCCAATTGAAAGATCAAAGAATTCAATTAGAGAGATTCAGAAGAAAATTAAGATGTGTTTTGGTTGGTTCCTTAGGCTCGACAATTCAGTAATAACTACTCCATTGGATAATGAAATGGAAATTTAATCTTCTAGAATGTTAACCCTTTTTATAAGTTTTTTTATAGTTTTCTTTTATATGCATTTGGAATAGCTAGGAAATCTCTCAATTTCTCCTCTCAATCCTAGTCAGGGCTTGTACATTCCGCTCGAGCCAAGCGATTTAGAAGTTCACACAGGGATCAAGAAGAACGATTAAGAAATGCAACTAACAACATCCAAAATACACCAAAAGTTTAATTACAAAGATGAAAAAAAAATACCAAATAGGTTGATCCAAGCTGGAGCTCCTTTCTGTCTTGCAGCTGTGATAGAGCACCATCAAGAATGAGCTCCCCCTCTCGAAATTCAGCTTTCATACTTAGGTTACATGGTAAAAATCACCATTTTACCCCCGTTTAGTAATTAATTTTTATCTATCAATGTAGGCCTGATCTGAATGACCCAACCATACAGATAGAAAGAGGGATCAAGACGAGAAAATCCATAAAAAAATCATCTCAATCGGATTTCAGGATCAAAAGTTATTTATAAATGAATTTTAAATCAATTTAAGCCATTGGATTTAAATTCATTTATTTATTCATTTCTCTTTTAACATGCCATGATGTGTCGCCCTCTCATTGGCGGGCACATTTTAAATTCTCTTTTTTGCAGAAAATTCCTTTAGAAATCCTGGAATTCCTCCTGAACGCCGCCCAAAAGCAATTGTGTAAATGCCCCTTGCGCATTCTCTCTCCCATGATTTCTCATAAAAACCATTAAAAAAATACTAAGTAAATGCAAGAAAACCCTATAACTGTTTAAATAATAGCTTTACGCCTGCATACACGACCGAGAGCTGTTTTTGAGGGCAGCATTGCAACTGAAATTTGTGAAAAGCCCCTAGAAGAGTAAAAATTTCTTTAAAACTCATTTTCTCATTATAATATATCCTTTTCCTCTTTAAAAATTCATTTCTCACTTAAATAAATCTTGAAAAATCCAATTACATCCTAAATAAATTCTAGAAAATTCCAAAAAATTCTTGAAAATTCACTATTTCATCCCCATAATAATTAAGCTCAAAATTAAATTTTAAGCCTGCCATTTTCATTTAAAAATAATTGTTTCAAGCTCAAATAAATACCAGAAATTCAGTAAATTAACAGAAAAATAGAGAAAAATCAGAAATCACTTGGAAACATTAAATTTATGTAAATATGTGTTAGCAACCCCATTTTAAGCTCTTCAAATGCATAAAATTGTGTGAATAGCATGAAATAAAGACCGAATTTAGGGTGTTATGACCCTGCTCCTCGTCTGGGCCTCATACTGTCGTGCTTGTCCGCCGCTTGTCGCTTTCTCATTGTCTGGGCTTCATACTACCGTGCTTGTGTGCCGCTCATCGCCTGCTCCTTGGTTGGGCCTCATACTGCTGTGCTTGTGCACCGCTCGTCGCTTGGATCTATTTTACGACCATATTGCTCCATCAACGGGTGTCGCCCATCAAGTTCTATCGTTCTCCCCTTCATTCGCACTTTGGCCATTTCTTACAGTATTGTTGAATTGTGATTCATGCCTCCCAGTGTTAGGATTACCCTTGAAGATTCAGCATCGCTCACTCTAGTGAGAAATAGGATATTTTCTTGTTGGTGATGCGCTAGTAGCTTACTGAGAAGGATTGGACGCCTACGGGTAAACGCAATTACCCCTCATCTTGTAGCGTCGAATTGGTCCAAAGAAACATTGGGAAGTCGATTGTGTTCTAATCAAACTTCGTCAATTTAATTGATTGTTCACTTTGCAATCTTTCTTGTACTTGTCATCGGTCTCAAAACTTTGCATCATGACATTGTGGCATCCTTTACCTGCTTCGATATCCCTTGTGTTGTAATACGTGCCGTTCGATCCCAGCCGATATCGTATTACATCAATAAGGGGATGAGAACATATATCACAATCATTGGCATTATTCGCATGAATCTGGCTGTGACATTTGTCACATCATTGCAGCTCAGACATAAATGTGCTTTCAAATGTAAAAATATTTCACTTGAAAAATATTTTAATTATAAATTTAACATCGTAAAACTCAAAAAAGATAAAATGGCCACATCATTGCATCATTATGAAAATATCATAAATCCCCAAACTCATTTAAACAAATTTAACATCACAGAGTTATAAAGGGAATCATAACTATCGAAGTATATATATATATTAAGTTTAAATAACATGGATTTCTGATCCTTTTAATGAAAAAACATGTAGAGTTTATGAATATCAGTATACGCAATAAATCCCTAAAGATGGCATGTTATTTGTGGCTATCACCGCCTGGATACATCTTTTTCTATTCATACCAGCTCATTATAGTCCCCATGTTACTCTTATGCATGACCAACTGTTCACTCAATGACCAAGATAAAACAGTTTTTGTCAATGGATAAGCTGCCATTCAAACATTCTAATATTAGAATATTCACTTTATGAATCATTTAGTTCTCAGACCCTCGTCTAAATCTCAAGATATGTGCTCACCTACTAGTACATCAAAATTTTGAGTTCCGCAAGATCTATGCTACCACAAAATCTATCATCCAGCCTGTAACCTTTGCTAGGTTTAAGGGATGGATATCATTTACACCTATCTTCTTGGGGTTTGGATTTTCCATCATGTTTTCACCGATTTTCTTATGCATGATTTATTTTTTTCTGTTTTATGAGGCTACATATAGTATAACACATGTCTTTTAAGCCGCATTGCGCACATATATTCTTATGGAAATCATTTCAAAGTATATTATTAGTTGTCTAATTTGTATTTCCTTTTGTACCCTCTATTCTCGCATTATTAGTTTTTTAAAAAATCAAATTTAATATTTCACAATTATTTAATTTTATACATTTGTCTCCTGCTTCTTTAATATATTTATATATCAATCTTGGCCCCTTATATATTTATAAATTTCTACTACCTCTAATTTATATTTCTTTATGCCAAGTGTGTATACTACATCTTACTCTCAATATGTATTCATATATTTATCCAGTCTTATGTATAACTCATCTCTTATCTTAATACCTTTTATTTTGTTCTTAAGACGGCCACATCTTTATAAATATTAGTTTTATGAATTTTTAATCAAGTTGAATATGAATTCAATAATTTGAGTAACTATCTGTTAGGTTAAACATGAATTCAATAATTTGAATACTTTCCACATATCAAAAGCTTAGGTATGAGAATCTACATATTTTGCATATATTCTATCTGATTTTGGGATCCAAATGTATTTCCATTACCCCGGATTGCGAGTACTGTTAAGGACATTAATCCCTATTTCGAATGACAACTGCCAGGGTGTTTTTCCCTTTTATATTCCTCGTCTTTCTCCCTCTCTTCCCTCTCCACTTTGGTTTTCTCTTCTGGATGATTCCTTGGTGGTCACTCCTTTGTCTTGGGAGTTCAAGGTGGAGCTCCTGTACGGTAGCATACGATAAGCCTACACCCAGCACCAGGGCCCTACTGGTGACATACAGAGGCTTATTATCAATCTATATACACCATCATATTTATCTTGTCCGGCTTAATATATTCATCATTTTACCATAGCACCTTGGGTATTTCTTTCAACAAGGTAAGAGGTAATGCTTGGCAACCATAATCTATTTTTCTTTCCTATTGTAAATTTGAACAACGTCTCATAAAGTTATCACTACTTACTAGGCATCGCACTCTATTGTCCTTGAAGCATGTGACCCCATGCATATCTTCTTGCAACCTAGTAAAATGCTGAAAGCAGACACATGTGACATGCAACCATTATTAAATCCAAAACCATGAAACTCCGCGCACAAACCATAAAACCTAACTTCTAAACGGTCTGAATCTCACCTTTTGTTAATCGGTCTTAACAGCTCCTGCAGCAAGGGGACTGATGTCCTGAGAGAAGTGAGTTCCTGAAGGTGGCATGAATGAGCTGGATGACACAACTCGATTGAGCTCCGCATCCAATTCGAGGATGGCCATGGCTTCGGGCGAAAGGCTGACCTCGAAGTCCATGCTTCCGCCGCCTTCCCTGCCAGGATAAGCCAAAATCATCCCATCGTACTTCTCAGCGTTGCCGCTGCGCACGGCCACCGCCTTCCCCCACCCAAAGTCGCACCCGTACTTGTCAAACCTCGGCGAGCTTCCCATGAAGACGCAAAACCTTTCTAGGAACGAGGGAGGGTACACAATCGGGGCCTCCATCCACTTTTTCGCCTCTTCCCTGATCGCCTCATCGGTATGGCCAGCGACTGCGTCGTGGATCATTCCCGCGGCCCAGCCCATGCCGCGGGCCAGAAGCTCTCCGGCGGTGGCTGAGGCGACTAACGCGGAGATACAGCAGCCGAAATACGCCTCCGGCAGCCGAGGGCTGAATCGCCTCCGGTCGTCTGCCGCCAGCCCGCAGTGTACTGTCTCATTCTCGGGGATACCTCTCGCCCGAGTAATACATCGCCACATGCAAGCCGTAAGAGCCTGGAAAGACGAGATCTTGTTTGTGCCCGGTTCCTCGTTTACCTCCGCCTTGAGCCGGGCGACAGCCGCCGCGGTGAAGTGGAAGAATTTAACTCTCAGTGGCGGCGCCGAGTATCTCTCGATGAACTGGCCTTCGTGCGCGAAGGGCAACCTTATCGGGGGTCGACAACCGGCGGGAAACCACCTCTCAAGCACCGGCCTGGAATAGAGACGAAGATGGGACGTTGGAGAACGCGAGATCTCGGCCCAGGCGTTGAAGAAGTTCCAGAAGGCGGTTCCGTCGCCGACGACGTGATTGAAGGAGCAGCTGAGGAAGACGCCGTCCTCGAGCATCGTCAGCTGAACGGCGAGCAGATGAAGGGAAACTCCGTCGTAGTTGACGGCGCCATTGCATGGGAACAAGTCATCGACAAAGGCAGGGACGTCTTTCGACCTGGCCTCCACATCTGCAACGTGCACACCGTCTGCGGCTGCTAGGCGGAACGCGGCACCGCGGTCATCGCAGTCGATGTAGACGGAGATGCCCCCGCCATTTTCGTGCTTCTCGACGACTAAGCGGCCGGCGAGGGGACGAAAGTGTGAGAGGGCAATCGATAGAGACGACCTGACGCGTTCTACGACGGCTTCCGTGGGAGCGCCTGCCGGGAACGAGAAGAGGTGGCCGTACTGGATGTTGTGAAATGAGAGCAGGGCCAAGTCCCATAAAGACAACTCGCAGCGGGAGTTGCCTCCGGCGGGTGCTCTCTGAGAGGGGCAAACGATACTGTCGGATAAGATGTGTATGGAGGACATGACGTTTGATGGATCAAACGTGGGCCGCCAATCTTGAAAAGATCCCAAAGGTGAAGGATTTGAGTTTGTTTCTCAAGGTTTCATTATACGGCAGAGTGAGAAGTCAGATCGCTATAAGGGCAGTCGATGGATAGAGATGAGAGGGTGAGACGAGAAAGGGCCTGGGGGGGGGAGAGACCCATAGAATGAGCAAAACCAAACCGGCACCGAAACTTTTGTGGTCACACGTTCCTAGTTTGGACAAAAACCAGTTGGCGTCGCTGGTATCTGACAAAGTTTAAAAATCAACGTCAAATTTTTGGACAAAAAATTAAGGGCTAATAGCACGGTACATCCTAAACTATGTCCAAAGTCTGCGAGCTAACTTTAGCTTTTTTTTGCCACCCTATATCCCAAAATTACTAAGTCGTCTACGATATATCCCGGTGATGACGTGGAGTCCATCGTGGCTGTCAGGTGGATCTCTGGCCAGATTTTTACCTGGCGGAACCCACCTGGCCGCCACGCTGGATTCCACGTCACTACCGTGATATGTCTACCTGCCAAGAGAGCGAGAGAGAGAGAGAGTTCTAGAGAGAAGGAGAGAGAGAGGTTCTAGAGAGAGAAAGAGAGGTGTTCTAGAGAGCAACGCCTCTCTCTCTATAACACCTCTCTTTCTCTCTCTAGAACCTCTCTCTCTAGCACGCCTCTCTCTCCGTCTCTCTCTCTAGAATGCCTCTCTCTCTTATCAGAAAACCCTTGGCAGGTTCTAGAGAGAGAAAGAGAGGTGTTCTAGAGAGAGAAATAGAGGTGTTCTAGAGAACAATGCCTCTCTCTCTCTAGAACACCTCTCTTTCTCTCTCTAGAACCTCTCTCTCCATCTCTCTCTCTATCGAGCACGCCTCTCTCTCCCTCTCTAGAATGCCTTTCTCTCTCTCTCTCTTTAAGTTAAACCCTTGGCAGGTAGACATATCACGGTGATGACGTGGAATCCAGCGTGGCGGCCAGGTGGGTCCCACCAGGTAAAAATCTGGCCGGAGATCCACCTGGCAGCCACGATGGACTCGACGTCATCACCGGGATATATCGCAAACGACTTAGTGAGTTTGGGATATACCGTGCCAAAGAAAAGCTAAGGTTAACTTGCAAACTTTGGACATGGTTTGGGATGTACTGTGCTATTAACCCAAAAATTAACTTATTGATCTAAACAATCAACAGTAAGTAAGCAACATTTTTTGTCAAGGATTCTCCACATAATCTAAGACAAAACTAACTACGAGATTTGTAGTTTTTATTTACATTTATATTTGCATTTGTATTTGGATTTAAGTAAATACTTGTATAATATATATTCATATTTATATTTCTGTTTACAGTTATTTTTAACATATATTTTATATTTACAGGTATCAGTACTTATATTCATACCTTTAACATTCACACCAGAACAACGTAATCCTAAAATCCAGTAAAAAATGAACCTAACCGAGAGAAGTGTTTGATTTTCGATATACATTCTAACAATCCAATATCCGGTGTCAGAGGAAAATGAAGACACTATGGGATGGTGGCATTGGATGTCGGATTTACGTCTAATTTGTGGCTGATATTCACACTAGTTTGGATGTCAAAGGGATAAAAACAGGGCCAGATGATGTTACCAGCTATCGGATAAGGAAACCCAGATGTCGGAATAGATCCTGACAAAACGATATCTCCTACCGGGGAAAACGAGGACAGTAAGAGATGGTGGCATTCGATATCAGAAATATGTATAACATGTGGCTGTTATAGATACCAGGATGGATGCCAAAGGGATCTGTACTGCGGCAGATATGTTACCCTTATATCGAAATCTAATTCCTATTGCGAGATCCTATATCCAGCTGTCATACTTATTCTCACAAAACTTCCGCATATGGAGAAAGTAAGAAAAAAGAGTATACATTGTTTAATATGAACGTTTTCTCTATTAATAATATTGTAGCCTGATTAATCTCCACATTTGGTCTAGTAAGTGACTGGTCCATATTAACTTGTCGCTTATGGACACTGACTGCGGAATGTTTAATCTAGATCCTTGATGGGCTATTATGACAGCCTCTGGACCGGTTCTCAGTTATAAATGGGCTACAGGTAATTTCATGCCCAATTAGATTGTTCCCATTACACTAAGCATAACTTGTCTTGTTAAATAAAGTTACTAAATGTATTATACTTGGAACGTAGATATTTTTATGTAGTGTGTTTGTGATAATATTTTTCTTATTTATTATAATAAATCCCTATTTTTTACTAATATTATAGTATATATTTAAAGTATTCACTGAATAACATTCGTACTATACCAACATATATTGATATCATAATTCAGCATTTGTCCCAATATCGGCATAGAGGGCAATTACTAACTCATAGCTATTGTTATCAATCTGATTCCCTTATTACCTTCAAAATAATCATCATTTTTTGTGGACACCCATGAATTTTATCATTGGCATCTTTATATTTCTTAGAGGAACAGTTATAAAAAAATCATCATGCATGTATGGAATAGGTGACAACTTCCACATGTATATGCTATCCTCTAAGGTGGCATCGAACTAAGGTTGGTAGGCATTGATACAATAACGAATTTGTCATCATCATCCCACCTATCTGTGGAGGTGTCCTTGTTGCCAAGTCAAAGACAGGTTGACACTGTTTTATTTTATTGGACGGGTCCCACAATTATGATATTTTATATCTGGCACTTTGACATTTCCATTTCCTGCTCTAGTGTTCTTTAGACAGAAGAAACAAAACTTACTTTTATTCAAAATCAGAACGAGGGTTTTTTTATTCTTCCTTATTCTTCCCCTGCTCTCTCCATTCAAATTTATTCCTGGTACTGAAAAGGAGTAGGATCTGGGGTTATATCCCAACATTTGGTATATTAAGATAGTTTTTGATCCTAAGAGGAAGAAGAAGCAGATTCCTGCCACGTCGGGTGCTGATTTTGTCTCTCAAGCTGGTGGATTTCTAAAGTTGAGGGGGACTCTATGGGATCTTCTACTCTCAATCCTGGATCACCAGTTGAGACTAGATATGAGTTTTTCACCTTCTAAGCACAACTATTTTCTATGGGCTATGAGAGTGCAAATGCTAACGGAGGAGCACATTGTGTGATAAGCCTTTGAGGAAGAGACGGCGATGAAGAAGAAGGATTGGTTGGCCTTCTCGATTTTCCATGGCACAATATATGTTGACATATTGATATAGTTTGGTCTCAACATAAAATGTTGTTGGGTTCTAAGGCATTGATTGAGATGAATAAAGGAGTTATTCATACAGAGGTGGACAAATAAAGGAATTGTAACGAACCATTCAAAAGGATTGATCAAATCAACTACACAGATCACACCCATGATGTCTGAGTTCCTTCTGTGAGATAGGTTAACATGTTCATGTTTCTAGCCTCTAGATGTATCCACGCAAACCTGGCATGTTGAATACTTACTCTACCCTGACATACCCCATTAACGTTCCACCATCGTTGGTACAGTTTGACGGTCCCAATTTTGCATAGGTTTTTAACTGATAATATGAAATAATCATGATAATTCATGTTTATTTCATGTGTTTTAGAGCATAGTTAACCTAATTTATGAATGCTATCATGAATTTTAGGAAAGCTTCACAAAAAAACACATATATCCACTAAAAACTCATTATTAGATTTAACTAAGTATATTTTGATGTTTATAATGGTTTAAATGGATAGTCCATTTAAAAACAATTAATTTGGTAATAATTTGATCCAAATGTTTATAATGGTTTAAATGGAGTTTTCGATAACGATATATTTAATTTTGAATTTAAGAGAATTAAATAATTATATTTGATATCTTCCAAGTATTTTTTTATGTTAAAAAATAGCGAAATTGAGGCCCGTTAAGGGGGGATGATGTGGAACAACTGGTGGCTCTCTTTTATTGTGAAACAAGTCAAATTCATTCCCTACAAGGATGAATGATGTGGCATGCTATGGTGGCTCCCTATTCTGGTGGAACTAGTGGCTAGAAATGAATGTCTAGAAATGCTTAAATTCATATGGCCATAACTGCTTATCCCATGGGTAGTTTTGGCTGAATTTCGTGGGTGGATCCACCTCTTATTTCTCTTTCCATAACCTATGTCTGAGACTATAAATAGATCCCAAAATTAGGTACTTCTTGTACTCTTTTTGTCTCTCTTTTTTTAGGGGACATTGTGCAACAAAGGCTTTAGAGTGCCAGCCTAGGGTTTTTCTTCTTTCTAATGTGAGTTTCTTCCCTCTTTTCATATATCTTCGTGTGTCTATTACAACACTCCAAGGCACCGGGCGCAATATATGGGTGCATGAAGGAAGATTAGTGTTTGGGATCATCACTAAAGGAATTGAAAGTCCTAAACACTTAGTTGGGATTTTTCCCCATTTTCCCCATCTTTCTATCCCTTCCCCATATCATTTCACTCTCAGTTATAATTTATTAAACCCTCTAAGTGGGGGTTAAAGCTTACACCACCCATTCCTCCTTAGAGTTTTCATAGGAAACCCCTATTTATGTTTTCATCATCATATCCACTCATTCCTTTCAACCTATCCTCACTCCATGATTTTAATACTTTGGTAATCTAGGTTATAAGTTCATAATTCTTATGCATAAGAATTAAGAACTTATACATATAAAGTTAATTGAATTAAAATCAGAATACATATCTAGTATCTCTTGTTTTCACAATCTTTCATCTTGACTACTTTCTTAAGCATTTCTTCGTTCAAAATTTCCATTCTTAATCACAAGGCAATTTCTGCAGTTTGACCCCTTACTCACTAATTTACATCAGTAATAAGTGAATTGGAATTAATTATAAACTTTATTGTATAAGTCTCAAAATTATACATCGACTAGGTTAACCAACTACATTTTGACTTATCATTAGCAAAGGACTAAACCTTGCCTAAACTCTGGTATGGTTTCGGTCCATTATTGTACAGTCTCAGTTCCGTCCAGACCGATCCTGCTCTGGTTTGGGTGACTAGTCAATGTCAAAGTCAAAGAACAAAGTTTATGTTTGTAGTAATGCTAAATATCTTCTAAATTAAGTCAGTGTCCACAGATGTTCAAACATATGGCTTGTATGCTAAGCTCAATCGAAACCTCTCATTCGAGTTGGAATTCATATTTTTAGAATTTTAGAAAAATATTAAATAAATGTTTAATCATTTACTTTCAGTTCAGTTCCAGTTCATCCTTTGGACCTAAACATGTCTGACCAATTGTTCCACTTTCAAATGGAGGACATCCAGTCCCTATTCAGCCCAGTCAAACCAGTCCTTGGTCATAAATTCCAATCGTAATTGTTGCTATGTCATTCCAACTGCACCGGGAATAGAGATGAGCTAAAGAGACAAAGAAGAAGAGGAAGTACCAGAATTTTTGGTATGGGCGAATCACTGTACCCATTTTATACTTGATGAGTTTTTTGATTTAACGATCAGACTATAAGTATACATTCTAATGTATAAAGGCTCATTTAAGTGTGATCCTATAGGCTCTTGTAGCAATCTAGTTATCAACTAATGTCGCCTAATATATGTTTTTGACCAACCTATATTACCAAATATATTATTTATACACGGAGTAATTTAACAAAGTTGATAAGTTGAATCTCCAATATGTGGGGTGCCAAGCTACCCACGTGCTCTAGAAGATACGAAAGACTGCATTAACTCACTCCTTAAAACTTCCTATCATCAAATTGTATGTATGTATAGTCTAGCATCCTCTTGACACTCTTACAATGAATTAGGGTTGGATCAATTGCTGGAACCTAATCATCAGCCAAGTTAGTATTACTAAATTAAAAAATCAACAAAGAAGTTTTCTCCAATATTCGAATACCTTGAACAAGGACTTCATCGTGTTCTCTTCCTTAATTTCTCTCATCTTATATCAAGAGTGAGCAATCCCATCTTCAACACTCAATAATCTTTATGGACTTGTTGCTTCAACTGAGCCAAGATGAATTCAAATTCCATGTACAAGAATTCGTAGCTCATACTCAAAACAGAACCATCAATTTCTAAAACATCTTCAGTGTCATAGATCTTAGGACCACTTACACAACTAATGTGCCCAAGACGCATCGTCGTTTTAACCATACACCAAGGCACCCAATCAAAACTCACAAGGAGAGATATTTCTGACTCAATACTTTGAATCTAAACAATAGTATAGTACAGATACAGGTCAAATCCACACGGAATTAGGGTTGTCATTAGGTGGGTTGAAAAATTTGAATGTCTAGTGGGAACTGAAAAATATTTATTAAGAGTAACTCAAAGGGACCTAATTTTCATTAAAAGATCTAGTTTGGCCCAAGAAGGCAGCGCTCAAAGTCAAAGTCATTCTCTTAGATATGTCAAATACGGAAACGTCAACGTCTAGTAGAGTGGTCAAACGTTGTCCAAAATTTACGAAATTGGTGCCACTGTTAATATATTAGCACGAGGAATCCAATGAATTATAATTGTGAAAATTGAAGTTTGACCTCAAAAATATGACAATTCAAAGTCTAGGTTCTGAATTTACTTTGCATAGGAGGATGTCTAGGCCAGATCCTAATTTTAGGGATCAATCTATGTCAGACTTGAGTGAAATTGGTGAGAATGGAAAGCTAACTGAAAGACAATTGTAAAGGAACCTGAAACTTGAGTGTTAGATCTAAAATCACAGAGAATGAGCTTTTGAGAGTTGACTCTGGCAAATCGAGATTCACATGAGGATGTAGTGGTCAAAGAAGGATTCTGGAGTCAAATAGAAACCAATTCGAATTATTAAGCTGACCTAAAATAGCTATCAAACAAGAGCATCTGTTCCCACAATAATCACATTGAATGATTAAGAGATGGGAGAAAATTATGCCATAATCTACCATCCATAAATTCTGAACTGTTCCAACTTGCGGTAAAGTCTATTTCCAGTGTAAATTCTTAGCCAACTTAAGTGAAATAAAATTCAGGAAAAACCCAATTCACAAGAGAATTGAGTGAGACTGGAATCAATCAAAACCATTTACTTTTGATTGAAATTTTTTTGAATTCCTTTGCTTACAAAAATTCTGACCACGAGAGATAATTTATGCTAAATTCTGATCTAAACTTTGCATTTAAATCTAAACAAAGTCAAAATATAAACTAATGGGTCAACGGCCTGCGGAATTCCATGTTTCCTACCCAAATCTGTCAAAACTTAAGCAATAATTCATGATTAAGGGACGATTTTATTTGGATTACGGTTTCTCGGTATGTCGGCTTGAAGGAGGTAGAACTTGCTCATCCGTTGACCAATAAGAAACCTTTTGATGCCAAAACAAACCTCACTCAGCTCTCAACATGTCTAGGTCTAGCCTCAGATCTCCTACATGACTTCATGCTCATTTTTCCAGGGATTTAAAAATAGTTTTCTGTTTGAGGAGAGAGAATATATAAGGGTTGAGATAAGAACTCAAAATATCTCATCTCTGTAATTAGTTTGAAGTGAAACCAGACATTCAAGAGAGGACCGCATAGTGTGATGTGGTACGCCAGATCGTGACATGATGGGTCCCACTACTCGTCAGAACTCCGTTATCCTCTAACAATCTCACGACCCTTCGCCATTGCGTCACATCATGCCTTTGCCTGCTGAAGCCCATTGCACTGATGATTGGGCTTTGTTGCCGCCCATCACACTTTTTCCCACATTGGATACTTCTGGGATACGGGACGGGTGTATTATCTCCTCTCTATCTGCGGTGCCCTTAGGCCTGCTCTACGCCACGCGACATGTGTGTACCGTGACGGTTAGCTGGCCAGTCTATCTGATGTAACACGATCGGGTTCTCAGATAGAACGACTCGTGTTACACCAAAGGAGGGCTAATGCAGTCATATCGTAGATCGGGGACGAGTAATGACGATGCCATGTAATGATGATGCGACAATAAAATCTATGAGAAGTATGAATTCGATGTCGTCACGTACCAACACCCACTAGGCTACGACAAGCAGGACTTAGTAATGCCACTAGGCTCCCGATGATCCGGTTGTCAGGTCGAAGGCCGACGGTGCGAGCTCGGCTACTGCCGCTTTTGCACACACCCTCGACAGTCCCAACCAAGGTCGTCCCGGAGGAAATCCTAACCCTCAGAATGTGAGTCCTATCTATCACTATTCTAACCACGGCGGTGGAGAAGACGTTCGGAGGTACTGAAAGAAATAATATAACGCCGATGGGAAACGTCAGAGAGCGTACCAGGAATGATAGGCTCGGGGTATCGTTTTCGACCCGTAAAAGGCGAGCGACATGGTGCGGCAGTAGTATCACGATCAGCTAGGACAGGATGCAGGAGATGGCCGAAGCGCGGCCGTGGGCAGGTGCAAGGCATCCAAAGGGAAACTAAGGGGCACCCGTAGGACAGGACAAATTCTCTAAGAGAACAGCGGCCGAAAGGCCAGGGGGGTTTGCGGTCGGGGCGTCCAAGTGATGGCGTCCCCGATCAGTCTTGGCGGAGGCGGGCGGCTTGGGCGGCCGCGATCGGCCGGACAGCCGTAGTCGGTTCTGACGGCCCTAGCGGCTGCGGTCGCCAGTGGCGCTCGCGGGCGGTCGTTGGCGATCGTAGGTGGCCACGGGCAATTGCAGGCATTCGTGGGCGGTCGCTGGCGGCCGTGGGCGGCTGCTGGCGGCCAGTGGCGGCTATGGGCGATCGCTGGCGGCCGAGGGTAGTCGCTGGTGGTCACTGGCGGTCGTTGGCGGCTGCTGGCGGTCGCTGGCGTCCGAGGGCGGCCGCTGGCGGCCGTGGGCGGCTGTTGGCGACTGTGGGTGGTTGCTGGCGGTCGCTGGTGGCCGTGGGTGGTCGCTGGCGGCCGTGGGCGATCGCTAGCGGTCGTTGGTGACTGCTAGCGGTTGCTGGCCGCCGTTGGCGGTCGCTGGCGGCCGTGGGTGGCTGCGGGCGGCCGTGGGCGGCTGCTGGCAATCGCTGGCGGCCGTGGCCGGTCGCTAGCGGCCGTGGTCGGTCGCTAGCGGCCGTGGGCAGCTACCGCGGCCGTGGCGGCTGCGGGCGGTCGTGGCGGCTGCTGGCGTCGCTTCGCGGCCGTGGCGCTTCGCCGCTGGCGGCCGTGGCGTCGCTGGCGACGGCCGTGGGTGGTCGCTGTCGCGCGTTGGCCTGGCGTATGGCGGCGGCCCGGCGGCTGTGGTCGCTGGGAGCCGCTGGCGGCCGTGGGCGGCTGCGGGTGATCCGGCGGGGTCGTCGGCAGCCCTTGGCGGCTGCTGGTGGCCCGGCGGGGTCGCTGGCGGCGCTAAGGGGCATGAGGAGCCGGCGACGGAGCTTCGGCGAGGGCGGCATTTTTCGGCGATGGTGGCGGTTTCCGTCGATGACGGCGGCGGTTTCTTGAGAACTTTAGGGTTCACTCTCTCTCTCTCCTAACTTCGGAGTGGCATTCTCGTCAATAACTCGAAAACTAAAAAAAACACTAAAAATCAGAAAAAAAAAAGGTAAAAATCACATTTTTGAGTCTTTTTTCTTCCTCTTCCTAATACAAGGGGTTCCCTTCTCTTTATAGGGAGGGTCCAGGCCAGTTAAGGAAGGTGAAAAGGCAAAACATAAAACAGGAATTAAACCAACAAAACAAACAACAAAAAAAACAAGGCGCGATGGTCCCCCATCACTGTCACCTAGTGGCGTGGGCACATCAGCAAGGTACCCGGCCAGTTTGATGTGTTAACTATACATGCAGGCCCTTTTTCTCTTTTACTAATTTTTTTAAAATAGCAATAATGCGTAAAATCTTCAAGAAATCATAACACTTAAATATATATATATTTAAGTTTTCTCCATTGGATCCCAAAGAAATGCTCTTTGATTTCCTGCCACCTGAAACCAAAGTTTGGATAAGGAAAATTTAATGCGTAAAATATCCATTTCGCCCTTATGAAGAAAATCTTTGTCAATTGCGAAAGTTGACTCTGACTTATTATTCTCATCTCTTAACATGTTCTTTGCGTGCACCTCACTGAAGTTCTGTGCCATTTAACTCAGTAACAATAACTAATCTTATAAGGAGTTGACCTTAAGAAGGCTGAACTATCATTAAATCAAAGATATCAAAAATTATCTTAAGATTTAGAATTTTCTGGAATGACATGGCATAGAGGAAATTAGCTAAATCAAGGATAGCATGCATCATTTCAGATGAATTTAAACCTTAAAATCATGAATATAATGTGTATATGCATGTACACTAGGTGTGTTATTATTAACCATGTAAATCAAAGTGATTGGCAGTTTGGTATGAACCCATGCAGTTGTTCATGTGGATCAATTCAAGGTGATTAAATATCAAACACTATTTATCCTTATCGTCTTCAAATTAATTATTACGTGATATACCATACTCATGATATAAGTGAAACTCGAGAGTTATGTTCTCTGAATATTTTGATGTCCTTCTAGAGTATCCTTCAAATATTTGAAAGTACAATAAAACAAAAGTGACCTCCCAATGGGGATATCAACATAAATCACCTATTTAAGTTATATATCGGAGATTTCAATATAAGCATCACACATGCACTATAATCAGTACATTATTATTAATGAACATTGATGAAGATATGAAATTTACTATTCAATTTCTGGCTACATATATTTTCTGTTGGGTTCTAGATGCCTTGACATGGATGAACAAATCAAAACATTACGCAGCAGAAGACTTGAATGGAATCGAACGACATCAATAAAATCATTAAAAAAAAAGAACATTTGCACGGATTACATCCATGATTTCTTGGATCCGGGAGCGAGAGAAGTCAAGCTGCTAATGTGTGAAACCTCTAGACGTATGCACACAATTCTCCGCACATTGAATTGCCTCATTTTCACTAACAGGCCCCATTCTACCTCCACTATTCTCATTACGCCGCCGGATCGCATCGTGCATGGATAGGGATATTGGAATAGGGGAGAAGAAGGAGAAGGCCTCTGAAAAATTCTAGCCAGGGTGAATTTTGTTCAGGGCTTTCCCTTGTTTATACTTAGTTGGTATTTTTCATAAAACCCCCAAAACATAAGTACATCTTCTGACGTCTAAAAGAATATTTACGTCTGACCCTCATGGCTCATGTATCCGTCTAGTTAACAACTCCATCAGCCAGTTGTTATACTGAGTTTCCAACAGTGGGTTGATAAGTTCAAAAATATGTGTTTATATGTCGTTATTTTAGGGGTTTTTCGAACTTAATCACTAAAATTTGTTTGTCCTTTAATGCTTGAGTAAGGGGTTGATCCTTAGGGAGGCAATAGAAAATTAAATTTTTGTCAGATTAGGCATTAGCACTCTAGGTTTAACAGATATAATATTTTTTTACTCAGATTTAACAGATTTTACGATTAGTTAGCAATTCTTGATTAGAATGACTAACTCATCCCCTAACTAGGTTATTTGAGTGTTCAATTGATCTTAGATTCTCAGAGTTACTGCATTACCTTTTACTTATTTATTTTAATATTTGACCTCAAATAAAAATCTGACACTAGTATGCTTTGTTTATTCACGATTTGCTAAAGACTTAATTCAATATGAATTATGTTCTTGTTGAATTATTTAGTGAATTAGGAATGATTTGGAGGAGATAGTCTATCCTAATTGTTTATTATTTTATAGGGATTAATCACCACTTCTCACGGACTAGATGCCCTAAGGTAATATTTTCTGGTTTGTTTTGCATCTTTATATGATTTATTTCTCACGGATTTGGAAATGGTAAGAAGGTTTTTATCAAATTTTTATTTCATCCAAAATGAGTCGAAATTGTAAAGATGTCCTAAATTAGCAAATCGTGAACACGATCCACGATTTGCTAATTTAAGGAACACGAGATTAAATTGGATGATTTAAGGGGTGAATCTAATTCGAAATGGTTAATTGATACTCAAGGAGTACTAATTCAATAAGAACAAGGTACAATTTACGAATACTGATGACTTAAATCATAATTTGGGAAAAACGTTGAACATGAACTAAACTACAAAATTGGAAAAATTGAATGCCAGATCAATTGTAAAATTAATTCAAAATAAACCTAGAAGTACCAGGAGTGATCAACGACTCGATATGGGCGAATTCCGCGCAACGAACACCCTGATTTCCATGATATGTTGCTTGAATTGGGGGGAAGAATGCGATGATGGATCTGCAAAATTTTGGTCCAAATCGATCTCCAATTTTCTCCGGGTCGATTCTTGAGTCTTAAAGGGAGCTAGGCCTTCCTTCCTTGAGCTTAAAAATCAAGAACGAGCCTCAATTCTCATTTTCCCCTTTTTATCGCCGCAAAATCGGAAGAACAGATTCTTCCGATTCTGTTAGTTTTTTCTCCTTTTCGCGTTGTACGTTTGATGTACAATGCGACGGGATTGGCTCCTTGGGCCTTTGCGTGGCTCCACTCCATGTGCGAGACTCGTGGCATTGCATGTGTGCGTGTTGTGCACCGAAGGCCCGAGCGCCCTTTCTGATATGTCTATGCGATGCTGTGTGCGGTGCACGCCTCTCATATGCCTTGCGCCACTTACCACAGGTGAGCGCCATAACTGGCCCAATAAGGGCCAGTTTAATAAAAAAACATTTTAATTCAAAAACAAATGGAATAAATGGTAAAAAATGTTTATTAATGCGAACAAATATTTTATTACCTTCTAAAATAAGTTTTATAATTACTTTCAATTTATTTATAGAAATAGGTCAATTAATAGCATTTAAATTCTTATAATCATCATTTGAAAACTGTTTTAAATGTATATATTGACCTATTTATTTATCAAACGTATTATTTAACTTGAAATTTATGGAAATTATTCTTTTAACCTAAAATCATGATAACATGCATTAGAAATTAATGTTTTTAAGCATTAGAATCCTAAAAATTATGATGAAATCAACACTTTATTAGCTCTTATTTGCATGTTATCATGGGGTGCCAAGCTACACCTCATGCTCTAGAACTGCAAAGGAGTGTGTATCGACTCATTCATGGAAGAATCATCGTCATGTGTTACTGTCTACGTATGATCCCTCATCCACTTGACACTCCTTAGAAGACTTAGTGTATGGTCAATTTTCAAACCCTAATCGGTCATCCAAGTTAGTAATGACGCATTCAGAATTCATTGGAGAAATCTTCTCCTATGTTTCACTACGTTGGCCAAGCACTTCATCTCATCATCTACCTTGAGCTGTCACCTCATATACCGAGTGATGGAGAGCACGAGCCCGAGATTACCGCCACGTCTTTGAAGCCATCATCATTGTCTTCATCGACCCCTACCAGCCCGTGTCCCGCCCGACCGGCCACGCCAAGCCTACGATGAATAAATAGGTGTTAAACATCCACGTGAGAAGTACAAATGCACCATTGAGTGACTCAAATTTCTCGTCATCTATTGATCTTTTTATTCACCAATTTATCGTGTTTTCGTTTTTGTCGCGTCGGTAGTCATCGTATCACGTCCTTATCATTGTGTTTTGTGCCCTTATCGTTGTACTCGTCCTTATTTTTTTATTGTTGCATTGTTTAATTTCCCTAGTTTATTTTATTTATGTTGTAACAGGGTCCCTTATTGGCCCCTTATTGGACCCATTGTAAAGGGCTCATCATGGCCTTATATAAGGGCATGATGGGCATTGCACACGTTTCATATCTGGAATTTCTTTGTTGTCAGTTACTCCACACCCAGAAATCACCAGTAAGAAGAATAGAGGGGAAGAGGAAGAGAGGAGGCAGAGCAGGAAAGAAGAGGGAAGATGCAATGGAGTGGAAGGCTATCGCGATCTCCGGCGTCGTCTACCCCGTCGGAAACTACAGCCGCTGACCACCTGATCATCGTCCCACCAGCCCAACGGGTTTGCGTTTGGCACGTCTGCCAACGGGTTACTCGATTTGTTGTCAAGGCGCCCACGATGGGGGGAACTCCTTACTCTTGTATATTCTCATCAGAATCACTAGAACGGAGCCCTACATTGTGTGACTGTACCATCAGGTATAAGCTTATCGTCCAACTAACTACGGCTGCACCGTTGGGTTATGCCTACAGCCACCTCCACGTGCAACGACTTCATACACCGATCATGCGCGGTATGCGATAGTCCTTACAGCTTCCCCCGAGGCGCACCCTTCAGTCGCCACACAGTTGGGACCCCTGTAGGTACATCTGTGATAGGCTATTGAGTCCTGCAGGCTTCATGCCTAATAGATATCTCCAAGCAGCAAATGAGGTACGGTGAGTCGAACGAGCCAAGGATTTTTGGCCACAACTTCACGCGCCGACGAAACTACAACTTGTGATTGCAACAAAGATCCGACTTAGGCACCACCACCGTGTTGTGGCACCGCGGGCTGCTGACCACCTAACAACCTTTGCACCACGCCCCCTTGAGCGCCTGTCAATCACTGGGCAGCGATCAAACGCAACGGCCACAAAACCACAATCAATTATCCTCGACAACTACCGGTAGCCCGGGCCCAATGTGCCCTGGCATCTCGCGCCTGATCTGGTTGCTGATGTGTTGTCAATGCTCATTGCCAACCAACGGCTGCCCGTCATCACACAACCCATTAGTGCTTGATTCCTCCTGCTAATGCTTTTGACTAATACACGATCTATAAATTCTGGCATCCATCCCCTCGCCATCGCACACCTCTCCTCCTCATCCCCGACCCCTCGAGCGTCGACTCATGTGATGTGATACTACTGCCAATGAAGTCCAAGTCGTGCCCCACCAATTGCATGCCTTTGACAACGTATCCGCACCGGCCATTGTTCCCCTTACTCGTCAATGACTTTATTCAATATATTTTTAATTGTACTCCGCCGCACTCATATTAGTAAATTTCATGGTATGGGTCGAGCCCATCTATTATGTGCGAGTGCCAATGGAATTATTCTGGTCAACGCTTAGTCGCCAGCATCGCTCTGACAAGGGTTAGAAGGCTATAGTCATTTTCGCCAGTTGCCCACTAAAGAGCTCGAAGGTCGGCGAAATGTCACGAGTCTGGGTCTGAACGTACACCCCGTCTAGGACACTGTGCATCATGTAACTACATTCCCTCATTAGCGATTTAGCCCATCAAAGGACGTTATCGACGATGTCCAACATTATTTTAGAATCAGAGCATCCTCTTGATACCCGACCGGACGATGACACGTCCACGCCCGGCATCATTGAGGGTGGATGATCCCATCTTCACCACTCAATCATCTTCGTGAACTTCTTGATGAACCCGAACTAAGACCATTTAGAATCTCATGATTAGAGACTCGTTGGCTATAATCAAAGTACAACCGTGCATCCACAAGACATCTTTGGTGTCTCAGGTATAAGGACCACTTACACAACTGTGACGTGAATCAACCTGATTGACAGTCTGGTATATTACCGAACAATTGTACAGAACAATTCAGTGAACTCTTTCAACTAAAGAATACCCACTATCTATTCTTAGCGTCTCCACACTAATGGTTATGGGACGAGCCATACTCATCATATGAGTAAGGCTAGATAGTCCTATTCTATCGGGATTCTTTGATGTCCTTCTCGTTTATCCTTTGAATATGAATATTTAGAGCACATGCATAATGACTAGTGATATCCGTATCACGGTTTCATCATAATTCACTAAGTCAGATCCTGTATTCATAGACTTCATTATAAGCACCACATGTGTATTATAATAAATATGTTCTTTTACTGAATATGAAACGAGATGTGGAATGTGTGATTGGCTTGCCGGACACATATATTTCCATCAATCACCCACTTGGACAAAATCCAAACACTCTTACAGAACAAACAATTTGTTTTTGAGTGAGGTTAAAAATTCATTGAGCAAGTTGCTCTGTCTATGGATCTGCTATAATGTCAGTAAATGGAACACTTCCATAGTGTAATCTCCTACTAAAGATTATCTTCCTAATCAAGTGAAGCGTCTTATGAAGTTCTGTAACTTCAGATGATACCTTGACTGTTTCACTTGTGCCATAGCACAATGGGTGTCACACAACAATGGAATAGGATTCATGATCAAGTAAAATTTAGGATTAGTGATGAACATTTCAATCACTCTTTATTCTTGGGAGACTTCAGCTAGCATAATGTACTCCATTCTTGTCGTTGTGTTTTAAGTTGACCTACTTGGGAATTTTTCAATAGGTTATACTTCATTACTGTAGAAACATAACTTCGAATGTAGACATTATGTCATTTGAACATCATTGAAAACTCAATTTTGTGTAGCCCTTAATTTTCAACCCATCTTCTACATGAACTAAATTTCATGTAGTTCCTTTTGTCTTATCGAGATATCAATAAAGTATCTCATATTGTCTTAGTACTGATAAAAATTAGAGCGTAGGCCACTTTACGTCTCACACATAGAATGATGTGCATGATTAATATTCTTATTATATCGTAATGAACCTCTCTAAGTGTTCTCCATCTCAAAACTCTTTTTGGTAATGATATGTATGTTTATGGATTTGAAGAATAGTGGTAACCTTTTTGACCTATCTCTATAGATCCATATTTGGAATACATTGGTTACTTCTCCCAAATCCCTTCATGGACAAGATATGTGACAGTCATTCTTTTAACAAGTATAACATTCCTACATCATTCTCGATGGGTAGAATGTTGATGGAGGACCATCGGGAAGAAGACACCACAGGATGCCAGCAACCACGCCGAGCGGCTCGAGTCGACGCGCGCCACCTGGGGTTTAAGTACCCCGCGTAAGAACTTCTATTTTTTACTTATGTTTATTTCATGCTTGTTTGTATTTTTGGATTTATGGATTGGGCCAATGTTGGGCCCCGTCCTTGTCGTTCTCTTTTTTACTCTTTACGTTTGCATTTCAAATTGTAAGGAGAGGCCGAACCATGTCTCGCGACGGTTCGTCCTCTCTCACGTTCACTTGGCACCCATCCTCACTATATAAGGGGATGGCATGCCCAAGGAACCTTTGGAGTCATTTGTTGAAGAATTTTCACATTTCGTCTCCCCTATCGTAGAGAGTAGAGTAGGAGGTCTGGCTAGCCTCACCCACGTCGAGATTACTCCGTGGATTAGAGCCCACGTTCTTACGTCGAGATCACTCCGAAGGAATGTGTTCAAGCGTGCCGTCGAGATCACTCCGGTACGATTAAAGAATTCAAGAAGTTGTCACCATCAAGAGTTGAGAAGGCCTTTCGTTGAGATCACTCTGGAGGTTCTTGGAGGCTCACGATGACGTCAACGTATCGCCGACCTGGGATATTTGCTCCATTGAGGAAGCTCGCCTAGAATTGTCAAGGATCAACCCTTCTTGGAAGGATCTTGGCACCCACAGGTCAAAAACCTCTTTCTTGGTTATCATCCGTCCACCCTCCTGCCACCATCTCCATCCCATCATCGATCTTCCTCCCCCATCCCTCACCTCTCCCTTTACCACACTCCAATGTATCCGTTGTTTCTTGATCTGTCGTTCTTCCCCTTTCCTTCGCCGTTTCTTGACCCATCGCCGTCCCCCATCCCTCACCGTTTCTTGATCTGCCACCCACCTCCTTCTTTCTCCCGTTTTCTTGATCCTCACCCCGCCAGCACCCTTGCCCCCACGATTCTTGATTTCCCCGCTCACCCCTTTTCCCTTCCACTTTGAACTCCCCCCCAGCCACCCTCGCCCTTCCTCTCTCCCACGTCTTTCCACCGCCGTTACTCCTCTTGCCACCGCCCGTGACCCCGTTTCTCCTCCGCCGCTCTGCGCCGCCCCCTCCGCCCCTTTCTTGCCCTGTCTCGCCCTTCCGCTGACAACCCCTCGGTCGTGCGCCCGCCTTCGCGTGAATGCTCGTCAGTGTCTCACCCGCCGAGTGCACCCGCGCACAAGGAACGCCTCCGCGCGCCCATCCGCACATCACCGCCGGTGCCCCGACGCCCTCTCGCCCGCGCCTACAGCGCACAGTAAGCCCGCCCACCTGCGCGCGCGCGCCGCGCCCTGCGCGCCGTGCGCCCGCCCGCAAGCCTGCTATGCTCCTGCCGCGCAACACCGCAGCACTCCGTCTGCTCGCGCCTCTCTCCCATTGAGCGACCTACGTTCCTGGACGCTTCCCCATGAGCTCGATCGCCATCGGTCAACTCGCCAACAACGATTCTAGCTACACCCCGTCGGCAACTCGGGAGGGAACGTACGCCGTGGACTAGTGATACGCAAGGTACCTCCTCGTCTTCCCTCCATCTGTCCAGTATTATTACCTGTTACAGTCTCGTCTTTTGCTATCACATCCTCTGCCTCTTTACTCGATCTCTCTCTCAGATAGGGCTAACCACCTTGTCGAGTGTAGGTTTTCTTGTGGTTGATAGGAACGTTGTTGACTTGGACGCTGAACACTCCAGGGCCATCAAACGCCCCTCACCGTCTAGGCGTCGACTTGATCCCGCGGGTCATTGGGAGTTTGATCTTAGGATCACTCTCTTCTTGTTGACCGGCACGGCCTACACCTTCTTCTGTCAATTCCTCTCTACTACTCATTCGCTATTTCCCGTCATCAAATTTCATCTCACGTCATCGCATCTAAACTCCTGTGACGTAATATGAGCCGATCGATCCCAGCAGGTCGTATTACATCAAATGTACTCTATAAATTATATGATAATTATGATAGTATTTATGCTCCCACTTGTCTTTATGTATACTTCCATGGTTTGTTCTTCATTCTCACTGAATACATGAGATTTGATCACTCTATCAAAACTCATTCTAAGTTTAGAATTCATTATTCAATCCGTCACTAGATTCTGAAAGCTTGCACACTCGAATGTATAATTTTAGGTTTTATCGTATACACCATCCATTTTTATAGTCCACAATCATAGTGTGCAGCTGTGGCAAAAACAATGCCGGGGACTTTATCATGACAGTTAGTGAGAACCCTTCCTCCATGAACCTTTCATTTGAACTATTTCAATTTGTTCATCACCACTCTTTATCATAAGATTTACTTACTCATAATAGATACCATGCCCATAAGAGTGTGGACCAAGTTCCAAACTGAGTTGAGGTTTCTGACCAAATTTCAGAATCCATATGTTCTCGCTTATTCCAAAAATTAGAATAACTTCTTCATATGATAGAGATCACCATCTCTTAGATAGAAAGAATTGACATTAACTCAAAATCACGATGTCCAATAGTATGATCAAGTTATCTAGTCCCTTCTACCAAACCTATGAACTTCTTCGGTATATTTCTGAACAAGTTTAGGATTAACTCCTCATCCAATGAGGTTATGATGTTTATAAATCTGGAATTCTTTCAGAAACTAATTTTTCTCTCCAATATATTCTAATAGAAGATATGCGTCTTCAAACAAGAAAATCCTTAGCCAACAAAACCCTTTTTTTCCTAAGGATGTTAAAAGTAGTATCTAAAATTTCCAATTTGGATATCCCTAAAATCTCTATCTCATATTCCTCAACTCCCTCTTATCTAAGTGAAGCCTCATCTTATTGGCTAGACTTTCCATTCATAAAGTTGGGCTTCATTCTCTTTAAACAAGTCTTATGGAATATAATTGAAAGATTAAATGGGTAACAAGTTCAGCATTCATGCAACTACAATGAGTGCATGTACACATGGGTTCACTAGAAGTCTTAAGTTTCTCCTCATGGGTTCCACTATGTCCAACTAAGTGTGATTTCATCTCTTTAATGAACAATTCATATCATACCTGAGTAAATGACTAAGTTGATATAGGTAACTGATAAGCCTAAAATTGGTGTGTAAATACGTCGTTGTTTGTGCTTTTAGACTTATGCAATAAAATTTATAATATCCTTTAATCACGAAATACTATGTATAGAGTAAGCAAGGAGTTGAACCACACGGAGGCACTACGCAAGAATTTTTGTCCTATTTCAAAACAATTAGTTCAAGAATGAATTAATTTTGCAATAAATAGACCTCAATCATGTTTACTTATCTTTATAATTAATAAAAATTAAGTAGAAACTCAATTTTGATCGTAGTATTTTCGGTCAAGACACTCAAGATAGGATACTTGTATTTGATTACCCATTTGACTTACCAATTTGGATTCGGATTACCAATCAAGGTAATTTTTAAGACAATGTTTATTCATTAAAAATTGGAAATTAGTAATCAAGATAGGGATATTTGAAATTGGACATAAAGATGGACAAATTTTTGGATGAAATTTTTGATTTAGGTTTTTGATATATTGAATTGAATTTCTAATCAATAAATTTTGAAATCTGTAGACAGAAAGTAAATTCACTAACATAGTCAGAGATAGAAGAATTTGGGGGAAATGGATTAAAGATATAATTCGACCCTAATCTAAAGATCAAAGATGCTAAGTTGGATGCAAATCACTGTAGAACTAAGGATTAAAAACCAGATCTTGAATCAAAATCAAAATGGAATGCTCATTTCATTTCATATCAACTTCAAGGGCATGTACATTTTGCTCATGCCATGGCATTTTACAATCTTCCAAGAAGACGTTCAAAAAGCAAATTAAAAACTTTCAATGACACAGGAATTAAAAACAATTCCTGTGTCTTTCCTGGCCAAATCCTTGGGGAGAGCTTCAAAAAGTGAATTTCCCCTTCTATCTGACCTCTATTTAAAAATACCACCGTTTGGGTCATAGAGGGGGAAACAACAAACATGCATTCAAAATTTCAGCTCAATCAGAAGGCTAGATCTCAAGATATCACCCTTTTACTGCCGTTTAATGTCAAATATTGGATCATTTTATCTCTCTTCCATATATCTAAAAAATGGCATTTACCGATTGGCTGATTTTCTTCATCATTTTCCCATCCTCGGGTCATGCGCTGCCACGTTTTTGCGTGCTTCCAAAGGCTGCAATCATTGCCAAACGAAGATGCTCTTTCAGCAGCTGAAATTGTGCCACATCACCCTTGCGTTTGAATAAAATAAAAGAAGGTGAGCTTACCAAATATTTTAATGCATGCAGAGTCGATTTCTGTGTGCATTAAATACACGTGGAAAATTGATTCTGCATCTGTGTAAATCGAAGAATCATCATAAATGCATCCAGAGATCAATTCTCTGTGTGCATTTATTGTATGAAGAAAAGCCAAATACAAAAGACAAACTTTACCTTTTCCTCACGGGCGCCAGTTGCTTCTTTCAAATTAATGATTTGCTCATTATGGCATCGCGCATTGCGATGCCAAACGGAGCCAATAATGTTCTCCTTCAATGCATCTAATCAAATGCCCAAATTTTCGGCCAAATGACGTGGATGCCAAAAAATTCAAAAGTAGCAAATAATTTAAAATACTAAAAAACTTATTTTAAATAGTCTATTAATTCTTAAATTCATTTCTTGGCTATATAATGGTTATAAAATTATAAAACCATATGGAAAAATTTATTGAAAAATACAAAAACCCTTACCAACCTCTGGCTAAGTATTTTATGCCTTGTAATAAACATCTCCTCCATGCACTGAGGTTAAATACCATGTAAAAGTACAAGTCATTTATATCCATTTATATATGATAACATGCAAATATGGCCAATGAAACACATTAATATAATGTAATATACAACAAATTAACATTATAATTTCCAAGTTATCAGTAAGATTATTTTGCATGAACTATGTGAACTCCTTAAGTATTATTATACTGGACCTCATCAAAACATTTTAATATTCTTTCAGTTATAAACATACATCTTCATGTATCAACTTTAATAGATCATTGTCATGCTCTCCACTTCATAAGTTCAGAGGCAAGGGTACTTTACCTATATTGTATGATTAACATCTAGCATATGATTATAAATAAAATGCAATAACTATGCATCTCATGAATTTTAAATTCTGTACCTTTTTGCCAATGCTATGCATGCTCATAAATATGAGCTTTCTTCACATAGTTCTTGCTCTTCTATGGACCAATATTACAAAGTAATCAATTTATTTATCAAGTAAATGGAATGAATAATGTTCTCAATAGTTAGATGATATACAAACATGTCCATAACAGATGTGATGCTCTTCTTCATACTAGGAACATATTCTCTTTCAAAGATACCATACCTCCAAAGTGAAACTCAAGGTTCATTATACAAATAGTGATCATCGTAACCTTTACATACTTCCTAGCCTCAACTTCATGTTTCCTTTTCCTAAACTTTCTTCCACACTTTAAGCAATTAAAATATTCCTATGGTTCAACTTGCTCTAAGAAATCTTAACGAGTTACTACAAATAGTTATTCCTCTGGTGACCTTTCAAACCACAGTGTAAACATTTGTTGCTGCTTTGGCGTGACACGAAGCACGTCCTTCGTCTTTAATTTGCTCGTCTTTATTTTATTGTCATTTTCTCGTTCCTCCAAGGCCTATATATAGGCCATTGTTTTCAAGAAACAGTTAGGCAGTCATAATTTAAGAATCGAGTTTTTTATTTAACTCTTCTTGGAGGACTGCCCAAGCCTCCCTATCCCGTCTTCAACCCTACCTCGCAGCCTCCACCGCCTCCGTCACCTCCACCGCCACCGCTGCCACTGTCTCGCATCTCGTCGTTGGTCTTCCCTCCCTCTTCTCTCTCGTCCATTTCCTCCTCTCTCTCTTCTCGCCCCAGGGCTGCCCCAGGCCTCCCCTTTGGCCGCCCTTCCAGGTCGCCCTAGGGCCGCCCTCCACAAGCCGCCCAAGGACCGCCCTTCCAGGCCGTCCAAGGGCCGGCCTCCCAGGCCGCTCAAGGACGCCCAAGGGTGCCCAAGGCTGCCCCTTGGCCGCCCTCCCAGGCCGCCCCAAGGCCACCAGGGCCGCCTCCTTGGCCGCCCTCCATAGGCTGCCCAAGGGCCGCCCATCCAGGCCGCCCAAGGGCCGTCCTCCCAGGCCACCCAAGGGCGCCCAAGGCCGCCCCTTGGCCGCCCTCCCAGGCTGCCCAAGGGCCGCCCTCCCAGGCCGCACGAGGGCACCCAAGGCCACCCCTTTGCCGCCCTAACAGGTCGCCCAGGGGCCGCCGTCCTTGGCCGCCCCAAGGCTACCAGGGCTGTCCCCTTGGCCGTCCTCCACAGGCCGCCCAAGCCCGCCCAAGGCCGCCCCTTGGCCGCCCTCTCTGACCGTCCTTGGACCGCTCCGGGACTGATCTTGGACCATTCGCTCTCAGGCAAGGCCACACAACGCCCGGAACGCCCAGATCCTTCTTCGTCCAGAGGGCCACGCAACGCCCAGACTTGCCAAGTTTCGCCTCAGTCAGAATTTCCCGCATCCTCTTCACGCACTAAGGTGCCGAGGTACGCCTGAACTCTTTGGTGTCGAAGTGTTCTCCATTCAGTATTTTCTCGAGAAGTTTCCACCTCCGTCATAATTAGATTTGATTTGGGATTTCTCACCTCCTCCCACCCTTTCTCGAGTGTTTCTTCGCGACACGAATTTGGGTATTGATTTCGGTGCTTAGGCATCTTCGCGGTGGGGGAAGACAGTACTCCCGCCCTTGAAAAAGGGTCGGAGCTGCACCACCAGATTTTCAGTGCTTTTAAAGTCCGAATCGGATCGAGTGAATCTCTGTGGGCTGTTTCATCCCTCCATTATCTGATCCATCCTTTACCGTTCATCCATCCGCAGCCAGCCCATTAATCCAGTTGTCCATTCCATAGTCGTCGCCATCCCATCCAACTCCTCAATTGCCCTTTTCCCCAGTTGTCCTGTGTCAGAAACCCTCTTACCCAGTCTCACCTTCTGTCACCCATCAATAAGCACAAACTTGGAATAGTTGGGCTTATTTAGCATATGACTATCCCCGATGGCACACACTCCATTATGTGGAAACTCAAAATGAAGCACGTCTACTTCCAGTCATTGAGTAATATTTGGCTATTTTGGACACGAGATGATTCATTAGAGCTCCTTGAAGAAGGGACCCAATATGTCACCTTCACTGTCCATCCCTCTCCGATGCCTTACATGTTCACGGTAGTCTATGCATTGCATAGAGTAAGATGCCCTATAAGAGGAACTTGTCTAACATATCCACACCCTTGTTGATCTCCCCTAGTTTATAGCTGGAGATTTCAACTGCATATGAGCCGTTAGTGAACACCAAGGAGGTTGACAGCGTAGGTTGAGATCCATGCTAGTGTTCAACAACTTTCTTCATCAGGCTTCACTAGTGGAGCCCCCCACTATAGGTGAGAGATGGAAGTGGTCCAATGAGTGCCAAGCAGACGCGTGTATGTATGAATGACTTTATCGCTGCTTCAAAAATAGTATTGTAATACTACAATGCAATATTATTATGGATATTTTACTACAATATCACTCTGATAATTCATCGATTCTCCTTTTCCCGGATGGGGGTATTCATATTCGTTGGCCACCGTCCCGATTCCAAGTGATGTGGGTAGATCATGAAGCTTTTCAAAGCTTTGTGCGTCACCATTAGCATCGCGTGATCTCTACATCACCCATGGAGAACCTTAGTTTTAAGTTAGACCTGAAATGGTGGTACAAACATTTATTTGGGGATGTGCATGCAGCGATTGAAGAGCTCAAGGCTGAGCTGGAAGCTATCTGGCAACATCTACATGATGGTTGGACAAATGAAGTGGGGGAGCGGTAGATTAGGCTTAGTGAACAGCTTGAGGATACCATGCCACTACAGGAAATTCAATATCTAAAAATCAGGTATCCAATGGCTGCAAGATGGCTAAAAAAACACACTTTTCTTCCATGCCACAATACGTCACAGAGCTCGTCTTAATTATGAGACCTTGCTAAGGATGCATAATAAGGACCCCGCCTTCCTAATGGCAGCTGGTGTTGCATACTATTATACACTCCTTGCCTCACAATGGACTACTATGAGTGAGGATTTACTAGATTCCATTCCCCACTTGGTGATGACCAGGAAAACGCCCTACTTACGACCCTTTCCTACGCGAGCAGAGATCAAAGAGGTGGTGTTCTCCTTTAATCGGAACAAGGCCCCGAGACCTGATGGGTTTTCTGCAGAGTTATACATAGCATGTTGGGATATATTAGACACGGACTTGGTGATTACTATCAAGGAGATCTTTAAGCGTAAAGTCCTACCTAGAAGTTGGAAATCTATTTTTTTGGCACTTGTATCAAAAGTGGACACTCTAGTTTCTTTTGAAAACTTTCACCCTATTAGTCTTTGTAATGGATGCTATAAAGTTGCGTCCAAGATCATTACAAATCAACTCCTGACCTTCCGTAATGGACTTATCTCACTTGAAAAATGCGCTTTCGTCAAGGGTTGACAAATCCAGGATAGTCATGCTCGTTCGCGAGTTAGCCCAATCACATGTCACTCATATTCGGGACTCGAATGTCAGCATCAAACGGGATATGGAGAAGACTTTTGATCGCGTCGAGTGGAGTTTCCATACCAAAGTGTTATGTTGCTTTGGGTTCACCGATGCATTCATCACTCTTGTGGATGCCTGCATTAGAGAGAATCATTTCATGGCCACGAGAGGTATACAGCAAGGTGATCCCATCTTACCCACCCTTTTTATATTGATGGAGGAGGACTTTAGCCAATCCCTCACATGCGCGATGGCCTACGGCCTCATCCACCCATATTTTATGAAAAGGGGATGCCCAATCCTCTCACACGCCCTATTTGTAGATGATGCCATCCTTTTCCTTCATGGAACTAAAAAATATATTAAGGATCTTATGAGTATCCTAACTGTGTATGAGTGGGCTTCTAGTCAGCTCGTCAATGCCTCAAAGAGCAGCTTTATGGTCGGTCTGTCCACCATTGTAAAGCGCTCTCAGATTATCCAACACAATACAAGGTGTAGAAAGAGATGGCTGATGTGATGAGCGTTCGATAGATCAATTAAAATTAGGTTTCTCTCTCTTTTTCTCTTTCTATATATATGGGGAGGAAGAGAAAGAGAGAGAGAGAGATAAAGAGAGAGAGAGAGAAAGAGAGAGAGAAAGAGATAGAGAGACAGAGACACAAATATATTGACTTGGCCAAGGCCCACAAACATAGCCCATAAATGGCCTTCTCTTCTCACATTCCCCCCTGAAGCTGGAGCGTAGATGTCATATAGGTTCAACTTGCATCGGAAGATGTCGTAGGACGTTACGCTTAGTCCTTTAGTAAACCTATCTTCACGTTGATCTATAGAGGCCACATAGGGTGTGGAAATAAGTCCTGTGATGATACGGTGATGAATCACATGGCAGTTAAATTCAATGTGCTTGGTATGATGGAGAAGGCTTGGTAGTTGGCAATGAACATACTACTTGGTTGTCACACCTCATCTGCATGGCCCACTTAACCAGAAAGCCAAATTCAAATAAGAAGTTACGTACCCCCAACATCTAAGAAGATGTCTCAACCATCGCTTGATATTCTGCCTCGGCATTGGATACTGATGAGATAGATTGCTTGTGACTGCATAAAATTATAAGATTACCACCCACGTACACACAATAGCCAGTCATAGATTTGCAGTCTTGATGATCACTGACAAAACCTGAATTGGAGTACCTGACAACCTGTAGATGGCCATGACATCGGACGATAAGTTGCTGTCCTAGTGCATATTCAAGATATGCAAGCACATGTAAAGTAGCCTCCCAATGAACCTCTCGAGGGCATGCATAAACTAGCTCAGAACATTTACGAAGAAGGCAATGTTAGGTCAAGTCGGCCAAGTGTAGATAAGCTTCCCAACCAAGCGCCAATACCATTTAGGATCTGTATAATGTGGAGACATAGTACTCCAAAGTTGAGGCTTACTATCTATCGGGGATGCATCTAGATAGACCAGCTTCTTGCAAAATATCAAGCATATACTTGTGTCGATTAAGAACAAGAGCGCCTGGTGGAGATGCAAAGTCGATGCCGAAGAAATACTTTGGTTCCCCTAAGTCGCGAATGTTGAGATGCCGATGTAGGAATGTCTTGACATGATGAGTGTCCCACGATCACTCCCCGTGATGATTATGTCGTCCACACAAACCGAGAGAATAATACACCCAACCGAGGTAGTCTCGTAGAAAATGGTGCACACCACGTGACAAGCCACAAGTCCACATGTCCAGATGAGTTCACTAAACTTCTAAAACCACACCAGCGGACTCTGTTTGAGGCCATTAAGAGTGTGACGAATAAGGCTCACCTTATCATGTTCCCCCTCAAGCAAATAGCCAGGAGGTTTCTCCAAATAAACATACTTGGAGAGGTCCCCATATAGAAAGGCATTGGAGACATCAAGCTGGTGCAATTGCCACTCATGGTTGACTGCCATGGAAAGAAGTATATGGATAGAATTTAGCCAAACCACCGGAGAGAAGGTTTCCTCATAGTCAATGTCGTGAATGCACAAGAATCCCTGGGCAACCAATCGAGCTTTCTAGAGATAAATAGTGTCATCATGATGATATTTGAGGGTGAGTACCCAGGGATAATTGACGACATTAGAAGTATCCAGTTAACTGATGAGCTCCCACGTACCTCGACGAGCAAGAGCAGAATACCCTTCATCCATAGCGGCTTTCCATTGAGGAATCAATAATGCAGCCACATGAGTTTGAGGAATAGACTCCGCACCCAAGGCCACAGAGAATGACCGATAAAAAGCAGATAGTCTGGCATACAAAACCACATTAGATTAAGTATGAAGAGTTCATGAGCGTGTACCTTTCTGAAGCACGATCAAAATATGAAGATCATTGGAAGGCAGACTTGAGGAGGGCACATATTGGGCTTCAATAGAAAGGTCAAGGGCGAGGAGCTAGGAGCCGGAAGGAGAGGAAGAGGCTGCGCTGACAAGGAGGTGGTAGTGGAGTCTAGGAGCGAGAGTGATGCCAGGAGAGGAGTAGAAGGTAGTGGAAGAAGCAAATCGGGCACAAGGGAGGAAGCGGGCGGGTCCACCGATGAAACAGGAGGAGGTGAACCGGAATACTCTCAAGATGAAGGTGGTGTGGAGAAGAGAGGTGCCGACTCAAAAAATGTGACGTCGGCCAAGGCAATGTTACATTGACTCTCGGGAAGGTAGATCATGTATCCCTTCCGCATGCAAGAGTAGCTGACAAACGTTCCTTTGGTGACCCGATGAGTAAGTTTGGATTTGGTGGCCGAGTGGTCGTGAGCAAAGGCCACACATCCAAATCCAAATATATGGGACGGTAAGGAAAATAGCTCCCTATTTGGATGAAGTTGATGAAGGGGGACATCACGACCAAGAGGTGTGGAAGGAAGGCGGTTGACGAGGAACATCGAGGTCATGATAGCATCTGCCCAAAACTCATGAGGGACATTCATCTCATATAAGATCATCCAAGTCATGTCAAGAAAATGGCAATGCTTCCCCTCAGCTTTGCCATTCTATTGAGAGGTATGAGGGCACAATTTTTGATGAATGATACCAACCACGGCGCACAAATCTTGAAATTATTGTTGGAGAAGTTCTGCGGCGTTGTCGTATGGATGATCTTTGAAGTACACAAGTACTGAGTCGATTTCGCCAGAAGAAATTGGTGGATCATTGAGAGAGCATCAAAGTGGTCAGTCAGAAGATAGACCCATGACACACTACAGTAACCATCAATAAGAACCATGTAGTAGCAAAAACCAATTTTGGAAGGAATGTGTGATGGTCGCCAATAATCACAATGCACTAAATGCAAAGGTTTTGCACTAATAGATGCAGTACTTTGAAAAGTTGAACGATGATGTTTTCCCGTTTGACATGACTCATAAATAAATTCCTTAATTTTCAACCAAGGGAGAGCTTGGTGAAGCTAAGTGATATTGGGATGGCCAAGTCGATGATACCACTCAAGAGAGGTAGAGGAATGAGAAAGGTGATAAGTAACGTCTGTGGATGGAGTTCTGTATACGAGCTCATAAATGCCACCTTGAGTCTTACATCCCAAACCAATTTGTGCGCCAGTCCTCAAGTCCTGAAACACACGATGATAGGGCAAAAAGGTCGTCGAGCTTAGAAAAGCTTCAATCAAGGTACCAATGGAGATAAGATTGATTAGAAAGCTCAGAATATAGAGAACAACATGAAGCGAAAGCTCAAATATAGGGGATGTAATGCCTTTGCCAGTAACTGAATAAGAGCGTCCATCCGCAACAAATACGAATTCAAGGTGGGCAAGTTTGGAAAGGTAAGAAAGTATAGTGTCGTCACTCGTCACATGACGTTAGGCATTGGAGTCAATAATCCAAGACCCGGAAGAGGGAGATTAAGAAGTAATACCTTGGTCAGAGGACGAGGCACCACGCGTGTCGATGGTAAGAGTGTCAAAGTTAGCTGGAAGTCTGACAGAATAAACATTTGCCGCAAGGGATGCAGTGGCCAAGACGGAAGAGGAAGGTTGCACAAAACCTGGGAGCGGTTGCGGTGGAGCATCCAATGAAGACAAGACATGAAGAGGATGTCCGAGGGAATAACCCCACTTCTGATAGCACCAAGCAAATGAATGTGTTGGTCGAGAGCAATAGATGCATGGAGGACCTGTATATTTGCTGTGACACTAATCAAACAACCGATCACCAGATGGTTGAGAACTACAGGAGCATCTCCTAGAGGTAGATAGGGCAGCAAGAGCAGAAATAAATAGTGCCGAGGAGTTGGATGACGCGATAGAAGTCTTTGAAGAAGGGCCCTTGATGGGAGTGAGGATGTCCACGCGTTGAGCCACATTAAAGACATCGCCAAAGGAGGGAAGAGTCACGCCACTCAGAATGGAGCCACCTATCTGCATACTGACGGATGTAGGAAATAGAGTTAAGGAATAAGGACATGTAACTCCTCACAATAACATCTCTGCTCTACGAGATCTATGCATGATAAACCTGTAGTCGAGAATCACATTCACGAAGAGTAACATATATAGTCTCAAGGGGACCCTATGATCCTTGAAGTTTAAACATCTTCCCGGAGATGTCAATAGTAGAGACAATATTACTCTTAGGACCATACATCCGGAAGAGCTCGTCCCATATTTTCTTCATCCAGAATATAAGCCGAAGTGAGTATGCGAGATTGGGAGAAAGCATCTTTACGAGCCAAGAGATGGCCGTGCGATCATGTTTGATCTAGTGCACATAATGAGGATCATCGATCAGTGGTTGATCTTCGGTTAGAAAAACTAGTGCTGATGGATTTGTAGAAATCAACAAAAACTTGGTGACCACGAATGTTGTTAGACCCACGTCCAGAGAAAATTGAACACTACGCCTACAACTGGGATATAAATGAGTTGACCGGTTCAGTGTTAACCGGTGCATGGATATAAGTAGGTGAAGGATAGTGTGTAGAAGGGTCCATCTCAAGTAGATATATCGAGTGTGGTAATCGCCTGTGAAAATAGAGGGGCGTAGAGAAAACCAGAATGATATACATGTGAGAGAATACTGCTGAGAGAGAGTCGAAAGGGCACCAGTGAGATGGGCCGCCGGAGAGCGGACTATACCAGTGGAAATTTCATTGACAAGAAGATCACACCCCCGAAGACAATATGCCATAGATTACGCTGGCAAAGCACCGCCACCGCCGGACATTGAGCCGCCAATCATTGAGAAGACGGGAGAAGATTGCGCTGCCACTGAACCACTAGTGTGAAGACCGCGGAGAACAAGACTCTGAACTACTGAGCCACGGATGTGGAGCACTGAGCTACTAGCGTGGAGAGTGCGAACTGCGACGTCCAAATGTGGGGAAGAAGATAAGTGCAAACTGCGAAGAAGAAGAGAACCCCTGGCATCAAGCGCCGGTCTGTAGAGCAAAAGATGAGGGCAAACTGTGAAGAATTGCCACTGAGAAGAACCACCACGGAGAAGAAGAAAACCACAGGTCTCAAGAGTCATGCTGGAGATATCACCGTGCACTCCGATACCATGTAAAAAGAGAGGCCGATGTGACGTACGTTCGATAGATCGATTGAAATTAGGTTTCCACATCGAGATATATATATACATAGAGAGAGGGGGGGGAGAGAGAGAGAGAGGATAAGAGAGAGAGAGATAGAGTGAGAGAGAGAGAGAAAGATAGAGAGAAAGAGAGAGAGATAGAGAGAGAGAGAGAGAGAGAGAGAGACTTGGGCCAAGGCCCACTTACAAGGCCCACTTACAAAGCCCATTAAGGGCCTTCTCTTCTCACAATGAATACTCACAAGGATACTTCCTTTCCTATTATATCAGATGCCATGTCTTTCTCGGACCCGATAGGCATCATTATTTTGATGCTTTGCTGACTGAGTTGAGAAAGAAACTAGATGGATGGAAACTTCATTTTCTATCCCCTTAGGGATGCATCCAGCTTATTCGAGAAAGACACCACCATTGGGTTTACTCACTATTGCTCACAGTCCTCCCCTTGATGGAGAGATTGACCGCACATTTCTTATGGTCTGGTCACCTCGAGGGATAGAGTCACCACCATTGGGTTTCTTGCGAGAAAGCTTTCCGGTCGATGAATGAGGGAAGTCTAGGGATCATACGCCTTTAGGACGTCCAAGACATGCTTTAAAATAGGCTCGTTTGGCGTATGCGTACCACGCACTCCCTATTGGGAGTTTCATCTCAGCCAAATACGATGAATGGGCACACAGATATCTAGGGCCATCGCAGATGGCGGCCTTGGCAGCTAAATTGGCTAGCGATAGACAAGGTCACACGTTGGCATACACATCATGCACCTCAACGCCAACACTAATTGAAGGGGGGAAAATGAGGTAGGACGGCTACGGAATGGACGACTAAGGAATGGACGATGATGGAATGGACGATTGGGTTGACGAGACACACTACGGGTAGATGGACAACTAGGGATTGATCGGATACTGGAGGGATAAAACAGCCACATAAATCACACGGTCGAATTCGGACTTTAAAACCGATGAAAATCTGGTGGTGCAGCTCCGACCCTTATCGAGAGCGGGAATACTGTCTTCCCCCACCGCGACGATGCCTAAGCACCGAAATCAATATCCGAATTCGTGTCGCAAAGAAACACTCGAGAAAGAGAGAGAAGAGGTGGAAATCCAAACCAAATCTAATTCTGATGGCGATGGAAACTTCTCGAGAAAACACTAGACAGAGAACACTTTCGAGACCAAAGAGTTCAGGTGTACCTCGGCACCGTAGTGCGTGAAGAGGATGCTAGAAATTCTGATCATGACAAGGCTGGGCGAATCCGGGCGTTGAGCGGCCCATTGGACGAGGAAGATTCTGGGTATTCCGGGCATTGAACGGCCCTGGTAGAGAGTAGATGTCATTGTCGCAGAGTCAGGCGTGGGCAAATACCCGCGTGCGCTTCGCGCGCTCCGGGTGCACTGCACGCCCTCCGCGCACTCTGCGTGGGCGCCGGCGCTCCGCGCACTAGAGCGCGCGTAGCGCACGCGGCTCGAAGCATCGGACGGCGTCGACGATGACCACCGCCGCCGGTGTCAAAGTCTTGCGGGGCGGCCCCAAGCGGGCAGCCTGGGGGCAACCCTGGTAGGGGCGGCCTGGACGGCCTTTGGGCGGCCCCAAGCGGGCGCCTGTTGGCATCTTTGGCGGCCCTAGCAGGGGCGGCTTGGGCAGCCCTGGTTGGGGCGGCCTTGGTGGCCTGGGGGCGGCCTTGGCGGCCCTGCAGGGGCGGCCTGGGCGGCCCTGGTTGGGGTGGACTGGGCAGCCCTAGTTGGGGCAGCCTGGGCGGCCTTTGGGCGGCCCCAAGCAGGCGCGTGGGGGCGGCCTTGGTGGCCCTGGCAGGGGCGGCTTGGGCAGCCCTAGTTGGGGCGGCCTAGGCGGCCTTTGGAAGGAGAGAGAGAGAGAGAGAGAGAGAGAGAGAGAGGATGAAGAGAGAGGATGGAAGGCCAACGTCGCGAGGCGGCGGCGGCGTTGCTAGGGCTGGCGAGATAGGGAGGCTTGGGCAGTCCTCCAAGAAGCGTTAATCAAAACTCAATTCTTGCAATATGACTGCCTAACTGTTTCTTGAAAACAATGGCCTATATATAGGCCTTGGAGGAAAGAGAAAATGACGAGAATTTAAAGACGAGAAATTAAAGCCGTGCTTCATGTCACGCCCGAGGACCGTTGTTGATCTGCCTCTGGCGACATGTCATGACGTGCGTGACGACGGTTGCGGTCTGTCCGTGGCGGAGATGTTGACTTTGGTTGACTTCGCCGTTGTGTCCGTAGCGGGAGTGTTGACTTCGGTTGACCGTATCGACGCCCCCCATGATGATGTGTTGGCGTACTCGCCATCAGAAAAGCTTTGGACACTCCATGCACCATCACTACTCTGGGGACCCTACACAACGCCGGTAGGAGCAACCGTCTCTGAGAACCTCCGAGATAAACTCATGTATGTTTTCTTTTACTGCATCATGTGCGTGGACGAGTAGGATCCTAGTGTAATTGGAATATTTATGCTTGTTCCACGCCTATAAATGCTGATAAACAATCCACTTCATACATAAAATCCTCCCTAGGTGGTATCCAGGACCTAGATGGATCGAACTACGGCCCAACCGCAAGGGTGGACATACCTGTCATCGTGTATTTCGCCCAAAAAAAAAAAATTTTTTGGAAGACCAATTAAAAATTGTTAATTTTTAATCTGGACATGGGCCTAGAGGGTCACACACAAATGACCCTTTTGACGTCGGAATATGTACTTAAGTTTTAGGGGTTTTACGAAAAATAGCCACTTAATAAAAATAGGGGAAAGCCATGAATGAAATTCACCCAAGCCAGAATCGTCCAGGTTTCTTTCCCTTCTCCGTCCCTCTCCCCACACCCCCTCTCCATACCCGATACAGTCAGGATGGCGTAACAATGATGGTGGAGATAGAACGGGTTCATCAATGAGAAAGAGAAGATTCCACATGCCTAGGATTGCATGGATACGTTTGGAGGCTGCACACTTGAGTAGCTCAACTCGTCTCGCTCTCGGATCCAAGAAATCACGGATACAATCTATGCAAAGATACCTTGTTTCAATAATTTTATCGACGTCATTCCATTCTGTTCAAGTCTTCCGCTGCGGTGTGTTTTGATTTGTTCATCCATGTCATGGCATTTAGAACCCAACGATGGTATTAGAGCCATGTTCTGCTTTGATTTGGATAAAAAAGGGCATCAAAGTTGACCAAAGCGACTGCAATAAGATATTGTTTGCACTAGTGTTCTTCATCTCCATTCCAATGCGTTCCCCGTCTCGTTTTGGGCTCCCTTGAACTGTCCCCCTTCAATGGCTGAATGGGTTTTGCTCAAGGCAGAAGAGGCACACATGCATCCTTAACGGGGATAGAGTACTGCTTAATGCAGAACGGGTCCCGTTCAACCTAAACAGGGACTCTTAAAGGCGCAACAGAGCCCTGTCAACCTGAACGGGGCCTCTGTATGGCTAAATGGGTCCTTGTTTAACTAAACGGGGTCTATTCAGCAGTGGCAGGCCAAGGGTGTCACAACATCAGCCCAACGATGGCTAGATCCAAACCAAACTGGAGTAGTAACCGCTACTGGATGGTGGGTCCCACCTATGACTGAGTGGGCGCCACTTGGCGCAGATCGAGACAGATAGAGATCCACATCCAGGGTGGGCCCCTTGCCTTGGCGGGCGTCCTGCCTAGGTGGCACGCCCCAATTGCGGGTGGCCCATGTGGCTAACAGCCCGCGTGGCGTGCGCCACCTAGGCAGCCATAGGGCCCGCACGATGTAGGGGGGCATCCTACATGGCAGGCCCTAATTAGACGGTTAGCCAGCAGGCCAGTACCACTAGGTGGGCATCCTACATGGCACGAGCAACCTAGGCAGCCAACCAGTGAAGCCTACTCCATGTAGGTGGGCATCCAACGTGATTGGTGCATGCAAGGTGAGACGCGCGATAGCTGGGCACCATGTAGGCGTGCATTCTACGTAATTGGTGCCCGCTCGATGCCACGTAGATATGCATCATACGTGGTGCGTGCATGCTAGGTGGGTACGTAGGCAAGAGACCTACTTGGTGGGCCCCAGCTAGGTAGTCCCACGCTGGTTGGCGCCATATGGGCGTACCTACGCCAGTTAGGCAGAAAAAAACAAAGGTTTTTTTAGGTGTGTCCTAGGGTTATAGTACATGGACGTGGCCTGGATGAATTTTTTGTCCTTGGTCAAAAACGTTGTCTCGTCCAAGGGTATGTACACAAATTAGGACGAAAATTCGTCCGATAGAATTTTCGTCCCATAGGGACAAAACAACAGTCCTGTCCGGAGGTCTCGGACAATGGACGCTTGGTGGAGGACAAAAACTATCAGATTTACATCGGATGGTTGAGATCTAGCCAGCTGTTCTCGATATGTCATTCATCCGGGACAAGGGATGGGAAGTTTTTCTTCATTATGGGATGGTAATTCATCTCAAGAGGACTGGATAGGATGGTTTTTGTGTCATCAAATAAAAAAATTGTTTCACCCACATCCCTGCACTGAATCTTGACGTAAAAAGGGACAAAATTCATCAAGTCCTGTCCATTGTCCACGTCCGGGATGATCCGACACTATACCAAGGGTATTCAAGCCCCAAACCTGGTCGTCGATGGACAAGGCCCACTACCACCAATCTATATAAACCTAGTTGTAATAATGTATAGTTAAACTATATTTATTTCATTATACAGATGAATATTTATTTAACCTTAAATAATTTAGAAAAAAATTATTTAATGGATGAAACAAATTCAAAAAAATTATGAATAAAGAAAAATTATATTATTGATTTATTGAGAAGAAAACATATAATTGTTAAATTTTAATATTAAATAAATCATAAATATAATTTAGAAAATAATATGTATTTTTGAAATAATTTGGATTCCACACAAAACAGGAATAAAGTGTTTCTGATTTATTGATGAAGGTAAATTAAAAGTTAATTTAGTTGATATCAAAAAAACTTCTTAACTAAGGGAATACGCATCTTTTTTGCTATAATTGATTAGAATAATTTAAGAGGTAGATTACTAAATTCAATCAAATTCATACAACCATCTTAAGTTGTTTAAATGTTTGTGTCTTGATTTGTTTGGAATGATTGTTGTGACTTGTTTGGCAATGGTTTAATGTAATTAAAAAATTTTAATTTAGCATGGTTAAATTATGCTTTAATGTTACATTTATTAATTTGATTTATAATTTGAAATATTATTTTTTGCAAAGGTTGGACGGAATTAGAAACCAGAGAAACTCTTGATGGACCTAATGTAGGACCCCTAAGTTTTGGTTTGCCAATATAGAGAGATATTGAGCTTAGAATTTTGACTATTATTGATATTCAAGATACATTCACATCCTTGTTCCATACACGAGACATATGTATTAGATGAAGACACATGTGATATGAGATATTACATTACTGCTCTTCATGACTAAATAGGGAAAAATTAAACCCCTCAAATTAAACTCTAAGCCGTAGCGTGAGATTGATAAAATCAATCGTGGTCCTCCTCCATTACATTCTTATGATCTTAATCCTTTTAAGTTGGGTTGGTGGAGTCTACTCCATGCTCGCTTATTCGGGAGGCGGGACTAAGTACCAGTGTATGACGCAAGATCAAGGTAGAGGAACCGTGTAGCTTGGTGGGGTATACCCCAAGATTACACACGAATATATGTCTATCTTGGTAATGAAGGTATTGCTCAAACCAAACTCAGTGGTTATTGGGGTTATACTCCAAACTACATGAGCATTAGCGACAAAACTCCAATCAGATATTGCGATTGGTTGCAAGTCCCATGAGATGGGTGCTCAATGATATGTATTATGATTGGTGGGGGTATATTTAGTATGTGTTTTGAGATTCAGATCCTTACTTGAAGAATGTCAATTTCTCCCCTTCTGTACACATGAGGGTTGTATGGATTTATAAATTTTAGTGGGAGCCTTTATTGATGAATAGAACATCTTATAAAACCTTCTAGGTCTTTCATTGACTTAATCTCCTATAAACACTCATCATCAAGTAGCCCATTAGATCGCATGTGTAATGCAACTCATTGAGAAGTCGATAACTTATGACTTGCTGAAGAACTTGATGAGAGTCTTCAAGTCTAAACAGCTAGCTTATGTCCATACGAATGATGCTGATGTCAGTGATGAGATACAAGTAATACCATGTAACACTTTATTATAGTTTTTTGAATAATAGAATATGACTTGTGGATGTGCAATCCCAGGAGTCTATCCAAGGCTCACATAGTTGACGGATCTTCTGCATATGCGGATGTGCTGAAGATGATTGAAGTGACAACAAATTGAGATATACTTAGAGAATTGATCTCCCTTTAATCGTTGATCTCATCATTCAATTCCTTCACGACTCGTACATAACTTACTTAAGAATGTCAAAGGTGAACCTTTAGAAGGTAACATCCTTAGACACCTTATTTGGTATGACCAATGGGATGGTGTTACATATCCTTGAGAAGGAAAAAGGAACAACGCATGTTAAGGTATCTCTATCACACAAGGACAGTGGCTGATCTACCTCTGGCGACGTGTCATGACGTAGGTAGGGGCATGCGCGGGTGGAGATGTGCGTGACGACGGTTGTGGCATGTTCCTGGCGGAGGTGTTGACTTCGATTGACTGCGTCGTTGTGTCCGTGGTGGAGATATTGACTTCGGTTGATGGTGGTGGGGCATTGGGTGTCGAAGCATAGGCGTCCACGCCACCGATTCCCCCGTGGTGTTGAGAACTTGACTCTGTGGAGTAGGCGTCTGAAAGCTCTGGCGGGGTCACCAAGTCGGGGTGCAGGCGAGCCAGGTTGTCCTCCGTAATCCATGTGTCATCTATCGATGCTTTGCCCTGCCAACGAACAAGAAACTTCCGCATGGTCCCACCTTTGGTGAAGGTGATTACCTTGTCTAGTATTTCCTCGATGATTTCATGCCATTCAAAAGGTAGTTATGGGGGAGTGGACAAGTCAAACTCGCTCACCAGAAAGTCCGAGGGTAGAACAGGGCCTTTAGATGAAGGAGGTGGGGCTTTAAACACGACTAAATCCGAGATATTGAAAGTGGTGCTTATTCCCCAAGAGGAGGGTATGTCAACGGCATAGGCATTTTCCCTAACTCGTTTTAGGATCGGAAACGGCCTGACACTATGAGCATGAAGCTTAGTAGCCCGTTTGGAGGAAAATCTTTCCGGCCTAACCCTCACCATCACCATTTCACCTTCTTTAAATTTGCAAAAACGATGGTGCAAATCTGCGACCTGTTTGTATGAGGCATTACTGTTTATGATGCGTTTATGGATTTCCTCATCAGACTTCTAATATGATCAGCAAACTCATGACCATCATCTGAGACTCTAGCATGTGGTAACATAGGTATGAGGTCGGTAGGGGTATGAGGAAGATGACCATGCACAATCTCTAACGTAGGATGACTACGTTGTAGGCGAGGAAGGGCGGGAGGACAGGATGTACGGGCTAAGGGTAGGATGGGTGTGTGAGGGATAAAAAAATCCACAGAAATTCATGGCCGGATTCGGATTTAAAACCCATGAAAATCTGGTGGTGCAGCTCTGACCCTTTCGAGGGTGGGAGTACTGTCTTCTCCCACCGCGACGATGCCTAAGCACCGAAATCAATACCCGAATTTGCGTCGCGAGGAAACACTCGAGAAAGAGGGAGAAGAAGTAGAAAATTCAAACCAAATCTAATTCTAACGGCGGTGGAAACTTCTCGAGAAAACACTAAACGAGGAACACTTCGACACCAAAGAGTTCAAGTGTACCTCGGCATCGTAGTGCGTGAAGAGGTTGCGCGAAATTCTGATCGTGATGGAGCTAGGCAAATCCGGGCGTTAAGCGGCCCACTGGACGAGGACGATGCTGGGCGTTCCGAGCGTTGAACGGCCCTGATTGAGTGCAGATGTCGTGGTCGTAGAGTCAAGCGTGGGCCTGGGATGCTCTAGGTGACGGCTTAGGAGGTGCGTTGGGCGGCCCTGGTTGGGGCGGCCTTGGTAGGGGCAGCCCTGGGCGGCCTTGGGCGGCCCTGGGCGGACCTGATCGGCCTGGCTGGGGCGGCCCCTGGGTGGCCTGTGAGGGCGGCCAAGGGGCGGCCTAGGGCGCCCTTGGGTGGCCTGAGAGGGCGGCCCTTGGGCAACCTGAGTGGGCGGCCCCTGGGCAGCCTGGAAGGGCGACCAAGGGCGGCCAAGGAGGGTGGCCATGGGGCGGTCACGGGGCAGCCTGGGGCGGCCCTGGCGGGGCGGTCCTGGCGGTCTGGCTAGGCCGGCCCCAGGGCGGCCTGTGAGAGCGGCCAAGGGGGCGGCCTAGGGCGGCCTTGGGTGGCCTGAGAGGGCGGCCCTTGGGCGACCTGGAGGGTGGCCCCTAGTCGGCTTGGGAGTGCGGCCATGGGGTGGTCACGGGGGCGGCCTTGAGCGCCCAAGGACGGCGGCCTGGTAGGGCAACCATAGGGGAGGTCTGGGGTGACCCTTGAGGGTGAGAATGAGAGAGAGAGAGGGAAATGGAAGAGAGGGAAGAGCGAGAGAGAAATGAAAGATAGGGAAGAGGCAGTGACCGGCAACGCGACGGCGGCGACGGCGGCGACGGCGGCGGTGGTGACGACGGCGGAGGATAGGGTTTGAAGGTAGAGGATAAGGGAGGCTGGGCAATCCTCCACGAAGAGTTAAACAAAAACTCGATTCTTCAATTATGATTGCCTAAGAGTTTCTTGAAAACAATGGCCTTTATATAGGCCTTGGAGGAAAGAGAAATTGAAGAGAAAGTAAAGAGGAGAAAATAAAGATGTGCGCTGTGTCACGTCTAAGGACATTTGTGGATCTGCCTTTGGCGTCGTGTCATGACGCACGTAGAGGCGTGCACGGGTGGAGACGTGCAAGTTGACGATTGTGGCGTGTCGGCTTTAGGGTTGACGCCGGTTGACCGTGGCGAGTTGACTTTGGTTGACTCCGGTCGACCGTGGACCAAAGCATGCATGTTGACTATGGTTGACCGTGGTGACGTGTTCGTCGATGAGATGTTGGCGTCCTCGCCATCAATCTCAAATGGACTCAAAGCCAGTTGTACGGTTGACTGACGCGTTGTAGGCAAATTCTGCATGCGGGATGACAGAATCCCAAGACTTGAGGTTGTCTCCCACCAGCGATCGTAATAGGCTGTCGAGGCTCCTATTAACGACCTCAGTCATCCATCAGTTTGGGGGTGAAAAGCCGTGGAAAATTTGAGCTTCGTTCCCAAAAGATGCCAAAGAGTCTTCCAAAAGTAGCTAGTGAATCGGACATCTATGTCTGACACTATACTCTTTGGAAGTCCGTGGAGACACACAATTTCATTGAAATAAAGCTGAGCGACATGAGAGGCATCAGAAGTTTTAAAGCAATGAATGAAATGGGCCATTTTTGAAAAACGATCCACAACCACCATGATGGAATCATAGCACTTGTTCGTTCTCGGAAGCCCTAACACTAAGTCGATGCTCACATCCTCCCAAGGTTTCTGAGGGACCGGTAGTGGGGTATATAGGCCGGTGTTCTGTTTGACTTGCTTGGCGAGGGCACACACTCGACATTGGGAAACTATATTGGCTACGTCTCGCTTGAGGGATGGCTAAAAGAACATGTGCTTGACCATAGCGATGGTTTTATCTCTTCCGAAATGACCACTAAGGCCTCCGGCATGTGTTTCCCACACAAGAAAATTCGTAAGAGAAGACTGTGGAATGCATAGGCGACGATCATGAAATAAAAATCCATTTTCTAAGATATAATCTTGATTTTCAGGAGTCCGGTAATTACCTAAAGTCTATAGAATGGGAGCAAAATCCGGGCAATCAGGATATTGGTCCTTCATCTGATCAAAACCAATAACCTCGATATGCATAACATTCAACAAGTGGACTCGTCTACTCAAGGCATCGGCGACTCGGTTCTCAACTCCCTTCTTGTGTATAAGGACAACGGTGTAAGACTGAATGAATTTGACCAACTTAATATGCCTAGAGTTCAATTTCTGCTGGGACTGGAGGTACTTTAAAGTTTCGTGGTCAAAGTAGAGGACGAACTCCTTGGAGAGTAAATAGTGACACCAATGATGTAAGGATTGGACAATCGCATAAAACTCTTTGTCGTAGGTAGAATACTTAAGCTTAGCGTCATTCAACTTTTCACTAAAGAAAGCGATGGGGTGATTTTCTTGACTCAGGACTCCTCCTATTCCTAATCCTTAAGCGCCATAGGCGACCTCGAATACTTTATCAAAATCAGGTAAACGGAGAATAGGGGACTGAGTCATTCTAAGTTTGATCTCCTCAAAGGACTTTTATGCTTCTACCATCCATTCAAATTGATTTCCCTTAAGGCATTCAGTCAAGGGTGCCATGATGGTGCTAAAGTTGGATATGAATCATCAATAGAAAGTTGCTAGATCGTGAAAACTACGAACATCATGGGTATTTTTAGGCGTTGGCCACTGAGTTATGGCATCAATTTTGGCCTGATCAACAGATATGCCTTGGTGAGATAAGATAAAACCTAAGAATGAGACATGACTAACAAGAAAGGAACATTTTGTTGGGTGAGCGTATAATTGCTCGGTTTTCAATACTTCACAAAGTAAACGTAGGTGACGGAGGTGATCAGGTGTGGTCTTACTATAAATAAGAATATCATCAAAATATACAACGACAGAATTTCCAATGAACGGTCTAAGTATGTGATTCATCAATCGCTGAAAGGTGCTAGGTGCGTTCGATAAACCAAATGGCATGACTTTCCACTCATATGGTCTGTCTTTGATCTTAAAGGTGGTTTTCCATTCGTCTCCTGGTTGGATACGAACTTGGTGATAACTGCTTTTAAGATCAATCTTGGAGAACATTGTCGAAACTGCCATCATATCAAACATGTTGTCGATGCGGGGAATAGGAAACCTATATTTGACCGTAACCTTATTTATAGCTCTACTGTCTATACACATGCGCCAACTCCCATCCTTTTTGGGAGCCAGTAGTGCAGGTACGGCACACGGGCTAAGGCTCTCTTGGATGAATCCCTTGTCCAAGAGTTCTTGGAATTGTCGTTGTAGCTCCTTGTACTGTGTGGGATCCATCCGATAATGAGGGAGATTGGGTAACGATGACCCCGGAATGAAATCAATAGCGTGCTGAATATCACGCATCGGAGGTAGATCATTGGGCAAATCATTGGGGAAAACACTAGCGAATTCCTCTAGTAGCTTAGAAATCTCGGGGGGCGGGTTGGAGGAATCCTCGGAGGAATGATTGGGTATCATGGCCAAACACAGTCGTTTCACTATTGAGTTCTTTCTGGAATTGGGATCCGCTAACAACACACAAGCCTACGGATGGAGATTTAGGTGAGGCTCTTTGTGGACTATGAGTGTAAGGATACCAAGTGATCTTCTTGCCCTGATGGATAAAAGAACAGGTATTGCTCCGACCATAGAGGTGTGCATCATTATCATACAACCAAGGGCGGCCGAGGATAATGCTGCCCACCTTCATGGGTAAAACATCACACAATATCTCCTCTTCGTAGGATTGAACCTTCAAAGGGAGACGACATTGGCTCTTCATAGGAATTGAGGTAGCATCAATCCAAGACACAAAGTATGGGTGAGGATGATCAATCAAAGGTAATCTCAAACGTGATGTCATAACATCGGAGATGACATTAATACAACTACCACTGTCTACGATCGTCTTACACATCTTATCACCAATTTTAAAATATGTGTAAAATATGGATGTCCTCAATGTGAAATTATCAATGGAAGGCTGAGTAAGGTTGCAGCGGATAATTCCTTTAACTGACATAGATGGGTCGTGTCGAGGAAGAGATGGTGGGCAGTCCGTGATGCCAATGAAACTCACTAATCCGTCATCATGCACCAATTCATCGACAACATAACTCTCAACTTTATACTCCTCGTCATCAATAGGTGGTTCGTCTACGGTGGGGTCGCTTTTGAAGGGCTCTAGTCCTATGTGTAAGGCTCATGACGGACATTGGGAAGCTCTATGACAATGACCCAGGCATTTAAAACAAGTCAAGACGAAGGAACCGATATGCGCAGGATTGGACTGGGGAGGGGCTCTAGCTGTGGAATCAAGGGAAGACGAGGTACGAGCATTTGGCGTAGTAGTGGATGGTGTCGCCGCTGGTGGACGGTGTTCGGTCAGAGTGCGAGTGGAAGTAGGAACTGAAGGTGGTGGTGCCGGAAGGGCTAAGGGCGGGTTGCGCTGGGCCACATGATTGGACTAAGAGGGATTAGATGAGTGTGACCGATTATCGAGAGCAGGACGATTGTACACGGCAGTATGGTGTACAAATTCTGACATAGCTCCAGGTCTTCAACAATCTGATAAGCCTGCTCTAGGGTGCTGGCTTTGCGGACACACAATTACACTTCTAAATAAGGATTAAGACCGATTCTAAAATGAGAGATAACGACTCGGGGACTCTCCTCAACCCGACACCTCATATAGAATTCTTCGAATTGGGTAATGTACTGGTAGACCGGACGTCTACGCTGCTATAGTTTATGCCATTGATCTAGGAGATTGTCTAAGTAAGCTAGTGGGACGTATTTCTCACGCAGTTTCCTTCATTTGGGGCCAAGTATCTATGGGTGCCTCACGACGGTTATAAATAAAAAATTTGAGATTTTCCCAAAAGATTTTCGCTTGTCCCCCTAATCTCATCTCGGCATACTGGACTTTCTGCCACTCTAACATGTTGTACCACTTAAAATAATTGTTTAATTTGGACTCCCAATCAAGATACTCCTTAGGGTCCCTAGATCCTTCGTAGTATGGAACATCGACTTTGACGCTACGCTGAATCTGCTGCCATTGGTTGTCTTGATCTGCACGGCGTTGATCACGAGGGGGAACCACATCCTCAGGTGGATAAGGATCGTCCCTGTCCAGACAATTCTCATTCCATCCACGACACCGATCATCAGGCGGATAAGGATCATTCCGTGGTGGATGATTCCTATCACGCTTTGGGATCCTCTCCTCCGGTGGATGGTAATCGTCTCAGGGTAAACGATTTCCATCATGCAATGTTGCTCTATCCACAGGCAGATAGGGATCGTTCCGTGGGGGATGATTCCTGTCCTGGCCTGGGGTCCTAGGCTCAGGCGTATAGTAATCGTTCTGTGGGAGACGATAACTATCACGGACCAGAGTACAAATCTCAGGAGGAATCTGATTGTCTCACTCGGACGATTCTGATTTCAGCTCCCAGATCTATCCTCAAGTCGTATAGGATCATCCTGGTCGCGATGACTCCTATCACGAGCTCGAGGTCTGGAGTCAGGCAGATAGTGGTCTTCGCGACCCCGGTAATGATGGTCACGACCTCGATTCTCGAGTTGGTAAGTCCGTTCGCTCACCGCATCGATCGAACTGGTTGGATGGTTATCCATATTGGTAATTCGTCTGTTCACATCACGAAAACCGTTCTGGATAGCGTCTAACACGCGATCGATGTCCCCTCGAGAGGAGGTTGGTGGGGCGGATGATGACAACTCATGGACGGGGACAGACACCTCACGACCGTCTTGGGGATGGTCTGTCATCGGAGCGGAGACTCGTTTGCCTGAACGCAAATGCATGCAATGGGACTGACAAATGATGACGTCTACAATGGCAGAAATGACTGGGCTAACAGGTTAGGCTTTGATACCAATTCGACGCAGGACAACTAGAGAAAAGGGCGACTGAGGAGTTGGATGGGATGAAGACGACTATGGAATGGACAACTGGATTAACGGGCTGGCTACGGATGGATGAACAGTAAAGGAATCGAAATTCACACGGTTGGATTCGGATTTTAAAACCAAAGAAAATCTAGTGGTGTAGCTCTGACCCTTTTTCGAGGGTGGGAATACTGTCTTCCCCCACTACAACGATGCCTAAGCACCAAAATCAATACCCAAATTCGTGTCCCGAAGAAACACTCGAGAAAGAGAGGGAGGAGGTGAGAAATCCCAAATCAAATCTAATTCTGACGGCGGTGGAAACTTCTCGATAAAATACTGAACAGAGAACACTTGGACACCAAAGAGTTCAAGCGTACCTCGGCACCTTAGTGTGTGAAGAGGATGCGGGAAATTCTGACCGAGGAGAAACTTGGCAAATCTGGGCGTTGCGTGGCCCTCTGGACGAAGAAGGATCTGGGCGTTTCGGGCGTTGTGTAGCCCTGGCTGAGAGAGAATGGTCCAAGATCAGTCCCGGAGCAGTCCGAGGATGGTCAGAGAGGGCGGCCAAGGGGCGACCTTGGGCCGGCTTGGGTGGCCTATGGAGGGTGGCCAAGGAGATGCCCCTAGTAGCCTTGGGGCGGCCTGAGAGGGCAGCCCCTGGGCGGCCTGGGTGGGCAGCCAAGGGGCGGCCTTGGGCACCCTCGGGCAGCCTGGGAGGGCGGCCCTTGGGCAGCCTGGATGGGCAGCCCTTGGGCGGCCTGGGAGGGCGGCCAAGGGGCGGCCTTGGGCGCCCTTGGGCGGCCTGCGAGGGCGGCCTGGATGGGCGGCCCTTGGACGGTTTGGGAGTGAGGCCAAGATGCGGCCTTGGGCGCCCTTGGGCGGCCCTGGGAGGGTGGCCTCTGGGAAGCCTAGGAGGGCGGCCAAGGGGCGGCCTTGGGCGCCCTTGGGCGGCCTGGGAGGGCGGCCCTTGGGCGGCTTGTGGAGGGCGGCCATGGTGGCCTTGGGGCGGCCTGGGAGGGCGGCCTCTGGGCGGCCTGGGAGGTAGCCAAGGGGCAGCCTTGGGCACCCTTGGGCGTCCTTGTGCGGTCTGGGAGGGCGGCCCTTGGACGGCCTGGAAGGGCGGTCCTTGGGCGGCTTGTGGAGGACGGCCCTAGGGTGACCTAGAAGGGCAGCCAAAGGGAAGGCCTGGGGCGGCCCTGGGGCGAGAAGAGAGAGAGGAGGAAATGGACAAGAGAGAAGAGGGAGGGAAGACCGACGACGATGCGAGGCAGTGGCAGCGGAGGTGGCGGAGGTGACGGAGGCGGTGGAGGCTGCGAGGTAGGGTTGAAGATGGGATAGGGAGGCTTGGGCAGTCCTCCAAGAAGAGTTTAACAAAAACTCGATTCTTGAATTATGACTGCCTAACTGTTTCTTGAAAACAATGGCCTATATATAGGCCTTGGAGGAACGAGAAAATGACAATAAATTAAAGACAAGAAAATTAAAGACGAAGGACATACTTCATGTCACGCCAAAGGACAGTTGTTGATCTGCTCCTAGCGACATGTCCTGACACGCGTAGGGGCGTGCGCGGGTGGAGATGTGTGTGACAACGGTTGTGGCGTGTTCGTGGCGGAGGTGTTGACTTCGGTTGACTGCGTCGTTGTGTCTCTGGTGGAGATGTGACTTCGGTTGATGGTGACGGGGTGTCCAGTGTCGAAGCATTGGCGTCCACGCCACCAGTTTCCTACCCCTCGACAATTCCAAATGAAACTTGGAATCATAGAACTATCGACTCCCATGGGGACCCTCAATTGGGTGTTATATATGCAACAAGTGTGAGGTGTATCTGAGTGATGTCCAGGTTATGGTGGGGTGTTCGTGTCTGAGTCTTCAGATATGGAAGCATCTTCCTCCTCGCCCGTGGAAGCAAATCTACTAGTGTCCCCACATGTGTCATCGCTAGGGAGAGAGGCTTGACGTTTCGTCAAGCATTCCTCCATAGACATAGGTATATGGAATGGATGGGGATCAGGGAAAGTGGATGTATCGGGTGGGGGGGAGGAGGCACGAAGTGGATGGGTCGGTGGGTTGGGAAGGGGCAAAGTGGGTTTATTAGGGGAGGGGACTGGAAAGGTGAGTGGGGGTGGGTGGGAAGGTGGGTGATGGGAATGGCGAGGGACGAGTGGCTGGCTGTGAGATAGGGGACGAGGGTACATGTGGTGGAGGCTTGAGGAGATGAAGGAAAAGGTGTAGGAAGGGGAGGCCTAGCACAAACCAAAGATGAGGCAAAGGACCGGGTGATAGATGTAGAGTGGTGTGGAGAGTCGAGAGGAGCTAGGGGAAGGAGAAGCCAAAGCAACAAGTGGGGCACTAAATGTAACTCATCCCTACCTCAGTGTGGCCTCTAGTGTGAGATTCATCGGGTATCTCTAATAGGACAAATGCATTCAAGGTTTGTGTCAAGGTCCCAACCTCTTTACCTTTGCCCGATAAGTGGCTAGCAGATGGGGCATCTTTTGCCCACGGTGGGTTTTTGGGGAATGGCGATGCCATTCGCGAGATCTTGTCCTTGGAGAATGCCATGAGTCACACTCCCTCAGATTTGGTATAACCTTACTTCGGAGTCCTATCATTGTATAGGGGGGTTGTGTGGTCTTCAAGAGTGGTTGGGCGGAAGTCGTCTGTCAAGGTCCAGCCACTCTCGCCGCCTAGGTCTTTGCTAGTGTCAATACAGATGGTTGTCCCACTATCTCTAGCCATCTATTCTTGTCTCGTGTGGGTCCCATAGGTGCGGTTTGAACTGTTGAACCTATCGAGCCACGGCGATCGGGACCTAGGTCCGTGAAACCTAGGTCTGCCGAGTCATCGGAGGTTGATTGTGAAGTAATACGAAGGACGTCGGCATCGGACGGCTCGTATTACGTCACACTAATGAAGGTAAATGGAATTCAATAAATCTGTTAGATGAAATGAATGTCGTGAGAAAGACCCCGATGAGCAATAAGAGACGACTAAAAATGAGGAGTGACGGTCGACGATGTCCACCAAGGGTGATATTGATCAAATTAGACTCCCAATGACCCTTTAGGACCAACTAGACGTCTACAAGTGAGGGGCGTTTGACGGCCCTGAATTGTTCCAAGTCTAAGATCAGCGAGTAATCTTTATCGCAAGAAATCCCAACTCTCGATAGGTGGATAACCTATAGCAGTTGTCGTCGAAATCCTATGCTGAGGAATCGATAGCGGGAGTCGGCACTGCAACAGGTAATAATACCGGGAATTAAGGGAGGAGAGACAAGTAGGTACCTTGTTGACAATAATCCACGGTAGCATGGTTCGGTTGGATATCAGGCCAACGAAGGAGACTCGACGAAGGCGACTAGCGTGAGGAGCACGGTGACCTGGCGAGGCATTCATGGAACGGGCCGACTACGGCATGCAGGCGTGCAGGTGCGGACGTGCATGGGTGCGGGTACGAGCACGGCCTGAAGGAGGCCGCGGCGACGGAAGGGGCGTGCGCGCAAACGCAGGCGGGCGCGCGGGCGCAGGCGCGCAGGGGCACGGCCGCACGGGCTCGCAGATGCGGCCTCGCAGGCACTGGCACGCCGGGCGTGGGCGCGCTAGAGCTGGCGTGCGAAGCGCGCAGGGGCAAGGGGCGTGCAGGTGCGGCATGCTGGGGCACGCCGCACGGGCTCGAGCGTGCGGATGCGGGTGCGGCGCACGGAGGAGCAGGGCGTATGGCGCAGGATGCCAGAGACGGTGTAAGCGGTGTAGTGGCAGCAACAAGGCTGGACTCGGTGAGGTCGCTGGCCACGTCAGAGAGAGAACTCTGAACTTGGAGGATAACTGCCCAAGAACCCCAAGGAGATGGGCGGTTTCTTGATTCTTGAAGGTTCTTGGTCTCGACGAGGAGATGTATCGACGACGGTGCTCACAAACTGCAATTTTGGAATCTTCAAGAACGACCTCGGAGTAGTCTCGACAAAGAAGCAATGAGGATTCCCAAGAAATGCAAATCTTGAATCTTTAAACCCGACCTCGGAGTGGGGTCAACGAGGGCGATGATGGCAACTCACGGAGTGGTCTCGACGTGAGGTTGGGAAGGCAGACACGTTCCCACTAACTCTAATCTCTATCTATCTCTATCTATCTTGACACAAAGGTAGAAAGAAACACCCGAAATTTCAATTCATCAAAAGCCTTCTTCCACTTGGGCATGCTATCCCCTTATATTGTGAGGATAGGTGCCAAGTGACGTTGGGTAGAGGACGAACCATCACGAGACGTGGTTCAACCTCTATTCAACGGTTACAAGAGAATAAGAAAACAACCTGGATGAGGCCCAAACACCGGTCCAGTCTGTAAGATCCATGAACGAAAATTAAAATCACAGGAGACAAAATAAAATGCAAAAATGAGAAGATACTTACGTGGAGTATTTAAACACCGGATGGCGAGCGTCGGCGCGAGCAGCCCGGTGTGGTTGGACTCATCCCGTCCCAGTGTCAATTGGATGGTCCCCCATCAGATTGGGTGGTGATTGCTCTAGAAAATTTTATCGAGTTTGCTAGTAATGGATTGGCTGAGTGAACTTGACCTAGGTAGACTTAGGTATCTCGGGTTAGGGCGGGTGTATCAACTCAGGTCGTGTCGACCAAGTATTTGGCCAGGTGAGACCTGACGAGTCAACGAGGTCATCCCAATCAGGGCCAGCTAGAGGGATCGGGTCTGACCCCGCCAATTCAATCTTGTTGACCCAAACTAGGTCAGCCAGGTCAAACCCATCTGGTTTGACTAGATCAATGCACATTAGATCAGTCGGGTCGACCGGGCTGGACCTTTTTGGTTTGAGAAGATTGACCGTGCTGAGTCAACCAGGTCAACGGGGTCTAACATGAACGGTTGGATTGGGTAGACCCAACCAATCCAAGTGGGTTGACCTAGGCTTGGTCGACCATTTGACCTTGTTAGACTCAACCTATTCGGTCGCGTTAATTAGGTCTAGTTCAACAAGGTCGATGGGGTCAAACCCGTCCAAGTGAGCTGGGTTGACCCGATCAAAGCTGGCTGACTTGACTCGCCCAGACTAGTCGAGTGAGTCGAGTCTACTCGACTAGCCTCTGCTAAGTCAGCGTGTGGGATCAGCTGAGTTGGCATCTGATTTGGCATACCAGAGCCATCCAATCTGTGGCCACCTGGCTGATCTGATGGTGTGGATGACTTAGGATATTTAATTAAAAAGGGTGGTGCAATAAAGGAGTCAGATAATGCATTTAATACATTGTCGATGTTTGTGTTATCCAGATGGAAATCGGCACATGTGGTGAATCCAATGGTGGGAATTAGATTGATCAAGACTTTGCGTTAAAGCAGAGCCTTCGCATCTAACGTGTCCCATTGGTGGTAGCGAGGTGAAAAGGTGCAGTTATTGAGCCATTAGCATTTAATGTTAACTACTCATTTTTTAATGGAAGGTGGGGTTCCAAGGATCCACTATCCAGATCAGTGCGATCACGACACATGATCGCTATGGCAGTCCAAATGAGCCTTGCGACTACTTAAGTCCCAACGGCATTTAATGTTGTCGTGGTTGTGGAGGTAAGATATCATTTTTTGTTTCTTCTTTTTTTCATTAAACATAGGCATTTAGATTCATCTAGGCTTTCATATCGGACGGCCTGGATAAGTCATACTTTGGTTTTTTGAATCAAAAGATATTGTAAATTCAAATTTTGGTTAGAAATACTTACCCCAAAACTTTAATTCCCTCAGATTTGATATATACTGCTCCATTTGAGGTGTTTACTAGTCGATTCCAATAGATCTCCAACTTCTGATTTAAGTGGGACAAGTTTCATGACAATCAGAGTACCCAACACAAAAGATATGACAAAGTTGGCTAATTTAGAGGAGAGGAGATACAGAGGGTTTGATCTAAATTAGTAGTTTATATAATCATATATATAAATTAACATTGGATTGATTTAACCCAATAGTTATGTTAAGTTTCCAACATGTGGGGAGCCAAGCTACACCTCATGCTCTAAAAGCTGCAAAAGAGTGTGTCAACTCACTCATGAAACATGTTTGTAATGCAGTACGCCTAGTGAGAAGGGCGACTGAGGGGATGGATACGACAACGATGGGAAATCGTGCTAGAAGGGTTTGTATGGAGGGATAAAACAGACCACAGAAATCCACACAGTCGGATTCGGAGTTTAAAAATATATGAAATACTGGTGGTGCAGCTCCGATCCTCCTCGAGGGTGGGAGCACTATCTTCACCCACCGCGACGATGCGAAGGCACCAAAATCAATAACCGAATTCACGTAACGAAAGAAACTCTCGAAGAGAATTGTAGGAGAATCCAAATCAAATCAAATCTGATGGCGGTGGAGACTTCTCGTGGAATACTGGACGGAGAACACTTCGACACCAAAGAGTTCAGGCATACCTCGGCACTGTAGTGCGTGAAGAGGCTGCGACGAATTTTGATCGTGATTAGACTGGATGAATTCGGGCGTTGAATAGCCCACTGGACGAAAAGTCTAGGCGTTCCGGGCATTGTACGGCCCTACGGAGAGCGAGACGAATGGACAGGCATGGACAGAGCAAGCGGGCACGGGCACTAGTCGTGGGCGGTCTGGGGTGGCTGCCATGGGTGCCCTTGGGCAGCGGCCCTAGGCGGCCTGGGCTAGGGCCATGGGCAGCCTAGGGCGGACTGCCCTGGGCGGCCTGAGGTGGTACCTTGGGCGGCCCAGGGCGGGCTACCCTTGGCGACCTGGGGTGGCGCCTTAGGCGGCCTAGGGCCGGCTGCCCGGGGTGGCCTGGGGTGGCTGCCTTGGGTGGGCGTAGGCAGCGGCCTTGGGCGGCCTAGGGCGGGCTGGCCTAGGCGGCCTGGGGTGGCGCCTTGGGAGGCCTAGGGCGGACTGCCCTGGGCGGCCTGGGGTGGCGCCTTGGGCGGCCTAGGGCAGGCGGCCCTGGGCAGCCTGGGGTGGCACCTTGGGAGGCCTAGGGCGGGCTGCCCTAGGCGGCCTGGGGCGGCTGCCTTGGGCAGTCTTAGGCGGCGGCCCTGGGCGGCTTTGGCGGTAGCCCTGGGCGACGGTCTTGGGCGGCCAAGGGTGTCCTCCTTGGGTGGCCCTAGGTGGTTTCCTTGGGCGAGGGGAGAGAAGGGGAGACAAAGAAGAGGGAAGGAGAGAAAGAGAGGAATGGAGAGGAAGGGAAGAGAGGGGAAGAAGGACGAGGAGATGGAAGACCGGCGACGCAAGGGTGGCGGCGGCGGCGGTGGTACGGTGAGAGGAAAGATGGGGGAGGCTGGGCAGTCCTCCAAGAAGAGTTAAAACAAACTTAATTCTTGAATAATGACTGCCTTACTGTTTCTTGAAACAATGGCCTATACATATAGGCCTTGGAGGAAAGAGAAAATTCAACTTAACGATGATAAATTAAAAAAGAGAAATGGAAGACGAGAGACGTGACTCGTGTCACGTCAAGGGGCAGTTGTTGATCTGCCATTGGCGACGTGTCGTGATGCGTGAAGGAGCGTGGTTGCGTGGAGACGTGCATGACGCCGGTGCGTAGATTTTGTCTGATGATGGTGGCGGCGTGTCCGTAGCGACGGCATTGACTTCGGTTGATAGTGGCGGAGTGTCCGTAGCGGCGGTGTTGACTTCAGTTGACAGCGGTGACGCGTCCAATGTCGATGCCTTGGTGTCCTCGCCATCAGTTTGTCATGTGTTACAGTGTACCTATAATTCCTCATCCACTCGACGCTTCCTGAACGACTAAGGGTATGTCCAACTATCAAGCCTTAATTGGTCGTCCAAGTTAGTATTCACACATTCAGAAATAACCGGAGAAATCTTCTTAGAGAATTCACTACCTTGGCCAAGGACTTCACCTCATCATCTTCTTTGAGCTGTCACCTCTTATACTGAGGGTACATGATCCCAACTTGACAACTTAATCATCTTCGTGGACATCTTGATGCACCCAAAATAAGACCATTTATAATCCAATGGATAGAGATTCGTGGCCATAGTCAAAGTACAACTGTCTGTCCACAAGAGATATTTCGTGTCTCAGGTCTAACTACAACATACATAATTGTGACGTAAATCAACCTGATTGATATTTTTTTATAATACCATTTAGGGATAAGTATATATCAATTTACTGAACATTTTCCGCCAAAGAGCACTTAATATCTACCCTTACTGTCTCCACACCAATGATTGCTCCAAACTAGGGCTTCAAAGTTGATGATAAAAAGATCACTAACGTGTTCGTTTGTAATGTCAGTATGGACTTAATCAACAAATTTGTTACCTTACCATTAGTAACTAGTAAGGGTCAATCCCGCAAGGAGCTAGGTAGCTAATTAGAATGAACTTCAACATCAATTTTAAGTTCCAGGAATTTATAAGTCTCTTTGATATGGTTTTATTTTTTAAAGGGGTTATTTTCACAGAAAAAATATGCATTCTATTATTACTATGTATGCAAAAAGTTCCGTGAAGTGCATAAATAGAGAACACTTTTTGAGATTTGTTTTGGAATTTTTGATTGTCTCTAGAGAGAGATTAAAAAATCTGAAATTAATAAGATGGTAATTTAGTTATCAGGTTCAGAGTCATAGAACCGGGTGAGAACGAATTGTCTGAATCGTTACCGAACTGAGGGAACTCAGTTCATGAACGATCCTCCACAATTTGTGATGCAGGACAACATCGAGGACGAGGTCCTGCCGTCACCGAGGAGAAGGAGCTCGGTGTCGCGGGTGTCGGTGCACGATGTCTACTCCAGGGTAATCGTCGGGCACGGGTCTCCTATGTGGATGACGTACAATGAGATTTTCAGGGTAGGGGTGTCGTACGTGCAGTCGCCGACAAGCAGAGGGATCCGACATCCGGGTGTCGACGGAGTCGCGTGGGACGGGATGGTGATAGACCTCCTGACCCTCATCCGGACGGACAAGGCGGCTATTACACCGAACGGGATAGGTTCCGTCGGGTGTTGCTCGCACGTGACGGGCGAACCCGACTCATACCAAACCAGGTAAGACGCTCTGCAATGACAATTCTTTCCTCGACTTTACACTCTCACCTATGTCTAACCCGAGCTCGGTGGATGCAACCAAGAACGCATTGTAGGAAATAAAGGACGGGGTAGGAAGGAACGGCGTACCTCGAAGATGCTGAGGAGTAATTCGCTCGATCTCGACTGCCTAGAGATGTTCCACAGGGTCGGTTAGCAGCAGCAGCAAGGTGCTTTGACAGTAGGCGGCAGCAGGGAGGACGCGGCGCGTCGGGCGAGGAGCGGATTGAAGGGGAACGGGAGCCGGTCAGACCAGGCGCTATGGCACCGCAATGGGTGCAATGTAGTCCGCGACGGGCAGAGCAAGGCAGCAGGACAGTGCAAGGGCCGTAGCGCGGGGAGCCGGTGCGTCGGGCTGGCTCAGGGCAGGGCGGGGGGCGCAAGTGCGCTCTGAGGCTGACATCGTGCGGCGGCCATTGAGAGCCGAGACGACATGCGCACCATCAGGACTGGGGAGGTAGCTGACGACTACGCTCGTCTAGGAGTGGCAACGAGGTCGCGTCGCTCGGGACACATTCGCGGACGGCGGTGCAACCGCGTTGTAGGTAGGGCGGTGAGCGCTGCGGATTCGCGGGCGTACCCTACAGTGGTCGTCCGTTCCTTGGGAAGACGGAGCCTGGGTGTGACGAGAACCCAAAAAAGTCGTGGCGTTCGCGGAACGCAGGCGCAAGCGGGGTGCAGAGCCGGCGGAGTGACCCGTCGGGACGGCAGAATCGTAGCCGACGCGGGGTCTGGCGAGGCGTACGAGCGGGTGGGCAAGGCAGTCGACCAAAAAAAAAGCCTTCGGGCGAAGGATCACGCGCTGGGAACGTCTCGGTAGCGGCGTGAGCTGCTCAGCGGCGCCGCTCGCGCGGGTGCAATTGAGCCGCGTGCGCGCCGTGAACTGGTTGCGCGCGTGTGAATTCAGCGGGGAGGGCGGGGGCACGTCCGTCTGGACGGGGGCAACCAAAGGTAACCCTGCCATCGACCTTCTTCCCTTCCTCTCTTCACTGCTCCCTTCTTCTTCCTGGCCTTCTTCTGCCTTCTCTTCTTGTTCCGCAACCCTAATTTTCAACTGAAGAAACTTGCATACTTTCAAAAAATCATCGAGAGTTCTCCTTAGGGCACCCATCCTTCCCTTATATAGGGGGGGGTATGGTGGCCCCTTAGACCAAAATGACCTTGAGCTTAACCAAAACAACCCTAAAGACCTAAGGACATGAAAACAACAGGAAGACCAGGAAAATGAAGACGAAACAGGGAGGGGGGAGGGAAGATCCTTATAGCGTCGAACCTCCCACCGTACACGTGATCAAGATGCGTAAAGGAACAATGAAAATGAAGATCAAAACCAAAAGACGACGAACAAAACGAAACATGAAAACGATGATACGGTGTCCATTACCCAGGATATTTGAATCCGGGCGTGCGTACCGTCGCCTTGGCTTGCCGAGCGGGCTGAACACGAACGACTGGTGCTGTTAAGGGCGACGGTGACGTCTCCGAAGACGTATCTGGGGCTGCGGCTGATGCTGCGCCATCAATTTGAGTGAAGAGAGAGAGGCATGCACAGTATTTGGGTTCTCTTCCACATATTGCACAGGCTATAGTCCCCACTTATGCACTCGGCTTCGGTGCTCAGCCGCAGGTTGCGCCGAAGGAGGTGCTCTTATGTGTAGCGAAACAAAACAACAATAGCTGGAGTTCCAGAAGTCATTTTGACAGGTGTGAGTAGGCATTAGCAAGCTTAGGATGTTGGCTATCTAGCTAAGTGTCCACATGCTTGGTTCTCACATGGAAGGTAGGATTGGCTACTGTGGTGTTTGACCTTGAGATATGGGTGCCACACGTTTCTTATTTCCCGCTCAGCACTCTCTCACTTCCTGCTTAAAGCTCCTTTGATAAAAGGAACAATGTTGAACATTATTTTCTCAGAACGAGGGTTTCTTCATATTGGTTTTTTCTTCCTTCTTCTCCCTTGTTCTCTCCCACCAGGACATGTGCTGCCAAGGAGTGCCAGTAGGGATTCTATCCCAACAGCTGCGAGGTAGGTGGCTCTGATGTCGTTGCACTAGAGCATGGGTGAATCTAGGACCGGAAGATGGAGTTCATGAAGGAGCGATTGTAGTCAAAGGTGTTCAGCAGTGGTGTCTCCGATGGCCTTGTATTTAGTTTTTGTGTTGGACCTGGAGATGGTGTGTTGGTTCTTCAAGCTGAAAACAATCTGAGTATTTCCAAATAACATTATGCAGCCAACGGCGGAGTGTCTACCGGTGGGAGAACATGCACAATCTGCATCGCTGTATGTTGAAAGGGATAGATTGGAGGAGGATGACAAGAAGATAACATGGAGGATACTTCCTTTGAGGTAATGAATTGCAGGTCCAGTCTAAGAATTGGGGTTCGTGCATGGATTGGCAAGCCCGGTTGACTGCGAAGGTGCTATATGGTCGTGTGAGTGTGAGATATTGCAATGCACCAACCATTGTTCGAAATATAATTAACAAGCTTAGGAAAATACTGGGAGTTAGAACTCGAAGAAGAGAGGAACCTTTTTTTACACCCAAGGGGCCCAAGGTGATCTCTTTTTCTCCCTACCAACTTGATTCAAGATCCAGGACGCTCCATGAAGACTGCTTGCACCTTTAGGATGAAAGCGGACCCACGAAACAAGCTCCTCAGGGGGATGAAGTGGAACAAAACAATAGTCAATTCTTGGATGCCCTCAAGGAGGTGAGGGGTTCCCTTTAATAGGGGTACATGTATTTTTTTTATTCATTCTCGGTGGTTGGATCATGGATGAACGTCCAGGATTCAGTTCTTGAGGCCTCAATCTAGGTGATCAGACCCCAACCAATCAGATTCTTTTCCTCCAGGTCAAATTTGGAGGGAAAAGAAAAAGTTGGTTAGAGTTAGTTACAAATAATCCCTAGCCCTTGGCTTTGTGTTGGAATGGATGGGTTCCATCTCTTGAATCATGGGGTTAATCCCAACCCTAGGCTCTCCTCCAAACAGGATATGCCAGCTGGAGTCCTCCTGTGTCTTCACCACCCTCAAAGCCTCCAAAGACATTCTAGATGGTTTTCTTCAAGCTCCTTCACCACGGGTCTATTAGTAGAGTCAGCTCCTTTGATAAGCATGCTTATTTTTCTTCATATCTCCTTTTGATCTGAAACTTTGTCCCAAGCCTAAAGACTCATGTCTCAACCTCTTCATAACATATCATAATTTTATGACCACAAAAGTCAACTTTTTGACCTAAAAAGTCAACATACTAAGAAAATTATTAGAATCATATCTCACTTGACTCATTGAGTCTAGTGAGGTTTAGAAATATCCCTGGAAACCTCTAAAAATAAACCCAAACTATGTAACTGGTAAAATATATGTTAGAGCATTGATGGAAACCTCAATTGGATAAAACATTTTTGCTTTTTAATCATTGGAAAAAGTGGACGGCATTATCTCATTATTACGTAAAATGAGAATTTTTGGTAGTGTTGAACTAAATTTCAGGGCAGTTGGGATGAAGAATGCACCCAAATGACTACAGTTATTGGACTCAATGAACTAATGGCTACAGGACCAGCGATACTCATCATATGAGTAAGGGTAGATAGTCCTATTCTATTTGGATAATATATCACAACAGGTTTATGATCTATTCTTTGGACAAGTACTTCTACTGCAAAATCAGACGCATAACACATGAGCTCAAAGGGCAAATCCTACTTAGGGGCTTGCAAAACTTGTTCTTATGATTCTGCGGCGATAAATTGGGGAAAAGGGAGAAATAGAAAGGCATTCTTGATCTGGAAGCACGAGGAGAAGTTGCCTAGTTCCATCTTTGACTCAAGAACAGCTTGGAGTGCATTCGGAGGTCGATTTGCGCTGTAATTTCGACGATCCGGCGCCACATTCTTCCGCAAAATTCAAGCATTAATTTGTGGAAAATTTGGTTGTTTGGGCGCAAAATATTTTCAAGCCAACTTCTGGATCATTCCTGGTACTTCTAGGCTCAAACTGACTTTATTTTACGTTTGATCTCGAGTCCAATTTTACTAATTTCATAATTTCGCTTATGTTCAAAGTTTCGCTTTAAATTCTGATTTGGATCCTTATTATTCTCAAATTTACCTTTGTTTTAGAATTGATTAATATTCTTTAGTTAAGGAACCAACTTGAATCGAATTGAATCTCCAATCACTCATATTACCTCTTAATTTCCTTAATTAGCAGATCGTAATCACGATTTGTATTGTTTATATGTACGTGTTTATAGAAATTAAATCACAGTGATGCAGGACGTCGTCGAGGACGTCGTCCTGTCGGTATCGAGTCGATGCTTGGGTACCGAGATAGTGATGTTGGATTTCAACGGTATTGTCGTCTGACTGATAAACCCTAACGGGTATATATCTATGATGAAATGATGCACCTGCGTGTTGTACCTGTAGACCCTGACTCGAGGGAGAATGCCGAAATCCGAGCTCAGAAGGGGTAGCTGGTGACAGCGACAGTGGCCTCTCGAGCCTCATCGGAGGAACGAATTATCGTAGTTTTCTCTCAATTCCTCTCTCACCTATCTAGCCCAAGTGCGGAGGAGCCAATGCAAAGATACCGCAAGGGATAATATAACGAGCAGTGGGATGACGACGTACCTCATCGACGCGTGGCTCGCTGTGAAGATTCTCCGTCAATTGCGGCAGCCGGTGCTGGTTGCGGATGGAGAGGAGCTGGAGAAGTGGGGAGGTCGGCATAGCTCAACTGGTGCAGGAGCGGTAGCAGGAGCTTGGAGACAAGGGCGAGGGCGAGAATGCTGGCTAGCGGCGTAATGCTTCACGAGCGCTCGGTGCCGATGTGCTGGCACTCGACCGTGTTGAAATGGCCGACAGCAGGAGGCCCGTCAGCAGTCTAGCGTCGAGAGCGTTGGCTCAGCCAATCAGGGGATCGTTGGACGAGTGCGGCTGGGCTTTAGCCGGTCATCGGATTTCGGGTCGAACGATATTTGTCTGGCGCGAATGAACCGCGTGCATGGGCGTTGACCCCGTGCCCGCAGGGGAGTTGGGAGCGAAAGTATCATTTCCCGTCCCTCTCCCGTCCATGCGATCCGCCCCCGGTCCGTCGGGCATTGACCCGCGTCAGCAGGGATGTCGCGGGAAAACGGAGTCGTTGTCCCACCCAGCCGTCTGTTCAATCCCCGATCCATCGGCCGTTTCCCGGGCGGGAATGAATCGTGCACGCAGGCGATGACCCACGTCCGAAGGGATGTCGTGGAGGTGTCGTTTTCCCCACCCAGCCATCTGTTTGGTCCCCGGTCCGAAGGGGGAGCGAGCGCAGATCCGCGCCTGCAATGGTGCTTGCATCCCAGGGTGGCGAGAGGACTCCCGCGCGTTAGATCGGCCCGAAATCGCCCGTACGTCGACTGCGAGATCGTAACCTCAAACAAGTCGACGGTTGGCGTGGATGCCGGACGGTACTTGGCCGGAATTCGCTAGTGCTACGAGTTTCCACGGCAATGAGTGGAGGAATAAAGATCGTGGGCGGTGCGAAGGTGAGAGATATCTTTTTCCTCCTACTCAGATCCGCGTCTTCTCCTCTCCACTTATCGTTCTCCTTTCCCAAGCCTCCTCTCCTCTGATCTTACGGTGAGACCAAGATAGAAAAAAAAACACACTTATAAAGGGAAGTCAAAATGGGCCCTAGGAGGTCAAAAGGGGGAGGGGGGTAGTCCATTATGGGGGCCCTTATATAATGGGCCCCCATTACAACAAATTAAGAGGAAAAAAGACATAAAAAGGGGAAAGGGAGGGGGTTCCAAATAACTAAGGACCCCTCCCGAAATAAAGACGAAGACACATAGAGCAACGGACAAAACAAAGGATGTGTCACAACTCGACGAAGGTGACAAGACGAGTCCAAAAAAACACAAAACACAACTTACGAAGACGAAAAAAGAAATCAAAACACGATAAAAGGGAGTGTAATTCTCCCGGGCTGTTCGAATCCAGGTGTCTTCTTTGACGCCTTGGCATGCCTGTCGACTAGATGCGAAACGGTGGGCAGTCAATGACGATGGTGGTGGCTCTGAGGATGCCTTCGACGAGGCTAGATGGCGTGCACCATCACTCTGCTAATTAAGAAAATTAGGAGCTAATACAACTTACAAGAATTGTTTTCACATGAGTAAAAAAAGTATGCCTTATCAGTCCAAATTAGGAGTTCTAAACTCTACGTCGATAAAAGTGAATTTTACCATCGCCTCCTTACGATTCGACCCCTTAAGCACTGACAGATAAATAAATTTTATTGATTAAGTTAAAAAACCTCTTCAATAACGACAAAAACCCTCAAATTGTATTTAACCTTCTATCGTTTTAGTTCAAATTATCTCAATTAACACAGACATAATTTCTAATTTTTTTGTAATGAGAGTCAGATTTATGATTAGTTAGCAATTCTTGATAAGAATTGCTAAATAATCCCCTAACTAGATTGGCTATGTGCCCATGCAATCTTAGATTTTTAGAATATTAGCATTACTCTTCAGTAAATTGTGTTAATCACTAAAGTCTAGACCAAAAGTTGACCCTTAACATGTCTCTTTTATTTTACCCAAAAACATAATTCAGTTGCAATTATGTTTTTTGAGTTATTTAGTGAATTGGAAATGGTTTAGGAAAGTACTTAAATCCTAATTCATTTATTAAAAAAAAAAATTGTAAAATCTACTCACTGGTTCTCACGGATTGGAAGCCATAAGAAGACTTTTATGTTGTTTTTGCATTTTTATCCAAATTTATCTCTAAATTGGAAAAATACATTAAATTAGCAAATCGTGACTACAATCTGCTAATTAAGGAAATTAGGAGCTAATATGAGTGATTGGAGATTCGATTCGATTCAAGTTGGTTTCACCTCAACTAAAGAATATTAACCGATTCTAAAACAAAGGTAAATTCGAAAACTAAAAGGGTCTACAACAGATTTTTAAGGCAAAACTTTGAACATAAGGGAAATTATTAATTGGTAAAATTGGACACAAAATCAAACGTAATATAAATTCACTTTGCGCCTAGAAGTGCCATGAATGATTGATGGAGAACCATCCAGTCGATCGCGCCCCAACCCATCACCCACCACTTTGCGGAGCCCAAGCCGGCGTGACGAACCCACACTTCCACTATCAGGTTCGATAAGCAGCATCGTCGTGTCGTTTCGTGTCGTGTCTTTATGTAATTTTCTCTTTTTTCTTCGTCTTTAGATTGTCGGGAGGCCCCTCCTGCGTGAGTACCGGCCTCCCCCCCGTATGTGTTTCATTTTGATTAAATTTGTTGTCATCTTAAGGGGGAGTAAATCCATGTTGGGCGTCTTTGATAACTTGCAAATTAACATCATTAATTCATGAATTTTACATTTTATTTATGTGTTTTAATGACTATATTTGCATGTTATCATATAGAAATAAAGATAAATGACTTATACTTTAATTTTATTATTATTTCTAGTTTTTATCATTTTTTACATGGAATTTAACCTCTATCAGTGAAGAAATATTTTACAGGGCTTTAAATACTTGGCTAAAGGTTGGTAAGTGTTTTCATAATTTTTTGGAATTTTCTCATATTTTTATATAATTTTTTTACCAATATTTAGCCAAGAAATGATTTTTTATCATTTATTTAGCATTTATATATATATATAGTCAAGGGGCATCCACGTCATTTACCCAAAATTCGGGCAAATACGTGGATGCGGTTTTATAGATAAATAAAATAATAATAATAAATAAATAGAAAAGTCGGCCGAAGGTGTTAAAATTTTAGTGTCAGTTAGCCGCGTGCATTAAATGCACGTGGCAACCGACATCCATGGACTTTTGCACATGTGTCGGTTAAGCCGCGTGCATTTAATGCACACGCTAACCAACGCACGTGCGTGCTTCGTTATTTAAAAATAAAACAAAGTCATTAGCGCATGCATTTAATGCACATGCTAACCGACATTCCTTTTAGGAAATGACGCTTTACGGCGTCGATTTTCCGTGTACACGCGGAAATCGACGCCGTAAAACAATAAAACATTAAATATTAAAAAACGGTAAGCTTACCTTGTCCTCTATTTTATCATTATTTTTTTAGGCGCCGACGGTCAAACATTGCAGCTGACGATTAAAAAGAAATATAAAAAAATAAAAGTCTTTTGTTTTTTTCTTAATTTCAGAGCGACGTGGCACTCTCTCAACCATCCAAAATGGCGCATTATGCACCAATCATTGTGCGTTGATGACGTGGACAATCACGTGTCAAGACGCGATCCGAGACAGTGAAAAATGAGAAAGAATAATGCTGGCCAATCAGAAAAATGCTGATTTTTGAGATATTTTGAAGAGAGATAAAAGATCCAACGGTCCAGATTTATCCTCACTAAAACCTTGATATCTTGAGATCTAGACGTCTGATTGGGCTGAAATTTTGAGGGTAGGTCGTTTTTTTCCCCTCTACAATATAGACGGTTGGATCTTTAAATGGGGGTCTGGAAATGGGCGAAAATGACTTTTGGAGGCTCTGCCCAAGCATTTGGCCAGGAAGGACACAGGAGGAGTTCTTGAAGTCGACAGATCTTGCTTCTGCACTCAAATTTGTAAGTTTCTGATTTGTATTTCAATCATCTTCTTGAACGATTCTAAAACGCCAAGGCATGGGCGAAATGTGCATGCCCTAGAAGTTTGTTTTGAATGAAATTAGCACTTCATTTTGATTCTGATTCAACATATGATTTTTTGATCCTTAGTTCTAAATCAGTTTAGGACATTTCTACATCATTAGATTTTTAATTTAGGGTCGGATTTCATCTTTTCCCCAAATTCTTCACTTTCTCTCTCTAGACCAATTTGTCTAGTTTCTCTCTCTAGATTTCGATTTTTATTTTTTAGGAATTGAATTCAATATATAAAAAACCTTAAAAAAATTGATTCGAAAATTCATCCATCTTGAAGTCCAATTTAAAAATCCCTTTCTTGATTATTTAACTCCCAATTTTAATTCATAAAAATTGTCTTAAAATTTTATAATAATTGGGAAATTAATAATCTGAATTAAAATGATTTTAAAATTGAAATATTCCTATCTTGAGCTTTTCGACCAAAATATTTAAAAATGAAAATTAAGTCTTACTTGGTTTTGATTAATTAAAAACATCATTAAGTTGCAAAATTAATTCATCTTTGAATTAATTCATTGAAATTGGATAAAATTCTCATTTTCTGCCTCCCTGTTGTTCGACCCCTTGCTCTATATTCCATATTTAGTGATTAAGGGAAATTATAAATTTTATTGTATAGGTCTAAATCCAAAATCAACGACATATTTACATGCAATTTTAGGCTTATCAGTCTTCTCCCCCTAAGGAGCCCTTTTAAAGGGAAAGCCCAATAAGCTTTCTCCTTAAAGGCGGCCCAATCAGGCCTACAATAATTGCCACTCCCTCTTTAAAAAGAAGGGGGAGGGTGGACATGGGAGAGAGAAGCTTGGCATTTGAAAATTTGGAATCGTGTTAGTTGTTTCTTCTTCTCCCCGTCCACTTGGTGGGGTCCCGCCCCCGCCTCACAGATCTGCTAAAGTAGTAGTTACAAGCGAGGAAGAAAGTTGTCGTCGCCATATCTCTACAATGTTGTTTGTGAAAGACGAGGAGACGTCTGGTTTTATCTTTCCGTCAATGTCGTGGAACCCAACATTTCCCGCTAGGAGAAATCACTCATACAGGAATGCAAGAAGAAAGGATATAATTTTCACCGGCCGCTATCTTCTTCCTCAGATTTACTCTATGATGTTCCAATTTGTCAGCAACCGTTAGCTTCTCGAGCACCGGGAGTCTGCAGGGGCTCTCGTTGTTTGGCTCATTTTCCAAGTGGTCAACGTCTTGTCCACTAATAGTCTTGGTTGTAGTCAAAGTCTTCTCTTCCTACATGGATAGAACTTTTCGTGCCTACAAGGATATCCTCGGTGGATCGGCGGGTCAAGAAATTATCTGCCCGTTGAACAACGGCAGGTGATTCTTCAACCTATTTTCTAATCAATTTCTCATTTTCCACTCTCATCGCATTGGATAGTTCTCGTTATTATTTTACTCAAATCATATACATTATTCCACGTCTTTAATTTTGCATTGAGAGTTTTCCCTTTGGACGTAACACAAAGTGTCAATTTCGACCGTCGTGTTACATCAATGATCCAGGACTCAGCTTCTAAAGATTCCGCGCACGAGCAAACAAAATTTCCACAATATAATGCTTGAATTTTGGTTAGATCGTCAAAAATACAGTCCAAATGGACTTCCAAATGCACTCAAAGCTGTTCTTGAATCAAAGAGGGAGCTAGGCCACTTCTCCTATCGCTTCCAGATCAAGAATGCCTTTAAATTTCTTTCTTTTCCCCAATTTATCACCGCAAAATCAGAAGAACAAGTTCTTACGATTCTGTTATTTTTTATTTTTGTTTACTTGGTACGCAGCCTGAACGGAGCACCGCGATTGGTCCACTTGGTGCCATGTATGCGTCATCCTTCATACACACAGCACCGCGTACATGGGATTTGCATGGACGATACTTCACAATCAGCATGAGATCTGCGAGCTGATTGGTCCACGTATTGCTGCGCACGGGCTTCACTCTTTGTGTTGCACGCAGCAAGTTAAGTCACAAAGGATTGGTCCACGTAGTGCTTTGCGGGCCGCGACATGCACGTTGATGTGTACTTGTGTGTCACGCACGAAAGACATATTCCTCATTTCTGATTGGCCGTACGCTTTTTGGTGTGTTCTCTGCGCAGTTAACACCCGAGTAGAGCTTAAACTGGTCCAATAATGGCCAGTTTCATAAAAAAACGATTTTTATTCAAAATCAACTGAAATAAATTGTCAAACCCGTTTATTAATGCAAAGAAAGATGCTTTATTAATTTATAATACAAGTTTTATTGTTAATTTATAATACAAGTTTTATTGTTAATTTATTTTTTGTTTATAGAACTAGGTCAATTAAATACATTTAATTCTTTAATAAATTTCAATTCTAAACGTCAAAAATGTGTTAATTGACCTAATTATTTATCAAATGTGTTGTTTTGCTTAAAAATCAAGAAAATTGTTGTTTTAAAATAAAATCATGATAACATGCACTAGATTTGATGTTTTAAAACATTAACAGCCCACAAATAATAAAATTAGCATTATATAATATCTTATTTGTGTGTTATCAGTCAACTCTCAAAAATCTTTGATTTTAGTACGATTGGATTCTACTCTTTCATATCTTTCTTTTCATAGGCACCAATTTTTTAAAATTTGGTCAATGTTTGTCCACTTAATCCAATGGTGATTTTCCCTCTTTTGCATGTTAAAGTCAACAAAATTGACTTTGACCAGTCAATTCTCAATGGTAAAACCTGGTTTAGGCTAAATTATGGTTCCCTGGTGTGGCCTTGATGTTTGTCTCTCATTTCCCTCTAAAAATACTTTCAAATTTAGAGTAGTTGACCAGGCCAACCTGGAAAAGGTGAATCATAGAAAGTCAGCCCTATTTCTCAATGGATTAGACCTGGACTCATAATTAAACTCGTGTTCTGAATTTAATCTTGAGCCAGAATTTTCAAATACCGAGTGTGTCAATTGTAATTTTTGATACACCCACAAAGCATAGCACAAATGAAATGGTACTTGCATCATCTTGATATTGAGTCATCTTTACTCAATGTAAAATAAAGGAATAGGTATACATGGTGCAAGAAGAGGGTTTTACTAAGAGGGGTACAAAACATATGGTTCTAAAGTTGACCTAGGCCTTGTATGGCTTAAGTTACGACCCACAAGCCTGGTATGCCAAAATGGATATTTTCCTTATTTATATTTATTTTACCAGGAATGCCCAACATCACATATTTTACATGAAGATCACAACTTATATGTAATTTTTTGTTGGAGTGTATATTGGTGATCTAACTATGACCAGGTTTGACGCGGTCAAATCTTGATCTGGGAACAATGTTCGAATCTGACCCTTGTAGGCCTCAGTGCTTGGAGCAAAACACTGAGCAGCCTTGTTTTGTTGCACCAAAAGTCTTTGTAATGGCTTAAGATTGCTTAAAAGGGATTAGGAGAGAAGGTGGGGGTGCAACCCCATACAGGAATAGGGTCATTGTATTCTATATCAAAGGTGTTTCATCGTATTTGTAGCCATTACATGAGGGGAGACAAGGGAAGATACTGAAGTAACAAGACGAGAGACCGCGCCCCTTGGTAGTATCGCTCTTGCGCCTTGAGGCTAGCAGCTCTGCGCGTAAACCCGTCAGCCCCCCCAGTTACACATGTGTCCTCGTGAGCATGGTGCTCGGCCATCCGCCGACCCATCATAGCCTTAATGCTCCACGCGCCATGAGCACTCGCGCTGACACCTATCGCACGCTGTCGAAACAGATGCCGCTGTGTTCGACGCCTCAACTTGTGCATAGTGTGCCCATCAATACCCGCGGGGAGGCACGCGCATGTAGTTATCTCAACGCTCTATAGACGCTAATGCTGAGTCTCCTGGCGGAATGTCTTCCGCCCTGTGCCCCGCACATGCAGTGAGCGTGGAACGTGCGTGCAACCGCACGGCTCACCTGCACAACTCCGTGCACTATGCAATGGCACCGCCACCCAGCCTGTGCCGTCCAGCCAAGCGTGGTGCTAGAGGCCCCCGTGCGCGCTCATGGCATCCCACATGTCCACAATGTGCGAGCCTCCCTGATATTCTGCATTTAAATGTCGACGAGCACGCACACCATAAGGGCGATGACTTAAAAAATCAGGGTCAGGCGTCACCACCCACAATGTGTGTTTGTAATGTTTCACTTAAGAATTCAATCTCCAATCATGAGTCTAGTACACAAGCATGTCCCCACAGTTAGCACACAGGCCTCTGTGCAGGAATTTGGCATACTTTGGGACCTTACATGTTTGAGATGAAAAATTTGTTGGCGATAAGCTCCTACTTGGGAAGATTTAACTGGATGGGAACATGAAAATAGGTCAGAAAGCTTATGCTTCAAAGATTTTGCAGCAAAATGGGATGATGAATTGCAACCCAATCCATGAGTCTCTTAGAGATATGCATAACTTTATCATAGAATGCTCATCCCCTCTCATTAAGTTCATGGTGTTCAGGAGTTTAATTCATAGCCTAAGGTATTTGACTCACGCCAACATGGAGAGGTTGGTGGTCCAACACTTGAAAGCAGTAAAGCGGCTCTTACGGTACAGCAAGGGAATAATAGGCAGTCTACAGTATGAGAAAGCTATAGGAGAACTATAATTGGTGGCTAGGTCGGAGACATTGATGACCCCAAGACCACCACTTGTATGGCATGGTTTCTTGGACTGGATATGATAAATTAGAGTTTGTAGAGGCAGAAGATAGTAGCGCTCTCTTCTTGTGAGAAAGAGCTTATATCCACCACTGCTGTCGCGTATCACGGAATTTGGCTGGCGAGGATGATTGTGGAATGGAGAGTAGAACACAAAAAGCCTATGAGACTAATGGTGCACAACAAGTCTACAATTTTCCTTGGCAAGAATCACATATGCAGTAGTTGATCGAAGCATACGTCATGTCAGGTTATTATTCATCATGTCAGCTCAGAAGATCAGTTGGATGATATATTTATGAAGACTCCAGAAAGATTGAAGTTCTTCAAGCTGGGTGTGAAGCCGGGAGATTGAAGCATCGGCAGGGACAGCATCGATTTCATTTCCCACTTCCGTGTCCCTAAGACTTAAAGGAATGTGAATTCCTTTCTTCAGAATCAGAACGAGGGTATTTCTTTTCATCCTTGTCTCTCTCTTCCATCCGCGTTTTTTCTTCGTGCTGCTGGATTCAATCCCAACGCTAACGTCGCCGTGATTCCTTTTTATGAATCATAATCCATACGATTTAGTAGAAATCTGATTTTTACTCTCACGTGGGCCACCATTTAATCAACCCATAAGAGCTTACGCAATTTTTTCATCTCCTCATAGTAGTTTAATCAATCATCAAAACCCGACTGCGGGAGACTTTCGATAAACATATCATCAACTAAAATACGAAATGGAATAGGAAGAACCAAAGCCACGGTACTGAAACCTACTCAGGCCATAGAAAAGACGAAGTAAGCTGCGGAGAACACCAGGCCAGTGATTAAAACCGAAGAACGGGTTACCGTCGCTGGCATCCGCGCCTTGTCCGTTCTGAGCACGGCGGCTTCGTATATTGGCCAGCTGTTGACAACCACGAACCCTGAGATGAGCAGCTGCAACATAAAGTCTTGAAGATTGCCCCAGATAAGTCCCCCCGTGATTCCCACGACCAAGGAAACGAGATTTATCGTGGCGATGGACCCCAGAATCAGGAAGAAGGGCGACTCCGACCCAAAATTGAACTGTCCCCCTTCGTACCTTTCAGTCTGCTCGTCATCCATCACCTTGCTGGTCACGGTGAACCCCGAACCAGAGAAACCTATCTTCTCCAGGGAGAACTGGATCACGCCGAAGAGATAGGAAGTGACGGCTCGGATCATCCACATCCTCTGAGCGTTCCACCATCTTCGAAGATCCCCCCTCCCTTCCACAAACTCGATGAGGTCCTGTGCGTACGCAGCCAGGAAGAGGTACGCGTACAAGAAGAACCACGCCTCTGATACCTGTGGTGTAATTTCCGAGTTAAGATTAGACCCAGATGTATAAACACCCATCGATTTCATGAATTTCCGTCAGCATCAGCGAGGGTCGATTCAGTTGACGCGAGTGTCGATGTTAACCATTTTTTTAACCATTTTTAAGAGAAAATAACGGTTGCCCACCGTCCATCAAAATTTCGTTAACATCATCATCAACGAGAGTTGAGTGCGTTGAAGTTGATGCGGAGTTTGACGTGTGGAAAGGAGGAGCAGGTGCAGGTCGACGTACCGAGGGGAACAAGCGCACTTGAAAGGCGAGCGCGAGTTGGGGGAGGACACCGTAGATCATCACAGGAACGCACCAGATGAGCCGGATAGCGTATCGCGCGTAGCACATCGCCATGGCGACGGGCACTCGCCGACAGCCGTAGACGAACGGAGAGTACTTCGAGAAGGCCACCTGCGCCGCCCCCAAACACCATCTACTGTTCTGAACAAGCGCGTCGTTTAGGGTTATCGGCACGTCGCCGAGGAAGGCCGGCGGCTCGGGGTCGCAGACGACGGACTCCCATCCTCTGCACATCATGTGGTAGCCGGAGTTAAAGTCTTCAACGAGCGACCCATATCTCATACCCATCTGCAAAAAAGCTTAACGCATCTCAAGACGACACAAAACATTAAGCTTCGTCTTCCGACGCGAACCCTAGTAAAAAGATATTTAGGCAAAAAGATGTGCTCTGAGCTCACCGTGGCACCCCAGAGGGTACCGTTTTCGTAGTTTCCATCAGCGAGAAGGTTTGCTCTTTGAAGGACCGCCTCCGAAATTAAGGAATCCCCCGGCGGCTTACTCGTCGAGAAGGAGACTATCGGAGACGGAGGCGATGATAACTCCTCGAAGCAATTGCGAGAGAAAAAGCACCCGCTGCCCACGTAGAAAGGGCCCCGAAAGCCGTCCATTCCTCGGGGATGAATCAGATACTGGAACTTGTACTCGCTGCCGTAAGTGTCGTGCTTGTTTATCCCCCGGAATCGCTGCGGGAACTGAACGTAGGCAAGCTTGGAGGCTATCTTTGGGTCCAGAAAGTAGCATAGAGCACGCTGAGGGGCCGCCGGATCGTTCGAGTACATATCACAGTCCAGAGTCAGAATCACCGCCCCGTTGGTCATGGCGCTCGACACGCGAATCTGCAAACGCTCTCAATAAACCCCGTTAGTGGTTCGGAGACGGCCAAGATAATAGGAGAGAACTTAGTACACGAAATCATTGGGTTTAGTACCAGGGCGTTGAGAGCTCCGGCTTTAAAGTGGTGCGGATAAGCTCGGGTTTTGCCTCTCGCGACGTAGATCAAGTTGGGCAGAGGAGTGGCGGAGGTATCTGTGTGCTTGCTGCTATCAAGCAAAACCTGCATCTCCAAAGAAATGGGATTTTTGTTTGAATTATCGCCGAATAGAGAGAAAAGTTTAATGTTTGTGTCACTTGAATAATGGGAGGATGCTCCTGGCGCGAGAACTCGGCGCCCCACTTGTTCAACATGTCCTGTTCTTCTTCGCTGGTGACGAAGCCGGGGTCCACGCGACCCAGCTCCATCGTTTTCTCGACTCTCTCCTTCATTCTTTGGTACAATTCCTGAAAGCAACGCTAACCCCGTTAAGACAGTGATTACAACGTTCGTACGTCATGTCAAACTACTAAAACCAACATTCCGCCATCATTTCCAATCAATTAGAGAAGCATCCTCCAAGTCGGAAGCGGGCCACCGCAAAGAGACCAGACAAGACACCTTTCGGCTGTTCTTGTCGTCTATCTTTTTCTACATATTTCTCCTAGCGAGAAAAGACGAGGGCATCACATGCTGTGAGAGAAAAAGATGGCATCAGATAAGAGATGAGGAAGAGGATACCTTGATCTCGTCGCAGGCGGCGCCGCCGCAGCCGTCGGATCTAAAGTAAGCCTCGGGGCATCTCTCTACAAGCCCCCGATCTCTACAGAAAGGAATCCAGTGCCTCGCGAACTTGGCCGCCTCCACAAACGCGAACAGCGTCAGCGGCGAGCAACTGTCGTCGGACACGTAAACGGACAGCCGATCGGAGGGGTAGTCGAAGGCCATGGTGGAGAGGACGGTGTTCGCCACGCTGAGAGGCGGCTCCTTAAACGGGTCCGCGGTGCAGACGAACACGTCGAGGCCGGGCCAGGTCTCTCTGGAAGCGGCGTAGCTTAACGAGTTCGGGAACTCGTTACGGCGAACGGGGCGCCATCTGAAGGCTTGAGAGAGTGTCCACATGAAGGCGAAGAGCAGATCGGCGATGGTGAGGGTGAGGAAGAGGAAGAGGGAGAGAGTGTTGGGGCAGGTTAGGAGAGAAGTGCTGCGGTGGTAGAGAAGGGCCAGAAGAGCGAGAGAGAAGGTTATGGCGTGGGCGCGGTTGAGAAGGACGTGCCGGACGACTTTCACCGTGTTCATGGCTCGTGGATCTTGAACTTCTCCGGCGACCGCCACCATCTTTTTCGGATTGATGAGGCTTCTTCTGGACCTGCGGTGCAGAGGAGACTGAGTCGGGAGGAAGCGGGTAAGGTGGACAGATCTGTCTCCGTATTTATCAAGAGAAGAGGGCCGAAAAGGAGGAGATTTCGGTATGGTAATGGTGCCGCTCTCCGTTTACCGTTGTTGATGTCGGATGCTGTAGTGCCGAAAAAGGTATCTGATACATTCTCCGATATCGCGATATCCGTTATCTAGAAAAACGGATGACAGCAGCCTGGGACACAATCATGGAGTCTGCATGAGCCAGGTCAAAGGAGAATAAATCTGAAGTGATGCCAAAAGACACTTGTTCTACCATCTGATGGCCGCTTCACTTGTACAACCGTTATTGCATTCTTTGCATGACAAAGTTTGCAATCATATATGTAATCCCCGACAAGTGGAAAATATTCAAGGAAATTTTTGAACATCTATTGCCTTCTAAAAGCTCACAGGTCGTCTCATTTGCAACGTCCCAATTCTCATATATGAATAAATTGAGACATAAAACAGTTTACAATTGAAAACAGTATCAGGATAAAGTTAAAACAAAACAACGAATCAAAATGTTTAAAGAAAATGTTTGAATTAAGACAAATTAAGGCCTTGATCCTAAGAATCAACAAAAGCTTTTCAGAAATAGTATGAAAAATAAAGGTATATAACATGAAAATTTGTGGAAAACTTGATTTTAAAAAATTACCTGAAAGTTGAGATTTCTCAAGCACTGCCACTGCCACCCTGTTGTTGGGTTCTAGAGACCTATATCTAGATGAAGAATTCAAATGATCCACAACATAAGACTTAAATGGAATTGAATGGCATCAATAAAACCATCAAACAAAGTACACATTCATGGATCACATCCTTGATTTCTTGGGTCTTGGATGAGACGAGTCGAGCTGCTCAAACGTGCAACCTCTGGATGTATCCACATGATCCTCAGTATGTCAAATCTCCTCCTTCACCCATACTAACTCCATTCATGCTCTATCATCGTCGCTACGCCGTCCCGATTGCATCGGGAGTGGAGAAGAGGTGTGGGGGGAAGGGATAAGAAGGGGAAGGCCCTAGAACAATTCTAGCCTGGGTTAATTTTTTTAAGACCCCAGAACAATCCTTATTTATACTAAGTGAGTATTTTTCATAGAAATCTTGAAAACTTAAGTATATCTTTCGACGATCAAAAGACCATTTGCGTGTGACCCTCTAAGCCCATGTATTAGTCCAGTTAATTACTACAGCAGCCCAAAAACTTTTATCGGCCTTCCAAATTAATTAATTATATCATCAAATAGATTAATAAACATCGAATTGATTTAACTCAATTGATAGGTTGAGCCTCCAACACGTGAGGTGCCAAGCTATACCTCATGCTCTAAAAGATACAAAGGAGTGTGTATCGACTCACTCATGGAACCTGTTCGTCATCGGCTACCATGTATTTATAGTCCCTCATCTTCTTGATGCTCCTAGGACGACTTAGGGTATGGTCAACTGTCAAACCCTAATCGGTCATCCGAGTTAGTATTGATGCATTCAGAAATCATCAGAGAACTCTTCTCCAATATTTCACTACCTTGGCCAAGGACTTCATTGCATCGCTTCCTTGAGCTTTCACCTCTTACACCGAGGATGGACGATCCCATCTTGACCACTCAATCATCCTCGTGAACTTCTTGATGTACCTGAACTAAATCCGTCCACAAGACGTCTTTGGTGTCTCAGGTCTAAGGACCACTTACACAAGCATGATGTGAATCGACCTGATTGATAGTTCAGTATAATATCATTCAGGGATTCGTAAGGATCAAATCAGTGAACTCTTTCCACTAAAGAGCACCCGCTATCTATCCTTAGTGTCTCCACACTAATGGCTACAAGATCTGCCATACTCATCATATGACTGAGGCTAGACAATGTTATTCTATCTGGATACTTTGATGTCCTTCTCGCATATCCTTCAAATAAGAATGTTTAGAACACATGCTTAAAGACTAGGGATCTCTCTATTACGATCTCATCATAATTCACTAATTCTGATCACATATTCATGGACTTAATTATAAGCATCACATGTGCACTATAATGAATATGTTCTATTAATGAACATAGAATGAGATATAGAATGTGTGATTGGCTTGCCGGCCACATATTTCTATCATTTATCCAATTGCCCACCCTCCCCACACTAGTTTTCCTTAGCTAATGCCTTTGCTATTGTATGTTCGTCACCGCTTTTGCTTGTTTAATGCCAATGACATCCTCTATCCCAGCCACCTCTTTTAGTGGTGTTGTTTACCACAATAGAAAAAGCTTCCACCATCATGCTGCCCTTCGCCATCACTGGCACCCTCTCACATGTACCTCTTTCAGCGGATCAGATTGTTGCCACTTGCTACCACTTGTTTGTTGCCGCCCCTTGCAGCCCCTCTCTCCCAACCAACTCTTCCATCAGACTTTTTGGCACTTTGCCACTGCTGGTGCCTCATTTTTGTCTCCTCTGCCAATGCCCTTTGTACCTTAACACCTGTTGTACCCGCCCTCTAAAATTTGTAGTCAAGTCAACCAAAACAGAACTCAATTGAACGCTTAGGGCATGGATATTTGTCGAAAAACCATGTCATAGATATACCATGCATTTTAATATATTATATATGGCCATGATAGCGAATTTGAAACAATATGACCTCACAAAAGTATAAAACACTCTCGAATTACATATATTAAAATAAATAACATACAAAAAACATCTTATATGTTATTCATTACTTAATAAAAATAATGAATATTAAATTATCCTAAAAACTATAATCCAAACAAAACATATTCCGAAGTCGTTATCTGATATCCATTTTCTTATTTTTTATCTCAATAGTAGCACCCTATGCTTAAGAGAACTGATACAAGACAGATTTCTCATGAAGCTTAAGAGAATTGATGATGGACATTATGTGGTTGTCAAGCAAATCACACCACCAAGTTTTATTTAAGTTCATTAAATAAAATATTAGCTCATTATTATTCCACTATGATGTATATATGGAAATCCATGAATACGTGCAATGACCTAGTGATCACTAGTCTTTAAACATGTATTCTAAATATTCTTATTCGATGGATATTCGAGATGGACATCGAATTATCTAGATAGAATAACACTATCTGATCATATCTTTATGATAAGAATGATTGATCCAATGAGTGTTGGTGTTGCGATACTAAGTACAAATAATGGGTGTTCTTTGGAGAAAGAGTTAAATAAATGGATACAAAGAATCCCTTAATGGTATTATACCTAAACGTCTTTCAAGTTGATTCATGTCATAGTTGTATAAATGATCCATTGAACTGAGAAACCATGGACCTCTCATGGATGGACTAATACATTTTGACTACAACTTATGAGCCTCTATTCACGGGATTCAAACAAGTCATAGCTTTGATATCAAAAGAAACACAAGGAAATGATTGAGTGGTCAAGACGATATAAGAGGAGATTGACTCAAGGAAGATGATGCAGCTATATCCGTTGCCAAGATAGTGAGTAAATTTAGGAAAGCATTCTCCAATGGTCCCCATTACATATCAGTACTAATCGAGTACTTGATTAGGGTTGGACGATCAACTATGCCCTAAGTCATTCGAGACTCTCACGTGGATGATGGATTATACCTTTACTGATGACAATAAAGGTTCCATGAGAGAGTTTAAACACTGGTTGGTGTAGTTGATTAATTGGTGTAGTTGGTGTAGTTCCATGAGGTGTAGCTTGGTGGCCCACGGGCTGGAAACTCAACCTATTGATTGGGTTAAATTGAAAATTGGTTAATCAATCTATATGTTAGTATAATTAATTAATATTGTTGGCTAATAATTGTTATTGGGACAGTAAAGTTATAAATTAGACTGATTCATGGGCCTAGAGGGTTACACACATAAGATCATAGGGGCATTGGTAAATATATTTTACTTAACGTGTTTTTGAGAAAAAATTAATTGAAATATAAATAGGTAGTTATGATGGGTCAGATTCAGGCCTAAGGGTGGAATGTGGATGGGTGTCGATTGTACAGAGCACTCAGGTGACCTCATTCTCTGTCATTTAGATGTTGCATGGTTGCTTCATCAAACTCAAAATTCTCACATGGATTTGAGTGTAGTGGCTCTAGTATTAGGTGTAGGAATGTATTGAGAAAGGTGCAAGAGTGAGAAGAGAGAATAGTAAAGAGCTTACTTAGAAGAATAATATGAATCATGCTTTTGGAGTTTAGGTTGATCCATAATTTATAAAATGCAAGTTTTTTTATACAGCTTGCATTGAGCTATTAAGCATATGTCTTGTATGAGTGTTCTAGAAGATGACACGTGGAAGCTGAATTATCACATAATATAATTAGGGGATTTTCTTGTCTCTCTTTGTATCCCATATAGTTGGTTATGACTGATAAGACAAAAATAGGGGTGAATTATCCAACTAAAATCCTTTATCGTTGTTAACTTTAGCTCATACAATAAAATTTAGAAAACCCCAACTTATGATTTATAGCGATAAGTATAGGTATCGTCCAAGGGAAGCTAGTAAGGCAATCAAATTAGAGTTCCACTTGAACAATTAATCCTAATTAGAGTTATTTCATCTTCAATCAAGATAAAATCACCCTAGTTAGATTAAGAATTTAGAAAGGAGGGCAGAAGATATAGGAAGAATAGAAAAAGCACGGAGATCTAGATTGACTTCTTTGATCCAATAAAAATGATTAAAAAATTCAAGTAGAGGGATTAAGAAGAGAATTTGGTTTTAGTTTGTTTTGGGGGAATTGGGTATCCAAATTTACTCACTATAATCTCATTAACACAATCTAATATTTCCTAGAAATGAAAATTTTTATATTTTTTCTCTTAATGTGCAAGTGGAATTGCTAGATTGATTTAATAATCTCTCCTCTCAATCCTAGTAAGGGTTTGTACATGACGCTCAAGCCAACGGATTTCAAATTTCAGACCCAGATCAATAGGAAAAATCACAAATATCACTAAAAAATAATTCAAAAAACATTAAAGTTCAAACACAATGAAGTAAAAATACCAAGTTCAGCTGATCCAAGCAGGTTCTTCTCTGTCTTGCAACTGTGAAATAGCCCCTCCAGAATGACCTCCCCCATTCAATTTTCTGATTTTCTACTTTGGTCAAATGGTAAAAATTACCATTTTATCCCAATAGGCTTGATCTGAATGATCCAACATAAAGATATAAAGAGGAGGTTGAGACAAACAAACCCATAAAATTTGAGCTCAATCTGGTTTCAGGATTAAAATTTATTAATAAATGAATACTTACCAATCAGAACCGTTGGATCAATATTCATTTATTTAAATAAAATTTTGCAATCCAAGCAATCGCGTGTCAATTGCTGATTGGCTGGCTCCATTTATAACTGTTTTGATGCCTCCTCTCGCGACATGCCACGCATCCCCTGTCCTGAAATTAAATAAAAATAAAAATAAAATAAATACATTTCAAAACACACTAACCTCTGCGTTTAACCTCCGCCATCCAATCAGATATCGTCACGTCGCCTCCCATGCGTACATATTTGTATGCACCGCATGGACGGTGAACTTACCGCCCAAAGGAAGGCCTTCTGATGGCCCCATCAAAGCCATCAGATTCCTTTCCCGACGGGCGAGATTTTGCCACTTGGTGTCGCTAAATCAATATTTTGACATTTTGCGCTAAAGTCCCTTGTTAAATTTGCACGCGCAAACAGACGCTGTCCAAAAATAATTAGAGATATACCCCTTTGCTTTCTCTCTAAACCATATTTCTCTATAAAAAATAAAATAACCATAGAAAAATTGTGATTATTCAATACAACCCTGCAAATATATTTATTTGATTTTTATGCCTACAACGCATGACCGAGAGCTGTTTTAAGGGCATATTTGCAATCGCAATTCAGGAATAATCCCTCAGACTTTAGAAATTACTTTTAACTCCTATTTTTGTTATAATTATATGTTTTTTCTATTTAAGAATTTATTTCTTCAACGAATAAATTCCCAAAAAATCCAATAAAATTCCATAAAAATCTAAAAAAATCAGTAATTCATCCCTACATTAATTAGCATTAAAATACTTTTTAGGCCTGCCATTTTCATTTAAATATATTTAATACAAGATTAATTAAATTCCATAAAAGTCACGAATTCATATAAAATTAGGGAAAAAATCATAATTTACTTGGAATAATAATTAACATGTAAATACATGATAACAATCCTATTTTAAAATCTTTAAATGGATAAAAATGAGCTAATTACTTGAATTAAACACCGAATTTATGGTGTTATCAATGACAGCTAGGGATGGGAAATTCGTTGTTTGGGTTCGAATGAACGCTATTCAATGACAAACAAATAATACAAAAATCTAGGTTTGTTCATGTTTGTTTGCAAATGTTACATATTTTGAAAAATGGTAAAAAGACCTGCATTATGATATATACATAGATAGATGGAGAGAGAGGGAGGGGAAAGAGGAGAAGGAAGGGGGCATGGGACAGCGTAGAAGAGATAGATAGAGAGAGAGAGAGTGAGAGAGAGATAGAGAGAGAGAGAGGGTTGGGGGGCACAGGAGAGGGTAGGAGAGAGAAAGAGAGAGAGGGAGGGAGGGGAGAGAGGACGAGATAGGAGGGGGCATAGGAGAGGGTAGAAGAGAGAGACAGAGAGATAGAAAGAGGGAGGGAAGAGAGAGAGGACAAGAAAGGAAGGGTACGGGAAAGGGTAGAAGAGAGAGCGAGAGAGGGAGAGAGAGAGATCTCTGAGAGAGGGAATGCGGATAAGGGGAAAGAGAGAGATAGAATTTTCATGTTATGATATAAAAAAAGAATTACTGGGGAATGCCAATCATTCGCAAACAGTTTGGCTGATTGAGAGCGGATCACGAACCCATTAGAATGACATTTTTTGTGTTCGTATATGTGTTTGTTCGCATGTTTACGAATGAACAAAACGTTTTTTCCATCCCTAATGACGGCATTGCCTTATCTTTGAGAAATGAGAATTATAGAATCCCCATATATTGAGCATTCCATCATCATCCATTGTCTTCCGTCGTCCGTCCATATTCTGGTGTTAGTCAATGTCGTCCATTATCCTCGGTTGTCATCCATAGAGATTTAGGACCGAGGACTAGTTTGACTAAACCAAATGGTGACCATCGGTCCTCCCTTTGAGGGTGGACTTGTTTGTCAAGAAGGTTTAAGCCCAAGGGTCAAACCGTACTGGAAACAGAAGTATTTAAAGTATTTATATAATAATTTTTATAATATTCTAAAAATATTAGATCCAACTTGCCAAAGAGGTTTGTATTGAGCTCTGTGTAGCTGCCCTATATTTGAGCATCCGTGCACACCGATTGACATAGAGGAATTGTTATTCGAATGTGGACTGCAAGAATTCATCAAAACCTCTTATTCTATTGAATGTTTCTTCATTCTTTAGTAAACCCGATAGTTCTCCATGAAGAAAAGGAGGTACGAAGAGAGAAAGAAATAGAGAGTGTCAAAATAATGGAAGGGAGGCAAGGGGGAATTCATTACTAGCAGTTATAAAGCTCATATAACCATTAACATAATTTTACTACTTTGACATTTTGATAAGTCAGCCTAACCATACCAGGACACGTCTAGATCAGAGCAAGACAAAACACAAACATACCGGAACTAGACCAAACTTTAGGTACAGTTTAGGTATTTGGTAAAACTTGGACCGGACTGGGACCGTCAAACCCTAGTCATCTGCCCATCTCTCATCTGTCATTATGTCCTCCGTTTGTCACCCTCCATTTTCTGTCATTCATCCAATGTCCGCCGTTCTCTGTTGTCTGTCGTCTGTCCGCTGTCCACCATCGGTCTATAAAGACAATGACGACCAATGCCCTGTATGATGTAGATGAGTGACATAATCATCATCAGAGAACCTGTTTGCAGTGTTTGCTCAATTGTTTGATTTCATTTAATAATGTGATATCTTTATTCACAAGATCATGGAAATTTGGAGAAAAATATCAAGCTGCATCTAGTGGCAGTCTAGGATGGAAAATGGTGCAGTAGGGTTGGTCCTCTCGTGCGACTAGTGCAAAAATAGGCCGATGTGCGGTCCGGTTTGATTTTCCTGGCCGCACATCGGACAGTGCTACAATACTTCACACCGCACATTGACCATGGTCATGTGCGGTACTAGTGTGTGAATGTGTCTGGTTTTTTTTGAAATGGGGATTGCAGCTGCATTCCCCGTTGTTGCTCATCCGATGTTGAGTCTGATCCTCATCCGTCTAATGTGTGAATGTGTCCGGTTTTTTTTGAAATGGGGATTGCAGCTGCATTCCCCGTTGTTGCTCATCCGCTGTTGAGTCTGATCCTCATCCGTCGTTGCTCCGAATTGCAGCTGCCTCTTCCCCCTTCCTTCTTCCCTCTTCCCGCTTCACTCTTCACTCTTATGTCTGGCCTCTTCCGTCGACTGAAGACTGAAGCTTTGTTTACCTCGTCTAAAACTTTGTTTACCTAGTTCGAGTTCAATCTGCAAGTTGAAAACTTGAAGTTGCAGCCTTGCAGGTTAGATCATTTATAAATGTTCATGCAAATATTTTCTGGGTTTTTGTCAAACTGAATGTATATGATTCTCTTTCTTGTAGTTAAGCTGAAGTTTTTTGAGCATTTCTGGTGACCAGTGATCAGTGGATTTCTGAAGATCAGTAAGCTCTATTGGTCTAAATAGGTACCTTAAATATTGAATTTACTTGCACTTTCTCATGGGTCATTTGATGGTTAAGTTACATTGGCTTGCACTTTCACTTTAAAATGATTTATACACGATGATTTATAAAGAGTCGATCTACTTGAATTATAACCAGCACTGTTTTTATCCTGTCCAAAGATGTGATTTTAATTCGATCTCTGGTCCGAATCAACATTACTGCTATTGGCAGTTAACCGATGCTTCTCTCCGTCTCTTCTCTTCTCTCACTCACCTTTATTCTCTTCTCTTCTCTCTCTCTGATGATCCATTCTCTTCTCCTCTTCTCTCACTCTCATGATCTATTCTCTTCTTTTTTCTTCTCTCACTCTCTTCAATTCTCTTTCTCTTTTCTCTGCTCTAACTCTCTTCTTGTCTCTCCTTATCTTTTCTTCTCTTCTGTCTTCAATTCTCTCACTCTTTTCTCTTTCTTCACTCTCTTCTCTTTTTTATTCTCTCACTGTCTTATCCTCTTCTCTTCTCTTTAATCACTATCTTCTATTCTGCTGCCCTCTTCTCTCACTGTCTTCTCTACCTCTAGTCTACTCTGTACTCTTTTCTTACTCTCTTCACTCTTCAATTCTCTCACTCTTTTCTCTACTGCCACTCGCTTCTCTTCTTTTCTAGTCTAATCTCTATTCTTCTCTCATTCCCTTCAGTCTTCAACTCCCTCACTCTCTTCTCTATTGCCACTCTGTTTTCTTCTCTTCTAGTCTAATCTCTATTCTTCTCTCGTTCTCTTCAATCTTCAATTCTCTCACTCTCTTCTCTTCTAGTCTAATCTATACTCTTCTCTGACTCTCTTCAATCTTCAATTCTCTCCCTCTCTCCTCTACTGCCTCTCTCTTCTCTTCTCTTCTAGTCTAATCTCTCGATCTTCTCTCATTCTCTTCAATCGTCAATTCTCTCACTCTCTTCTCTTCTCTTCTCTTCTCTTGTAGTCTAATCTATACTGTAAGTTGGGAGTTGAAATAATGGGAGAGAAGAGAGGGAATAGAGGAGATTTACGCAGAGAATAGGGGCCAAAAAGGATCATCTATTTACTTCACCATTGCCCCCTTTTAAACAAACAGTTCATCGAGGAGAGAGAAAAACAGCTCCAACTGTCATATTTTCCAAAAATATGACCGTTGGGACTTACAGAGGTAACATCCAGCTGCAGAAGTGCAGCTGGATGTCCAACGGTCAGTAATCTGGCCGTTGGAGACTGGGCCTGATATTATTCAGGCCCAGTAAATATTAGGTCCATTAAGGACCTAATATTTAGCCCTAATGGGCTCCTCACTATTGGGCCCTTATTGGGTCTTTATTTGTCCCCCTCAGTCAGCTGCTCTCAGATAGTTATTTTTATTAAATCCCTAGGGTTATTCTATTACATGTACATGGGCTTTTGCCCATTAGTTAATATGGAATCCCATGATCTAACATATACTCTTCTTTCACTCTCTTCAATCTTCAATTCTCTCAGTCTCTTCTCTTCTCTCTAGTCTAATCTATACTCTTCTCTCACTCTCTTCAATCTTGAGTTCTCTCACTCTCTCCTCTACTGCCACTCTCTTCTCTTCTCTTCTCGTCTAATCTCTTGCTCTTCTCTCATTCTCTTTAATCTTCAATTCTCTCACTCTCTTCTCTTATACTCTGTCCTCTTCTCTCGTTCTCTTCAATATTCAATTCTCTCACTCTCTTATCTGCTGTCACCCTCTTCTCACTCTCTTCTCTTCTACTCGGTCCTCTTTTCTCACTATCTTTTGTCTTCACTTGTCTCACTCTCTTCCATGCTCTCACTCTCTTATCTTCTAGTCTCCCCTTTTTTATTCTCTCACCTTTTTCTCCTCTTTTCTTCTCTGCACTGCTCTCAATCTCTTCTCTTCTACTCTGCCCTCTTCTCTCACCCTCTTCAGTCTTCACTTCTCTCACTCTCTTCTCTGCTATCATTCTCTTCTCTCTCACTCTTCAGTCTTCACTTTTGTCACTCTCTTCTATGATGTCACTCTGATCTCTTCTCTTCTATTCTCTCACTCTCTTCTCTTATAGTCTCTCCTCTTTTCTTCTCTCACTCTCTTGTCTCTTCTCTTCTCTTCTCTTCTCTAAGCCTATTCAGTTCTCTCATTTCGTCTTCTCTTTCCTCTTCTCATCTCTTCTCTCTAGTCTTCTCTCACTCTCATCTCCTTTCTCACTCCCTTCACTTCTCTTACTCTCTTTTTTTGTTGTATTGGTAAAAAACACGGTGTCGGGTATGGCCAACCCCAAGGTTGTGCCCAAAGACCGGTTCAACTGTGCCCTGGACACCACCTAGGGGGTTTTATTTATTAAGTTGATTGTTTATCAGTATTTATAGGCGTGGAGTGAGGGTCAATATCCTACTTACACACTGATCTTGCTTGCCCACGCCCAGGGAGCAGTAAAAGAAAAAATACATGAATGATACATTGGAAGTGCCTGGAGAAGTTTGCTCGTGCCGGTAGTGTGCTGGACCCCGGCCATAGTGGTGGTGCATGGAGTGTGCGGAGCTCTTCCTTCCTTCATTAGGTGTCAGCATGGAGAGGCGCGGCGGGTACAGCAATCAGACAAGTAGGTGAGCGCGCCCTTCACTCTCACTCTCTACTCCTCTCTAATCCCCTTCGCTTCTCTTCTATTCTCTAATCATCCTCTTCTCTTCTTTTCATTTCTCTCACTCTTGTCTCTTCTCTCCTTCTCTTATATTCTCTTTTCTTAGCCATTTCAGTTCTCTCCTTCCCGTCTTCTCCCTCCTCTTCTTTTCTCTTCTCTAATCCTCTTCAGTTCTCTCACTCTCTTCTCCTCTCTCCTTCTCTCCCTCTCTTGACTTCTCCCACTCTCTACTCCTCTCTAATCCCCCTCACTTCTCTTGTACTCTGGAATCACCTTGTCCTCTCTCAATCTCCTCTCTTCTCTCCTTCTATTCTCTCTCCTTCTATTATCTTCTCTTCTCTAAGCCTCCTCAATTCTCTCATTCCCATATTCTCTCTCCTCTTCTCTTCTCTTCTCTCTAGTATTCTCTCCCTCTCATCTCCTCGTTCACTCCCTTCACTTCTCTCATTCTCTACTCCTCTCTAATCCCCTTCTCTTCTATTCTCTAATCATCCTCTTCTCTTATTTTCACTTCTCTTACTCTCATCTCTTCTCTCCTTCTCTTATCTTCTCTTCCCTCCACTGCTTCAGTTCTCTCATCCCCATCTTCCCTTTCCTTATCTTCTCTTCTTTTCTCTAATCTCCTTCACTTCTCTCACTCTCTTCTCCTCTCTCTCATTTCTTCTCTCATTTCTATTCACTTCTCCCACTATCTACTCCTCTCTAATCCCCCTCTCTTATCTTCTACTCTCTAATCATCTTGTCCTCTCTGGCTCTTCTCTCTTCTCTCCTTTTCTTTTCTTCTCTTCTCTTCTCTTCTCTTCTCTTCTCTTCTCTCTAGTTTTCTCTCACTCTCATTTGCTCCCTCACTTCCTTCACCTCTCTCACTCTCATCTCCTCTCTCACTCCCTTCTCCTCTCTCACTCTCTACTCCTCTCTAATCCCCTTCACTTTTCTTCTATTCTCTAATCATCCTCTTCTCTTCTCTCCTTCTATTCTGTTCTCTTCTCTCACTCTCATCTCTTCCCTCACTAGATGTCTAGTGGAGAAAGAGTTACCCCTCCTGAAAGAAGCATCACTAATAGAGGAGTTGCCTCCTCCTCCGTGGATAACCAAACCTTGGGGAAAGAGAACTGGAATTAATAGCTTCGCAGATGCTTTACACATCTCAATTTTCTTGTAAATGTTAGGATGGAAGACGATGAATTGTCACATAGGCCGGAGTTTACAATAATGTCTATAGACGATGAGTCAAATTATAATAGAGTAAACAAAAAATAGAAAAGCCCTGCCTTAATAGATGTGTTGCGCTGAGGTACTTCACATCTCTAGAATGACAGAAATTCAGATGCAACTTATGCGGTGTAATTGTAGACGGCAACACATATCTAACCAACACTCCCCTATGGAGACATTTGGAAAGATTTCATAGGAAGTTGTTCACATCCATGAAGGGCAAGGGAAAAAGAGTTCAAAGGGAGAGGTCAGTAGCTGAATATTTTGATGCAGCAGAAAGTAAGAAGCAATATTATATTGGTCGTATGTAGAGAGTATGAAGGAAGAACTAGTGTGCTTCAAATATCTTTCCGATTCACAGTTGAAAATTGTTAAGAAGAAGTACTTCATAAGCCTTATTCGTTACATCACACATGAAAAATATCTAGCAAATTAGTACGGGCTATCAAAGCCAAAGTGCATGCTCTTTACAAGAATATGAAAAAAAATACGACAGAAACTAGCTGACGTTGCTCGTGTATCACTAACACTTGATGCGTGGACTTGTGAGAACAACATTGCATTCTTACGGGTGACTATGCATTGGCTGGACACGGAGCACAAGTTGTGTGAGCGTGTGCTTGGGATACACCAATTGAAAGGACCCCACACTAGGGAAACCTTAGCGCAAGTGTCCTCCAAATTTTGGTAGAGTTTGACTTAAAATCGAAGGTATGCATAACAAATGTCATCAATAATAGTTTGTACTCTGCCATTCTCACCTTCATGATGTAATTTTACGAATGTGTGCGCAATGACCACAAAGAACGCATCAAATAACAACAAAATGATTACTACTCTTGAAGATCAGTTGAAGCAAGTGAACCCTCATTTCACTACAAGTAGGCACATGTTATGCATGGCACACATGATCAATCTTGTAGTCTAGGCCGGGCTGAGCTCTCTACGGGTTACGGAGGCACCATCAAAGCATGTCATTTTGGATGATAGGTATAGTTTTGGCACAAATGAAAGTGAAGAGTTCAACCCATTTGATGACTTCGGTTCATCTACTTTGGGTGACACAGTGCTCTAACAGAGGGACATTGTGACTGCAATATGTGGGTTGACACAACATGACGAGTGCTATGTATCACTATGCAAGTAGTTTGACTAACATAACTATAAGAATATCCCCTTCGACTACACGACAAGGTGGAATTCAACGTATGAGAGGCTTGTTGTGAGTGTCAAAAAGAGGGATATTCTTGATGTTATGGGAGTAAATGTGTTGAAGAAGCATGTGCTGGTTGACGAAGAGTGGTAGGTGATCAAGGAATTTGTAGGGATATTGGCACCCCTTGTGATAGCTACTACCCTCGCTTGTCAATGTAAGTCACCAAGTAAAAATGAAGTAGTTGTTATCATTAGAGTGATACCAAGACATCTTGATAGTGCAAAGTGTGGAATCCAAGAATCAACCATGTTTCAAGTAAATGATGCCATCTCTTTACGGCAACAGACTTCCATGTACAATGCTTGTCTAGCAATGAAGACCAAGGTGACTAATTATTCAACAATGCTCACTTGTAACCAGGCCTTCATTGTTGTTGCGCTCGTTGATCCATCCATGAAGGTACGGTTAATCGATTCTGACTACCGAGACAAAGTCAACAGTTGTATGAGAAATTTATTAGATAAACATGAGGGTAGAAATGATCAAAAGATGGCTGAGTCAGGTCCTTCTGGGTGGTTTCATCCTGCCTGGACAACCACAGCTTTTTTCAGCGAAGCACTTGATGAGTTGTTACGAGATAAGGATCATACACTGACCTCTAATCCAGTGCATGAGCTAGATATCTACACTAGCTGATGTAACACGATGGTCATAATTGACCCCTCGTTCAGAATGTAGACTCTAAATGCAATGAAATGACGTGAATTAACATATACAATTTGAGTAAATATTAACGAGAATTACAATGTTCATCGAATGACCTGGGAAGCAGTCAACCTATACGACACGTGGTGAGTTTTGTCACAATTCAAGCTCCCAATGACCGATGTGAACAGATCCAAAGACAACGAGTGGGAGATGTTCACGTCCTCATCGTCAACGTAATCAAATAATCCCAATGCTGACAAAGAAAGGACCTATTCCGGATGTGGTAGCTAATCCTAAAATTCACGTAAGATTCTCTCCCGGCACCAGAGCAGTCTTAATATCAGCACTGAAGAAAATAATTAAAATTGTAGGCAAAGGGGAATAGATGAACCTGCCGGTTTTGTAGAGAGGTAGTGTTCACGTGGTCGGAAGTAACTCTGAGGAGTGTCAGGATGATACCAACGTAATGATCTGATGATACTCCGGCTATGGAAGCCATGGTTTGCACACCGGGATCCACATACGATTAAGGAAAGGGCCGCTTTTGTGAAACAACAGACTTCTTCCGCAGGGAATTTCTGATGTTTAGTAACAGTCAAGGAAGGGGACCACATGTAATTAGCAATGGAGAAGCGATAACACCCTAATTTCTGTCTTTATTTCATGATTTTAGAATGATTTTATGCATTTAAAGAGCTTAAAATTGGGCTGTTATCATATATTTACATGAAAATAATGTTTTCAAGTAATCTCTGATTTTTCCATAATTTTCTGTTAATTATATGAATTTTTAAGGATTTATTGAAGCTTGAAATAATTATTTTTGAATGAAAATGACATATTTAATATTTTATTTTGACATTTATCAGCATGGAAATGAATCAGGGAATTTTCTAGAATTTTCTAGAATTTTTTACGAATTTTTAGGATTTTTCTGGGATTTATTTCAAGAGGAAATGCATTTATTCTAAGAAAAAGGCATATTTATAATAGAAAAAATGTATTTTTACAATTTCTGAACTTTCCGGGCCCTTTTTGCAACGTTTGTTGCAAAGACCCTAACAACTCTCGGTCGCCATTGCAGGCGTAAAGATCTAATTTAAAAGAGTTCAGGGTTTAATTGCAATTGTATTATTAATTGTTTTAATATCTTAGAGAAAAGCGGAGGAGAGAGAATGCGAGAAGGGGTATATTTCTAAATATTCTTTGGGCGGCGTCGGATTGCAAGAGATTATGGTGTAAGGGACGTCGCTAAAAAAAACCGCCCAAGTCCATTCCACGTGCCGACGTGGCGCAACGAGAGCCGTTGGATGAGAATCCAACGGCGTCACGCGCACGTCAGCTGCAAGAGGTAAGTTCACCGCCCGCGCTGCACGTACAACGCGTGCGCACGGGCGGTGACGTGGCAAAAACGGAGTGGAAGAAATTAGTAAAAAATGCACGTTTACGTGCGTAGCGTTATGTATGCAAAACTCGCACTTGTGAATTCTAATTGTTTTCTTTTTTTTCTCGCCAGGGGTACGTGGCGCGATGGGAGAGTGCCCGCCAAAGAGATTTGAAATGCTGCCGCCAATGAGGCGTCGACACGTCATTGCGTGTATTAATAAATAAATCAATTTTTAATCCAATGGATTAAATTGGTTTAAAATTGATTTATTAATAACTTTTGATCCTGAAGTCCGATTGAGATGATTTTTTTATGGATCTGTTCGTCTTGATCCCCTCTTTCTATCTGTATGGTTAGATTATTCAGATTCAACCTACATTGATAGAAAAACATTAATTACTATATGGGGGTAAAATGGTGATTTTCACCATGTAACCTAAGTATAAAAGCTGAATTTCGAGAGGGAGAGCTCATTCTTGATGGTTCTCTATCACAGCTGAAAGACAGAGAGGAGCCCCAGCCTGGATCAACAGTTTTGGTACTTTTTCCTTTCATTGTATTTAAACTTTTATGCATTTTGAATGAAATAGGTTAAGTTGTTTGTTTCTTCATCTCTATTCTGATCTGAACTTCTAAATCGCTTGGCTTGAGCGGCATGTACAAGCCCTGATTAGGATTGAGAGGAGAAATTGAGGGATTCACCTGGGCATTCAATTGCATTCCAAAAGAAAACTCTAAAAAAATTAGTTTTAATTCTTAGGATACTCAATTACCCCATTTTAGTTCTGAATTATCAACTTGCAAAAAAAATCAGCCAAACCCAAATTAAAAATTCCTACCAACCTCTCTAATTGAATTCTTTGATCCATCCAATTGGATCAATTAATTCAATCTAGAGCCCACATTTCTTCCATTCTTCTCACCTCTTCTACCCCCCTTTCTCAATTCTCATCTAATTAGGGTGACTTGATCCTCGTTGAAGATCAAATTCACTCTAATTAGGATTAAAACACCAAAAAGATAATCACATTGAACTTCCTACTTGCTTCCCTTGGACGACACTCACACTTATCACTATACATGTTAAGTAGAGTTTTATAAATTTTATTGCATAAGCTAGAATTCACAACGACAAGGGCTAAAAATCCATAATTTTCACCCCTATTTTCGGCTTATCAAGAAGATACGATGAAAATCCTGGGGTTGGTCTACAATTTGTAATCATGACCGTCACACTCCAGCATAGAATAATTCCGTCAACGTGGTGACTTCAAGGAGAAGCCAGAGCAAGCGATTCACCGGGCGTCGTAACAGACCAGAACTGATAAAACATTGGAGTAAAATACAACTTGATTTGTGGATGATTGTCCACCAGCAGGACAGGCGAGCTATCAGAATGGTAAGATGTGCGAGGAGTGAAATCCAGGCGATAGATGAATTGCCCTTCCAACAATTCTCACCAAAACTATCCTTATGATGAACGATAGAAATACAAATGTCTTTATGTAGGGCGATAAGTTCATAGAAGTTGAGAGATTTAGCCTTCCCGACTCTGAGGCAAATATTAGGGATGTTCAGTCAACAATGAGAACAGTTTGCGACAAATTATTTGAGTCAAAGAGATCACGAACCCCACGAGATAGAACCGCTGAGTGTGGGTAAATCTGAGTGATCATGCTGACTATGGAGAGAATAAAATAGGAAGTCGTTCCATATGGCACAAGCCGTTCACAGTTTTGAGAACAGTGGAGATTCACAGTCGTAGTCGAGGGTGCTCCTTCAATAGCAGCGAACGGGTTTGAAATCTTCACTCCAGCGGCATCTGCTCAGTGTGGTAGATCGTCTTCTCCAATGTTGATACAACACCAACTATAAACGAGATGATGCAAGTTGAAAATCAACTTCCAACAGAACTTTCTTCTCAAACAACAATAACTTCTTCTACGATGTATTTCTTCTTTTTCTTCTTCTTCGAGGACTTCGTATTCTTCTTCAGAAAACAAGCACGATGAACAACAAACAAAAAAATAACTGCCAATAGACTGAAACGAGATCTGAATTCTTCAACACAATGACTTCTGTCCAAAACTTCCACTTCCCCTCTTCTTTATAGAGAGGGAGTGGTAGTTATGGAGGCCCAATTGGGCCCCCTTTTAAGGGGAAAACCTATTGGGCTTCCCCTTAAAAGGGATCTTTACGGGGAGCAGAAGCCCAACATGGATTTCCCCCCCTAAAGATGACAATTAACTATAATTGAAATAAAACACGTACGAGGGTAGGCTGGTACTCACACATGAGGGGCCTCTAGATAATCCAAAGACGACGAAAGGAAGAATAGAACGTAAAGATACACGACACCAAGCGATATGACGATGTCGCTTCTCAAGCTTGGAAGTGGAATTGTAGATTCTTCACGTTGGCTCAGGCTTCACGACGTGGTTGGCGACGGATCGGGGCATGATCGACTGGATGGTCCTCCATCACTAGCTCACCTCCTATCAAGGGGACGAAACATTACATTGGTAGAAGGCCACATATGAGCACTAGTATCCAAGCTTAGCAGTAATTGTGAAGGAGCTCTTATCAGTCTCGGTGTAAGTGGGCCCTCCGAGAGATTTTTCTCTGTCAGTCATGCCATTATCAACAAGTGAGCAAGGTTGACAACAGAAAGCATCGAGCTACTCACGACACTAAAGTGTTGGTGGCGAGCCGGTCAGGATGCCAATGATGCTAGAAACAAAGATGACGAAGATAGTGACGAGTATCCAAGGGTTGCTTAGCATAATGATATTTTGAAACAATGTTCCATATACTGTTTGGTGCCATGCCACAGCATTTTAACTTCATTTTTGTAAATATTTCATAATTTTGAACGTAATGCCCCAAGATTTACAACCACTATAATTATTGTCTACTTTCAAATTCAATTTACTAATAAGCAATTTAATCTGTAGATCAAATTATTTTTCCTAATAATAAGCCCACCTAAAACCTAATGAATAATGTTCGTGAGATTTTGGAAATAATGCCCAAAGATTTACAGCCATTATACTTATTATCTAGTTTCAGATTAAATTTAATAATAAGCTATTTTCTCTCTAAATCATATAATTTTTCCTAATAATAAGCCCACCGAACACCTAATGAATAATGTTCGTAAAATTTTGAACATAATACCCTAAGATTTTCAACCACTATACTTATTATCTACAGTCTGATTAATTTTACTTATAAGCTATTTCATCTATAAATCATATTATTTTTCCTAATAATAATCCCACCGAACACCTGATGAATAATGTTCATAAAATTGTGAGCTTAATGCCCTAAGATTCACAACCACTATAATTATTAACTAGTTTCAGATAAAATTTACTAATAAGATATTTAATCACTAAATCATACTATTTTCCTAATAATAATCCCAGCTAACACCTAATGAATAGTATTAAAAAAAATTTGAACATAATTCACTAAGATTTACAACCACTATAATTATTGTCTACTTTCAGATTGAATTTACTAATAAGCAATTTAATATGTAAATCAAATTATTTTTCCTAATAATAAGCCCACCTACCACCGAATGAATAATGTTCCTGAAATTTTGAACATAATGCCCTAAGATTTACAACCACTATAATTATTATCTAATTTCAGTGTAATTTAACATATAAGCTATTTAATCTCTAAATCATTGTATTTTTTCTACTAATAATCCCAGCTAACTCCTACTGTTCCTAAACTTTTTAGCAAAATGTTCTAGGATTTGAGACCTTTCTTCCAAACATTTTGAACATAATGCCAGAAGTCTTAACAAATAATGTTTGTAAAGTATTTAACCTAATGCTCTAACTTAGGGCCCCTTAGTTTGCATGACATTGCATCTGTTATCTAATAATTAGAAGTAAATTTTGAATTATGTTTATAATTATGAAATGATTAATTTTTGTATACATATAAATATTATATTTCAAAGCATATTATATATATGTACTTATACAACAATGAGAAAATGACACTAATGGGCTGCGAAGGTGCAAATTTGTGCCATGTGCAATGCCATTCTGTCGCAGAAATTTGCGGGCAGGCTGCTCGACGACGGTTAAAGATGATGACGTCATCGTGATTTCGTCATCCTTTCGTCATCGTCCTCGTTTTGCATTTCCGTCATCGACCGGATGAAGAAGGGATATCGACGATAGGCGACGACGAGGCAAAGTCGTCATCGTCATCCTAACTGAAACTTGGACTCAGCCTGTTTTGGAGGCTTTAAGAACCCCAGAAGGAGAGAGAAAGAAGCACGCTGTTGGTGCTTCCACAATCGACACGGAGAGAACGAGGAAGACCCTAGTGCACATCTAGACGCAGTCGGGTATGGATGATCTAGTTCGCGGATCGAGATTTGGGTGTGTGATAACTTGTGATTGTTTCCAGGGCCTTGTACTGTCGTTTTTAGTTTCCAAAAATGGAGCTGGATATGGATGATCTACCTCTGCCGGCGCTGTTCGAGCATGCGCGGAAGATTCACTCCATGGCGTCTGAGTCCACCCTTGATCAGGTAAATTCCCCAGATTATGTCGGGATTCTCTCTCAATGTCTCCACAATTAAAGGGGAGAGTTTTGATAATTTTAAACTCGGCATAATTTAGGAAACGCTGGTGAAGGCCATCGAAATGTTGAGACGGTGCGATCACATGATAAGCACGTTGGGGTTGTTCTCGTCGAACGAGACGAAGGATGACGTTAGCACCGTTAACCTCAAGTACTTGCTGGTAAGCTTTAAGGGTGTCGATTGTTCCTAGGGAATCGGTATATGTCTACTGGAATCTGGTTTTTTTCTTGTCGAGGTTGTATTTTTTCTTGCGCCTTTGCCGGTGGTTTTCTTTTAGTACTTCTGCATTTCAAAGCAAATCTGCATACTTCGTTGGGCCCCCTTATATGTAGAATGTTTCAGGTTTCTTCTTTTTCTATGACTTTTCAAAATGTTGAAATTTCCTTTATGAGCTGAGTCTGTGTTTATTTTATATTTCTGAAGCTTCACTGTAGAAAATATATTCGGGAAATAATTTTGCAAAAAAATCTGTGTTATTTCCTTTTCTCTTGACGATTTTTAACTCCATTTGTGTCCTGACGTGTTTATCATTTTAGGTTTCTTTCTTTATCGGTGAACTCACTGAAAAGTTCTCAGGAGAAGACAGATTACATGTTATCAAACAATCACTGGATCAGTTCAAGGTTGATAATACTTATTTGTTTAAAAAACTTTTTTGTAGTCAATAGAATTTTACACCTTTTCCTTCATATTCTTATGCCGCTCCCCGCTGGGCTACTTTGAATTGTTGTAGGAATTTATTTCCACTTGTGAGGCGTTGGAACTAGTGCCTGAAGAGGAGACAAAAGGTGCAGTAGGGGCTTCTAATGATACAATGGCCGGGAAACGGGAAAAAAAGGTCAGTTTGTGATTTTTTCTTTTGAAACAAGGTCTAGATCAAACTCGTGACGTGTAGCCAGTATACATGGAGAGCAACCCATTCTCACATGTTTATCCAATACCAATCGGTCTTTCATTAGCTCAGTCCTTAGAAAATTTGATGGCAAATCGGGGTTAAATTGAGAGGAGCAGGATCAGAGAAAGGAAATCATTGACCAGTATACGTTGTAAAACAGTTTCTCAAGGCATTTGAGATTTTTTTTGAAAGATTGAGGCATTTGAGATAACCTCTTTGTTACCTTCAATGTGAAGCCTAGACCACTAAACACAAACTGATACTCAAGAACTTCTTAGATGCCTTGATAGAGCCTCTTCAACGCTGATTTGGCATATGCCTCAAGAAGCACTAGTACAAAATGACGCTGATACTATCCCCTTATAACAGAGAGAATTGGCTTCTATTGAGAAAGTTCAATTTCAAAATACGTATGCGTATAATTAATTAGCAAACATCATGCTCGTTTTTATGGCAGTATTCGGGGGAACATCTTACTTGGTATTTATGGGATTGGTGTTGGATATACCCAACCACAACTGAGTTTCTGTTGTGTTTTACTTCATACGTTTTGGCCATGTTAAGTTTATACTTGTCGCAGTAACACTTTTTTTGCTGCATAGACATGAATTATTGACCAATTATGGAAGTACCAAAGAATTGGTTTGTAAAGTTAAAATATATGCCATCAAAACATCCTGCACCGTTTGATTTCTTTGAATATTAGCCACCCCAATAATTTCACATGACTGGACAATCTCACTTACAGATTTCTCGGTTCAAAAGGCAAAGAGCTGCAGAATCAAAGTTACAGGAATTGAAGGAAAGAAGAGAAAGAAGAGGCAGATCACTAAAGGCAGCTGCGTTGTCAAGCCGTGTTGAGGCTGTGGAGGAAGATTTGCTGGATGAGGATGATGGTGAGGAAGAGCGTGAGGTTAGATTTTGCGACAGTTGCACACGTTTGTTTGTGAGACATCCATTGGTTGCTGAGTCACTCCAGTCTCAATTGGTTGCATAGTCACTCCACTTAGTGTCTCTATGTAGCATGATTTCTTCAGCATTTCTCTTATAGAGTTGTAACAATTTTTAGTCGGAGATCATTGTATCCAAAATAAGAAACTCGCATGTCTTGGATTTTGTTCTTCTCGAACGTAAAAATGTTGATAGTAAATAGCTTGCCTTAACTGTGAGGAGATGAAGATATTGTTCTTAGCTAGTCCTAATTATAGTGCTGATTCAAGGTGGACATTTTTTCCCGCAGACTAGGGCTTTATAACTGAACGCTCAAATGTGTTTTTATAAATGCGGACGTGTATTTTATTATATGGGATTACATCCTGCTTATTCTGATGCGTCATTCTTACTCATCCAGGCCTGGATAACCACAATCTCCTTAGCTCTCTGTAAGGTAAATTAATCTATACATACAGTTATGGAGTCGTTCAAAAAATCCAACAGTATACCGGTTTTTCTTGACTACACGTTTTAGGCTTTTGATATGCTGGAAATGTTGAAGAAAGAGGAAGGCATGCTTTCTGCAGTGAGGGAAAGGATGAAACAGGTAACCTACAATGCTAATCTCTTTTTTTTATCTTTACTGCCTTTATTGTGGTGTATTATACAGTGCACATGGAAGGCCAAGATCACTCTAGGCTTTAAGGCCTCTACAGTTTTCTTTTAGTTATTAGTTGTGTGTAGTTTCCTCGTTCCTGGGACAGCTGCAGGAACTGTTAGATAATGTGTTTTACCCTTTTTCTTTCGAAAAAAAAAAAGTGTTTTACCCTTTATGTCTAACTTGTTACCCTTTCATGTTCTATTTCTTTAAACCCTCACTATCATGTACTTTTTATGATGCTCTTAAGCGGACAACCATCGGGAAATCCTATCTGGTTGTAAACCTGTATTTATACCAGTCTATTGGTCAGAAATGAAGAGATTGTCAGAAACACAAACTGAGAGCGCTGGCACATGTTTCACCCCTAGATACTCAGAAGGACTACAAATGCTTTTCTCCCATCTCTCTTAATATCTTTGTTGCGCATGCCAGATCACTGCTTCCGGTACAGAGCAGTAACTGTCGCAATGAACCAATCCCACCTTTAACTCCTACATTTCCATCTAATTGTTTATTCATTGTCACATTTACAGATATATTACTCAAAATTCCCTAGACAACGTAGAAATAGGTCTGACTATATCTGAGCCATTGAGAAACAGTGCAAGGTTTCTGCAGCTTCCCCGGACCCTGCCAGTTTTTGTTACGATCCACTAAGCCCACTAGGGGCATTATCGTCTTTCTGCATTTCCTTGGCATTTCTGTTTAAATATGTAGCCCTCTTTGTTAGAGGGCAGAACATGAGTTGTTAGTCATAGTTTCCTTCGACGACGTCCACTCCGTCGAGTCCCGTTCCTCCGGCGACATCCACTCCGCCACTCTCTGCCTCTCTCATTCTCTCGGGGCCGTCCACCCTGCCAGGGTTAACTTCGTCCTCGATACAATCCCGTCCCGGATCCTATCAGTTTTTCACTATTTATATCCTTATAAAGTGCAGATCTACTTTTCTATGAGTATCTTGACCAATCTATGACTCTTACGGATTTCATGAATTTACTTGATGATTATTTTAATATAGAAAAAGTTACCATTCCTGTAAAAGTTCTCAAAGAGTTTTAGGCTTGCCTATTTTCCTTGCGAAATCAAGTAACTGGTTGAAGCGATGACTTTATCCATCTGTCGACAATCTTTTGATGAAGAGCTTGAGGGAATGTAATGAAACTAGACTTGGGATCTAGTGATCACCGCTTGGAAAGAAGCCTGTAGGACGTAAATTGGTCTCCACGTCATCTTGAGACATTACCCATAGGGGAGAAGATGAAATAACTCGTATTACTCTTCAACTTGGCTGCCAACAGAAGTTGGGAATTCCAGCTATTTGATGTAGACTAAACATTTTTGAGTGGGAGACTGATACGTTCTTGTATCGTAATTGGTGGAAATTCAGAGATTGAAATGAGACACTTAAGAGTATGAGATTCATGCTACTCAGTCTTTCAAGTGAAATCCCCCTTCTTCTCTGCCTCCAGCCTTCAAGGTAGCCAAGAATCCACTCGGACACCCTATGCTCAAATGCAACTCCACCCTCCTGATATGATCCCAGGCCGCGTTTACGAACGCCGGATGCCTAGGAAGCCGAACCAGGTCATCGGCTCATCAGCAGACCTAACTTAAGGAGGGCGAGGGTAGAAGTAAGAGGCAAGCAATCAGACGCGAGGGTTTCCTTCATCTTCCTCAGCCCCTCTCCTCGGCATTCTCCCTTGACCTTGCTCGCATCCTCTTTTCAGAAGTTCTTCCTTGCAGCTGTGGCGGCGTCTTGCCTCCGGAGCGGGGACCTCGCCCTCCCAGCTTTCCCTCTGTTTCCTTTCCCTTTCCTTGACTGTACGCTGAAAGCAGTTGTTCCTCTCTAGGCATCGACAAAGCCAAGAGACGAAAGTTTCTTCTCGTTAAATCGTGATTTTTGTTGGGTTCTTATCACCTCCCAGCTCCCTCGCGCTCCAAGAAAGTCTGTTGTCGAAAATCCTTTCCTCCCCCAAGCCTCCTTTATTTCAAGTTTATTCCCCCCTAAACTACCAGTCAAGAATTGGGAGTTATTCTGTCAGATCAGTGCCACCTGGACCAGTGCCCCTCTCTAGGATATTGACCCTCTTTTCTGTCCTTGATGTTTTCTCCTTTCGCAAACTCTTATAGTGATCGTATCAGAGATTAACAGAGTGTTGATTATCAATTCAAACACTAGAGGCCCATGGTTTTTAGGTTTAACTATAGGTTTATAGTCTCTAAATATGACTGATCATTACGGTTACATGGGTTCACCTAAATCAATATACTCTTCATTAATTGCAGATTAGACCACAAAGCCAATCATACACTCTCACACTCGAGAGTAACTAATCTTGTTGTTGTGTTGGTGATTTATCATGATTTACTGATGTTGTTATGATAATCAAATCTCTTGGTGATCAATTAGCAACTGAAAGTTTTTGTTTATTGATGTAGCGTGCTCCTCAGTGTACTTCTGATACAGAAAAAAACATGTCAAAGTCTTGTTTGCATAAACAAGATCTACTTTCTGTCAGCCCAATACATTCAATGGATCCCACCTAAAAGCTTTACAAATCCATGGAGTCTGATGCTGTGAGCAAAGACTTGCACCGGAAGCGAGTTGATTGACTGTTTTGGTTTCTGTGGAACACTGCAGGTGTAGTGTTCTTTCTTGGCATCGACTGTAGAACTCTCTGGTTTGAAAAGTGGCAAATCGCCCTATTCACAGAGATGAGGCTGTTTTAAATACTAATGATGCAGATGGCCCTCTTGTGACTGATTCATAAGTAGGCCCATTAGAGAGAAAAAGTACAGTTCAGAAGTATAGGTGGAGAATGCCATTGGACATCTTAATAACTGCCTCCATACCAGTTACAGAGAAAAAGAGTGAATGCAAGGAAACACGAGGATCTGGATATCAGTGTTTAACAGTTTCCCACTATTCTTACGTCCTGAATTAGTTTCAAATTGTGGTTATATTCCTTCCTTCTGACCACTTCTGAATGGCTGAGAACTGTGGTTGATTACTTTGAGTTATTTCCTTTTTTTCGGGGTCTTATTGTGATTGTAAGTTTTTCTAGAAATTTTTTCGACTCTGCATGTTAGCTTCTGATATAACTGTTCTCGTATATGTTCTATCTCAGGAAGGGAGTACTGAATTCGACAAATCGATGCTGGATGAACGTGCAAGAAAGGCAGAGATTTGGCACCGTAATGCTGCTCTTCGCTCACAGTACTCAAAACCTGCGCAACCAATAACCTGTGCAACTTTTGCACAAGACGTAATAGAAGGGAGAGCAAAGGCCTCTCAAGTTCATGAACATAAACACCAGCCCCTGATATTCGGCCCAGCCAGCCTAATTGGCAGTCGGCCCACCAGTGAGAGGGAGAGACTCTCCGCTCAAGTGTTCCAACCTAGTCACAGGTGCGTATTCTTCCTCTTCCTAATTGCTTGATATTTTTATTAAGTTTATTGATCTCACATGTTAATTGTCATCAATTCATGCTGTAGAACTTGCTCTAGAGTTCACTGTCACTGCAGACGATGACAAGAGGACAATGACAACTCATTGTCCTTGTCATTACCCTTCATCAAGATGAAAATTACGAGTTTCTCAGCATCCCTCATCCACAAATTTTTCAGGGATGATGATGACGACTTTTCATCACCCGAGCTTCACTTTCTCTATTTTTACCCTTCTTACTCTTCTATGGCTTGGATGACGATGACAGTGTTGTCCTCCTCATTCTGGCCATGGTGAGGACCATGATGATGATGACTTGCCGTCGTCCCTTGTAGATGACAAACTCTTCTTCTCCGAACTAATGTCCGAATTGATCAAAGTACATATAGCTAACCTGGATGCCATTAATTCTGTCTTCCATTGACTAATGCAATGTTAAAGCAGGTTGCCCACCATGAGTATAGAGGAAGCTGGGCTGCGGGAGATGGAGATGATGAATAATTGGCAAGAGATGAACGCCAGGCTTGCCAGCGAGGTCAATTCCTCGTGGCATCTTGAGAAGAACAAAGCTGAAGATGACGAGGACAGTGAGGCAGCCGAGGAGAAGGCCCGAGCATGGGACGACTGGAAGGATGATAACCCTCGTGGCGCTGGCAACACAAAGCTCACACCTTGTGGTTAGATTCTGACATCCTATTCCCTTTCAGTCACACAGACAATAAAACTCTACTCGTGGATGTGGACCATCTTTTAATGATTAAAGATTATGTTTCTTATGAAACTCTTAATTGTCATACATGGAGAAAGAGTAGTTACAAGCTTTCTTGCTGGAGCAGAAGGCAATTTTCACACCGTCTTGCAAAACTCATTTCCAAAGATAGTGTTCCCCGTTCTTTTCTCACCTCCAAAATTCACCAAATAGGATTTCACACTCGAATTGCATGGTTAACCACTCCAGAAGAATATTAGTGACAGACTAAAGGAACAGGAATGCTGTTGGAAAAAAGGCTCTCCTTTTTTCACACAGGAATAAAAGAGACAAGAGAGTGGAGGCGGCAGATTGGAGAAATGGTAGAACTGCACTTAAATTCATCAAATACAGACACGCAGATTTTTAGTGCATATAGATCTGTGTTGCTGAGTAGATTTAGGCAGCTCCTCCATGGGTAAGTCAATGGGTTTTTTCTCTATCATCTCAGGTGAAATCAACCCTGTATCACCTGGCTCAAAGTGAGCACCATCATATTCAGAGTCTTCAGAATGTTTCTTTGTTTTTGTTCTCTTCTTGGAGGGCTTCGTCATGTCTCCAACTAGCTCGTCATTATTCTCAGTATATCCTTCAATCTCAGGGACATACATTACCATGTGGGACAATCTCATCTTGAAATGATGTCCATGTCTCTTCATTACTCCATCAACAAGTATTCCTTCATGATTGTGAATCTCTTGCACATCATCTGCCATATGATGATCATGTACCTTATCCTTCAAGCTGCCCACGACTTACGATGTTAGAACAAGATTTTGGCACGTAGAGAATATTACCCAAAGTTAATGCTTCTCCATCTTTGCATTGAACAACGATAGATCCTTCTTCATGGGTCTCCAACATTGATCCATCTTCAATCTTTACTTTTCCGGCTTTTGGCTCAAGCTCGTGAAAAAACTCCTAGTATCTAGTCATATGGTTTCTGGCCCTGGTGTCTAGATACCACATATCAGTGCTCTTCATTCGCTTATCAATGCATTGGCTCATCTTATGGACCTGGTGTCTATATTGATATCTTCTACTATTCCATCATTTTTTTTTCATCTTCTTCCATTCACCAATGCTGCTGGCTCATTTTCTTCCATCTTGGCCACATTCAGGATCTCTTCATTCTTACTTAGGTATTCAGTGCAAGCGTCCAAATTTATCACCACGACACTCGATTTTGGACTTATTTTGAGGTTTGTAAATGTCATCTCTATTGTGTTCTCCATTGCTTCTACATTGCCCTCTTCCGTGACCTCTGCCGCATCCTTGGTCATACCCATACGATGAAGGTGCTTCGTCAGGTGGACCTTTGTCATGCCCATGTTGTGAGGCAAGAACAACTTCTCTTCATCTTGTGAATCTCATTCACAAAGCCTCCTCTTGTGGACACTCGATGACCTTGTTCCCTCATCCAAGGTCACTTCTTAAAAGTCTCTGCACTACAACATAGATAAAGGGAATCAAACTTTGATGGTGCAGACCACAACAGCTTGCAGATGGCCTCTTTCTTGGTTAGCTCCCAGCAAAGGTTTCTTCACTTTGAAACGATATTGGTAAAATCACAAAAATCAACCATCGTCTCCTCATTCTCATCTTGAGAAATTCAGACTCTTGGTTGAGTCCTTGCACTTTGGGCTAAACCCATTCGATTCCTAAGTTTCTGATGTAGAGAGTCTCACAATTCTCCTTCGCAGTCTTCTCAGTCATGATTTGACTGAATAAACTCTCGGAAATCAAGTCTCTTGGACGAATGAATGTGCTCTAACCCATGGTCAGCAGATGTCTTCGGGGTTGCCATGTGTATTCACATGGATGGGCAAGAACAATGAGAAAAAAGGGCGATTGACGGCGTGGGCATCTTTTTCTTGAACTGCCAATGAATATGTGCCGAAATCTCCATTCCTGGCCATGGAGATGTTTTGCCGCCAACTCTGGAGTGAGTATTGCCTAGGTCATGTCCTGGTTGTGCAAGCAGTAACCAGTATGATATGTTCTTTTCAAGAACGTACCAGAGGCGTGGCCCAAAGAGGCAGCGCTGAGCCGGTCGCACGTGCGACCCCTATAAATAAAGCCAGATCCAAGCAAGAAGAGTCAGTTACGACTTTGGTAAATCAGCGGCGTTGAGCTGGCCTGGAACGGGAGATTCACTGCAACCAGAGAGGGGGAGAGGGAGCCAGATCCCACTCTTCAATTGTCATCTTCTCATCTCTCGTATTCTCTTCTTCATTGAACTATTGTGCTCGTCTTTCAATTTATCAGTTTTGAAATTGATCTACGGCTTCTACTCGGGTGGTTGCGATCCAAGGAAATCCTGGAGATATCATCCTCACGATCCGTGATCATATCACAGTACCCCCATGCAAACAAAACCCACATCACAAAGAGATAGTGAAGAGAGAGAAGTAGCCAGATATAACTCGGAAAGAGAGAGAGGTACAGAGAGGACAGAGACCTAAAGAGAGATAATACACGTAGTCCCTTAATAAGGCCCAAGGTTCCAGGCAAATCTCCCGTTTGGTCTGAAATTGTCAACAAAGCTTCTTATGCCCCACTATTTTTACATCCTGTTAGACTCTTCTCCACACCCACAAATATTTCACTATCAAGAGAATGCATAGTCTACGCTGTGAAGTTTCACTCCATCAACCAGGGAAGGCGAAAAAATTTTCTTGCAGGCTAGTTTCAGAGCGTCTTGATGATGGTTTACACATGGTCAAAACAGATAAGAAGAGAGAACATGGATAAATGGGAGCATCTTTCTGACTATCCAATCAAAAGTCATGCTGATGGGATGCCCCCCATTTACATGTGCTAACGTGTTTCTTGGCGTACAAATTTTCCCCAGTGCATTTGCTTGGCGCCTGCTCTGGAGCACACATCCCTCTTTGATATGCTTTCTGATGTGCTTGCTTTTGTTCGCGCACACACAACTGGTTACACTTGGGTACCCCCCTGACTGCATGCCTCTCTTGTACAGCCTGATAATCAGCCCATATTTAGGGTTTTAATCTGATTGTTGCTTTACTTAGATAATTTTACTTCAGGTTCAGATTTATAAATAGAATATAATGGTTAAACCACATGGAGGATGTCCCTTAATTTATTAATATTTCATTTCAATTGTTACAAAAATGTTTAGAATTAGGGAGACATAGGAGTAGGAAACCGTGGCAGTTCTAAGAAATACACATGTAGGCTGGATAGAAGGTGAAGGGTGCATTGACACGGCCACGGGTGGTGCATGCAAAGTAAAAAATTGATTTGCAAATATCATGCTGGTGCATGCAAAGTGTACCAGTAGGGCACCAGACGACATACAGAAGTCATGGATTGCACTTTGAGAGGGTGTGCGCCTGTATAAATCTTGCATTTGTGGACTGTGTGTGAAAAAGCAAAGTTGCGACAATGCTGGACATAAATATGGTAATGAAAATGTTATCAAGGTTTTTCATTAAGTGAAAAGAGGGTGAGAAGTGGTTATAAATGTGGTGTTTTATAAATAAATTCAGAGAAAAATATGAGTTTCTTATTTTCTAGGTATCAACCTTGGCTCTAGTTTTTTTTCCTAGACCAAGGTTCTTTGCTGCTTCATGATTAATTCAAGAACATAAAAATATTTCATCACTTGATATCATAATAACCATGAATGTCTCATAAAATACTGATTCTCCATAGAACTCTTCAATAAGTAGACATTCTCAATATTCATGTGTTAATGGTAATGACATGATATTATCATTGTTAATAAGATTATGACTACAATAATCACATTATCACCACCACAGCAGTGAAATGTTAAGCATAATGCCTACCCAATGCATGCGCATTTTGCCAGCACAGTTCGCCCAACACGTGTTTTTGAAGACTCCCCCTCCACTTGTACTAGTGTTTGCCTCAATCCCTGTGATATAAAAAGTGGATCTAGGTCTTAATTTTGAATTTTTGGTACTAAAGAAAGGCAAATAGTAGAGATAATTTGACAATAAGAAGGCAAAATTCAGATAATATATAATTTATTTCTTAGAGGGAATGAAATCTTATTTTTTGCTCGCCTGCAACATACTTAAATATGAATGAATTGTGTGATAATATGAACTTTTTTAATGTCTATGCATTAAGATGTATAATACTAAATGTGATTTCTGTGAAAATAATTAAATTTTTAAAGGGGTGACTCATCATGTTTGGTTATGTGACTCTATCTATTGACATGCATCGAAGGATTGAGTGCTTTATGAGACTCTTCTTCACATGTTGCGAACAAAACTTCTCATTTTTATTCCTTGAGGTACTCTATCAATGACACTATGTTATGTCAATGACTGAAGATACAAGTTGCATTATGTCATTGTGAAGGCCACTTCCCCCCTATGCAAATGTGAAACCCTCCCAGCTACAAGGCTTATCATCAGGGAACTGCAGAAGTGTTGTCTTATTTGGTCCTATGGTTTGTATCTATCGAGACCAAATGCAAGGGTCAGATTAATTGATCAGTCTGCTCATTGGTTATCCTAACCAATAATTGGCCCAATCATTGGTCTGCCTGATCCACATTTTATCTGATTGATCTTTAATCAAGGATAAAAAATTCATTCATCCATTTTCTCTTATCGTGCTCTCAATCTATCTCTCAATTGTCGTCAGTGCTGTTTTCTCTCACCAATGACAATCAAGGGTTGATCATGTATGTCTCTCTGCCTCTCTTTTTCACTCTGTTCCATGTTTATCTTTCTCTCTCTTACATATGTACCTTACCATGTTTTAATGCCCAATTTGAGTCACTTTGATATTCCACTTCATTTTTGAATGAGAAAAAAATTTGAAGAATTGATTAGTGAGTTTGACTGAGTGGTAGTAAAGTGACGCTCTTGAAAAGATAACTGACCTAGTAAAATAATGTTCTGATTGATTCAATTTTTCAAGATAATTCATCCAATCATATTAAGGATTGTCAAAGTCTTTATTACATGCAACCCTTGGTCACCATGGGTTATTTGTGAATGTAAGTATCTAAAAAGCTTTCATAATTCATGCATAAAGGTGGAGAAAGTTTTTCCAAAATAATTTCACATATATTTTCATGAGGAAAAATCTTCTCAATTTTTTACCCAAAACCATAAAATGACCAAATTCAATTATGTTTATACCATTCTTTGATCTTGGTTTAGTAGGCTCCACATTGTATACTATATACTCCATGTTAAGCACACCATGTCTTTGAAGATTCTGAGTTGGATTTTTTCTCATTTATCCTTTTCATCTAGTTATTTAAGAGAACATAAACTGATATTAAAAAAGCTATCTAGATGCATTTGAATCACACGGGTTTGATAAATTAAGTCTTAAAACAGACTACACCTGAGGGCATTTCACTTAATACCCTTGTAATTAAATTTTTGCATATTGAGTGTGGGCAATATGTGTATCGTAAATTTATTAGTTTAATCTTGAGACAAATGAATACGTAGTTTTAAAAAAATCCAATGCTTAAAATTTATGAAATCTTTATAGAACTATGTATCATATTAAAAACAAATTGAAGATTGAATGCCATTCGCCTTACGTAAATTTAAAGATTTTGGTCAACACACACACTCAGTCAACCAGTGACCCCTCCATCATCATTCTCTTTGCAAGCCATGACAGAATAATAGAGCTCATGTTTAGGGAGTTAGGATGTATTGGAAACTCAAAATCATACATGCACATATCAACTACACCTATGGAAGGCCATAACATAGCTGACCTGGCATATAAGGTCGACGGGTCAAACACATGCATTTTGACTCTAAATTTGCCTTATCAACCCCATACATAATGTATGACCAAATATCAAAATTTCAGACTAATGAAAAATATTTTTTCTAGTCAAAAACATTAATCAATGCAAGGGTTTTAGTTTTTGGGTCAACAATGAGCCATTCAATTCAACATTTTTAAAAAATAATTGAAGAGAAATTAACAGTAGACTTCATGTGAAATTTTTTTATATTTTATTAAAAAATCTTAAAATTTTTATTTCACAATTTTACGAAGAGTTATTTGATAAATAGAGACGCTGCTAGCATAGGTTGGTCAATGCATGCTCGTCTGGGGTGAATATTGTAGGAATTAATGACCAATGTTATCGATTAATACATAATGAATGAAATAAAAATTTCAAAATGCAAGTCTTGAAAGTTTAAATTGGCTTTCCAGAAATAATTTTTTCACAGTGCACTAAAAGGTATTTCAGAATTTACTTCTCACGCACTAAAAGGTCTACAAGTTGTTCGTTGACAGTAATAGTTTTTTTTTAATTATATTATATTTATTCTCTGGCTCACCTTGGAAATATGACATCATCTAATGGACATTAAGAGCTCTCCAGCTTTCCCCAAATGTCACTCCATGAAGTGCACTTGATAAGATAAAGACAAGGACGATATATGTATGGTATTCTTAACTTTATTTCAAAACTTGCTGAGTTATGGTGCTGCCAATCTCCTCCAATCAAAGGAAAGCTTGTCTTTCCTTTGTGGAAAATCTTGAATTTAATCCCCTTTCAAATTAATAATTTTTTTAGGCAGGTTTAATAAGGAATTTCCCAACAAGGAAGACAAATAGACAAATATATCTAACGATCCACACAATCACTTAGACTAATGGAGGATCAGAATCATTTAAAGTAATCATCCATCTTTCTCACCTTGGGCCTTAAATTTTAGAAATAGAAATACTGCCTCAAGTGGTCTAACCTGGAGGAAAAAAGAAGCTTACCACATAGTCTATCAAACTCTCAAGAGATCAACACAAGGAGGAAGATCAAGAATATACTTCTAAGAACAATATATCCCGCATGCATTTTCATTCCATTTATGTTTTCACTTTGACTTTCATTCACATGTCTTTCATCAAAGGCTAGAAGTGAGGAAGAGAAGATAGGGCGAGGAATCTTACAACCAAGGAGACAATAATAAAAAGAGGACAGCATCTCAACACATAGTTAAGTTGCACAATTCCTATCTTCCCTTTTTGAGAGCCATAGATGGAAAAAACAAATGTGATATATTAGAGGCATTTGGAAAGAAGAATTGAAACTTAGAGAAATAATTTGAACATTGAAGATACACTAAAGAGGAATTTTCTATGAGTGAGACTGTGATGGGGACCATCTAGCACTAAAGACCAGTCTCAGCTAGCTCGTGGAGCGTGGGTTGAAGGAGAGACTCGGCCTTCCAATATTCGGCCTAGATAATGGGGCCCCAGAGATTGACGTTATCTTCATTTGTGTTTTTATGGCTTCTTTTTAGTTTCAAAGGCTGTGTATACGGGCCTACGTGTTCGTATGTTTGGGCCTTGAGTCTGGCCCATATGTTTGTATGTATGTGGGCCTATGTGTGGGTCTCTCCTCTCTAAAGAGACCCATAGGAACCAACTTGTGGGCCTTCGCCTTTATTTATAAATGGTGCGCCCATATTTACCCCCTATAATAGTGAAGGGGGACCTCTCCTTCAAGGTTAGAGAAGAGAAGAGAAGAAAGCTTGTTTTATTTTATTTTTATTGTATTGCTTACTTTTCAAGTTATTTAGAAGATTGTAATTGCGAATATAGGCTCCCCTAGGGAGCCCTAATCCGTTGCTTCTGCCGCCGATGCTATCGCCGCCGCCACCACTATCGTGTCCCCGTGGGGGCCACGTGCCACAACCACCACATGCCTGATGGCGCCATGCGCCCGCCGCTGCCTGCGCTCACTGCTGCTGTGTCCCGCAACAGAATTAGCACGCTAGCACCCTTCCCAATTGCAGGTTCATTTTTTCTTTCAGTACCTCCCAAGCATGTCTCCACCACTGGGGTTAGGATAGGCATTGATAGGATTAACGTTCTGAGAGATAGAATTTCTATTGATATGTATTGGTTGGACCCGTCAAGGGTGTGCTCACTAGCGTCAATGGCCGTGCTCACACCATCAGTCTTCAACGTGATGTCCAAGTAATTTGTGGCCTTGTGGCATACTTAAGACCTCTACCTCCCCCCTCGTCGTGATTTATTGGTTGTCAGTATCTCTCATCAGCAAGTCTATACTTCTTGTTGATTTTTAATGTTGCATCTGCGTCAATCCCCATTTCCATATCACTTGCCCAATCAACGTTGGAGTGGACTTTCGATCCCGTCCTGTTAATCTGTATTAGACTGTGTACTAAAGGGAACTTTGCAAAAATGAAGTTCGTTGATTAATACTGTGTTTTCTTATTTAATCAAAAGTTAGTGGATTGCTATTGATCACAAAGAATAGATTGGATCGATTGAAGTCAATGTTCAAAGAGATCGAATCAAGAGTGGCTTATATAGCATTGATTATCTGAAGTTTAGACTTAGTGCACTGATTGAAGGTTGATCTTTATATATTTAGGGTATTGAGGGAAATCTTTAATATCATTTTTGAAAAGACGAGTAGAGGATTTATTGTAAAGGTGATGTAGTAGGAATCTTGATCCATTGATCGACAGGTTGACTGGTGAGAGTCAAAATCAAAAGTCAAAAGGAAAACCAAATAAACAGTTGATTGAGGAAAAAAGACAAGCATCTACAAAGTGCTTCAAATTGATTTGATTTCATTAATATTGATTTTTTTCTTTAATTATTATTATTTTCTTTATATTTTTTTATTTGATTGTATAATCTTGAGAGGTTTACGAATATTGTGAAAGTTTCCTAGACTAGGATAAGGGGGCTGTTTGAGTGACCTAAGTGGTTGATTCGAGATTGTGTTAACCTCATTCACAATGGTTTAGAGGGCCAAGTGAAGTGATGTGATTGGTCTGAAGAAGAGGGGAAGTGACATTTATCCAATAAGGCTAAGGGGGCTGAGAAGTGGAAAGTTCTTCACCAACTTTTCTTTTATTTGATATCCTTGCATAACCCTATTTTGGAGCATTTGATTGAGGGCATTGAGATTGGGATAGGGTTTTATTGAACTCCGGGCAAGGTATCCCTGGGACAGGAGTAAAGGACTAGCTTGAACATGTATGCAATCATTGTGTCAAAACTTCCTCTCCATTCTAGTAGATAGGCCAGTGACCCTCTAGTAATTTTAAAAACCTATTCCCCCGTCCTCTTAGGTATAAATATAGTCATATTAAACTAACAAAAAAATCATTAAATTGCACTGAAGTTTTAATTATTAAGTATTAAATAAGAGCTATATATTAAATTTTTATCATTCTAAAATAATGAAATTTCCAAAAAAATTACATATTTGGCTTCTCAATAAATGATATGTAATATTTAAATTTTTTATTGAAGATAATTAACAAATATAACGTTTATTTATTAACATAGTCAACTCATTTCTGGTGTGTAATCTAACATATTGATACAAACCTTATGTTGTTATATTTTAGGGGGAAGGATCTGACCTCGATGCAATTTTTAAAATTCAAAGCTGAAGTTTGCCATGCCATTTAGCTCATCCATACATATAGAATGTTATGATGTATTATAAAGAACTAAAACTGGAGAATGAAAGGTTACTTTGAGTTCCAAAATTCAATTTTTCGGGGAAAAATTAAAGAATAATTATATCAATATAATATAGAGAAATTCTCATAAAGTAATAACTACTACTAAATATATTGTGGAAGAAGAAGGATACTTATTAAACTTTGTATGTTACAGGCCAAATGACTAAAAGTAAGCAGTATTTGTGCTTCCTATTTTGGTCCAAGATCATATTGAGTTATTTGATGAAAAATATGAATGCAAGAGGTAATGGAATTCCATTGGTCACAAGAGGACTAATGTGACTCATATATTGGTACACTTTAGGTCTAAATTGGTGTGCTACTTATACAGGGTACGAGGAAATATTTCTCTTTAATTGGCCAATATCTATTCAATAATTGTGATTGAAAAATGATTCTTCTATGTACTATATGTCATTTATTCTCCAAAAAGAATTCTTATATATTTTTATCCATTGAATATTTCCAAAAAATAGTGCATTAACTTATCAAGAAACTAAAAACTGCACAATAAAGCTCTCAACTAATTGTAGATTTTTTACGTAAATAAATTGATATTAATTATATTTCATTTATTTCAACATATATTTTTGATGTTTTAGTAGCAACTTATTGTTGGGTTATGTTGCCTTGATTGAATGATAGGAAAACCTTTCTATGCAACGGAAGCATTGATTGATTCCAAATTGATATCTAAAACATAATACATTATATGTACCTTATGGGGAACTTGTTCCACCAGGACTTTTCCTTTTGAGATTCTTCAGAAGCCATTCACGTGGCCAGCCACTAGAAGTATCCACGCGATCAAGTTGCTCTTGGATCTCCACTTCTCCAACTCTTGTTGAAATGCTTGTATACCTTCTCATCATGAAGACTCTCTTCTTAGATTAGTGGATAAAGCTCAAAAGGAATAAAGGGAAGGGAATCCCAACTCTGGCTGGCGTGGGTGCCTAAAAGGAGTGCCTCTTCCCTTATTTATATTTTACATAAGTTTTTTCATAAAAACCCATAGTAAAATATATTCACAAATGCCCCGATGACCTTATCTATGCGACCCTCCAAGACCTTATCTTATTCTAGTTGATCATTTTAGTGGCCCAATAACAGTTATTGGCCAACCTTATTTATTAACTATATGGACATATTGATTAGTTAACTAAGGATCGATTTAACCCAATTAATACGTTAAGCTCCTAGTCCGTGGGGTGCCAAGCCACACCTCGTGCTCTAGATGATACTTAGTGTTTGAACTCTCTCATGGAACATGTACCGTCATCGGTTACCGTATATGTATCATCCATCATGCGCGAGAGACTTTTGAATGCTTAGGGTATGGATTATTGTCAAACCCTAATCTGTCATTTGATTAGTATTGATGCATATCTGGGATCATTGGAGAACGCCCGCCTTCTCCAATATCCTCACTATCCTGGCCAGGGATTTATCTGTATCATCTTCCTTGAGTCAATATCATCTTACACCTAGGGTGAATGATCCATCTTGGCCACTCAATCATGTCCATGAGCTTCTTACGATATCTGAGCTATAACTTGTTTGAATCTTGTGGTTCGAGACTCATAAATTGTAGTCAAAATGTATTTGCTCGTCGACAAGTTGTCCTTGGTGTATCAGGCCAATGGATCACTTTTACAACCTGGACATGAATCAACCTGATTGACGGCCATTCAAGGATTCTTCGGATCAATTCAGTGAATTGTTTCTCCAAAGAGCACCCACTATCTATCCTTAGCATCGTCACACTAGAAGCCATAACATCAACTATAGTTATCCTATAAGTAGGATAAAATAGTGCTATTGTATCCAGATGATCCATTGTCCATCTTGAGTATCCATCAAATACGAATATTTTTGCAATACGTGTTTAAAGACAATCAATCAGTGTAATATCATCTCACCATAATTCACTAGTTCATTGCATGATTATACAGAATTTATTATAAACATCGAATTGGAATATAATAAAATATTATTTTATTCAATGAACTTAAATAAAAACATAAAGGTATGATTTGGCTTGGCAGCCACATAATATCCATCACTTACCATATGGTGCCCTCACCTAGATTCAGTTGTAGAAATATATTTTTTACAAAAGGGAATGAAAAAATGCATCAACACCATGGTTTTACATGCCATTACTAATCACTTTTTACACGATTTTATATTTCTTCTCCTTAAGTGTAACATTTTATCATCTATATTAACTCATTACTCATGTATAACTAAGTTGATTAAATAAATGTTAGTTTTTACACTCAAGGAACATTTTTAACTAAGCTGATTGAGTTGTTCTAATTAAAAAATCTCACTGACTGATGAATATTATCTAGTTCCACGAATATAACAATTTACTGGAATCAAAAGGGAATTTTATCCATGAGCTGGATCATTTATTGAATTTTTTAAAAGAGGAACCAAAGGAATTTAAGCTGCCAATGGATCCTCCCATCTATTATTCAAATGCTCCCTAAAGAGAGCAGATGAACAGAAAATATTAAACAAATGAGAATCTTTAAACCAATAATAAAGGAGGAAAACTGGCACAGAAAATACAAAATCATGAATATGTCTCGCGATGAATAGATATTCTTGTCTATCTTCCCAAATTAGAGATATGATGTAGCAAGTGAATAGACAACAATACAATGGAGTTAATAAGACACATGCTGTTTAACTTGTATATTGTAACTTTTTTGAAGTTTATTTGAATCTTTTAGCTTGTTTAGATGACAAGAGTGTCTGGAGAACTATACCATCCAGACATAAGATCACATATTGAGGGTCTAGGAGAAAAGCATTAAGGTTTTAGGAACTTAGATCCACATTTTCCTGTTTTTTTATGTCCCTTTTCTCCTCCACTGAAGGTTCTCTCCAAATGCCTATTTTACCCTCTTTATACATCAATAGTCCTTACTTTTCTCTCTCAAAAACTCCATCCCTATGCCTTATTTACACACCTAAAATTTTATAAAAGATATCAATTATTTTGTCCTAAAAAATCTCTATCCTTACATATTTCTCCACTCTCTATTTTTTTATTTCTCCTAGTTCTCTAAAATCTATCCTTGCTCTGTTGAAAAATTCCTCTTTTTCACTAGTCTATCTTTCTAAAAAATTTTCAGAAGTCTCCTGCATTTCCTTCCTAAAAACCCAAGTCCATCACGGGGAAACCTCCTCAAGAAATAGCCAGAATTTGGTCAAGTTCTGAGGGACCAGTCTATAGCAAACAAGCTGAACTAGATGGCTGACCTCCTAAGTCATGATAACATAGATACCAAGTTAACCCAATCAACAGACCAGCTTCACCCTCAAATTCATATACCCAGTGCCTGCCTCAAGTGGTGATGTCCACTCGACAAAGCTAAGCCATATGTGTGTCACATACACCACCATTTACCATGAACGGTTAATTAATGTATATTGTCCATTAAATGTTTTGATGAAAATGAGGAAAAATACATTAAAAAGTTTTTAATTTCTGATCAAATGTGTTAGTTTAGAGTGGCTAGGTATGCCTAAGAGGGGGAGTTTGAATAAGGCTTTTAAAAGTTTCTAGTTTAAGTTAGATGTAATGATATGATTCTATACATGGATAGTTGAGGGATGTCAACACAGATATTTTTATAAAGGTTAGGGCTAGTCCTTTACTCCTGCCATGGGATATCCAACCAAGAGTTGTTGAAATCCCTAACCAAAGTTTAATGCCCCCAAGCAAAAACACTAGGTAAAGGAGAATACACTGGATATCAAAAAATAAAAAAAATGGTGACGAGTTTGACATCCTTAGCCCCCTTAGTTTTGTCGGATGTGGGAGCCCTCCAACTTCTCATAGTTGATCTTTCCTTGCCCACTTAGCCTAGTCCGGATGATGCCCACAATCCTCTAAAATTTATTAAGAATTCTAGTAATAATAAAGCAAACTTCTAGACAGATATCAAATAATTTTCAAGTGTTAAGTGTTGGGTTTTGAGGCCTTGACACAGATGAATAAATGAAAATGATTCACAGCAAAAGACTTCAACGAATTGAACGTCATCAACAAAAACATTAAAATGAGGTACCGTTCCACGGATCGCATCCGTCCATCCACAAGACATCTTTGGTGTCTCAGGTCTAAAGATCACTTACACAAACATGATGTGAATCAACCTGATTGACAGTTTGGTATAATACCATTCAGGGATTTATACGGATCAGTTTATTGAACTCTTTCCACTATAGAGCACCATCTATCTATCCTAGTGTCTCCACACTAATGCCTACAGGAATGACCATACTCATCAAATGAGTGAGGCTAGATAGTGCTTTTCTATCTGGATACTTCGATGTCCTTCTCGCGCATCCTTCGAATAAGAATGTTGAGAACAAATGCTTAAAGACTAGTGATCTCCGTATTAAGATTTCATCATAATTCACTAAGTCCGATCATGTATTCATGGACTTCATTATAAGCATCCCACATGCACTATAATGAATATGTTCTATTAATGAATATGGAACGAGATGTGGAATGTGTGATTGGCTTGCCGGCTACATATATTTCCATCATTAAACACAATTAGTTGAAAGATAAATTGCGTTCAAAATAAATATGTGTGAAAGATAATAATGTTCAGGAAATATTTACTCAATAATATATGTACTCAAAATGATATTAAACAGAGCTCACTGGATTTGAGCTTTATATCTCTCTTATTGAAAACCCTTTTTTATTCTCTCTCCGATTTTGAACTTCCACTCCTTTTCTTACAAATATTTTTCACATCTTTACTTCAAAATATCTTCTACTTTTTTCAATATATATCTGTGTGATAGGTCTTAGAGGAAATTTCCCTTTCCTCTAAGACCTATCACACATAAGAATAAAAATGTGCACCTTGTGATAATCTAAACCTCAGAACTTGGCCTCTTCTTTTTCCCTTAAAATTTTCCTTTGTTCTATTATTTTTGAACTTCTACTTTCCTCTTGAACAGCCTGAAATCAGGACACAAAGAAAAAATAAACCTAGACATACCAGGAATGGATAATGAGTCTTTGATTCTTCCTCTTCCTTTGGTTCCCTTGTCAGAAGAGATCACAGCGGGAGCAAAAGCTTGAAGGCCTTTTCTATGCTTCTGGGGAGATCTTTCTTGCGGAGAGAGTTTTTAAGGATAGAACTTTCAGCTTCAAAAACTAGGTTTAAAAATAAGGGGACGCTCTTCCCCATAAAACGAGTGTAGGTGGCAGCATTAAATGCACACATCTTTTGAATTAAAGTACGAAGATATTAATTTCTTGCATTTTATTTTATCTTACAAGTAAAACTTCACGGAAGGGTTTTTTAAACTTCTATAGAGCCTCTGACCTCCATAAAATGAAATCACATGGTCGAGGTTAAGAAGGAATAAATATTATAAAATAAAGACAAGGTAGCATGGTCAACCGTCAAATTTAAGATGTACATGACCTACATCCTCACATAATTGTCAGGCAATTGTGAAAAAATTATTTCTAGAAATATTATTTTAACTGTCACAAGTTTCACTTCTACAACGTCTATTGATTCGATCTCTATCAAAAAAAAAATTACAATTAAGTCATTAATGGTTGACTCAAAAGTGAGAAATAGAAATTAATTGACTATTGATCTGCCTCAATCCGTATATACCTATTCATAGAGCTATGTAATAAAATTCCTTGGACTGTGAATTCATATTGTATAAAATTTTATTTCAAAATCAACCATTCATTTGATGTATATTTCTTGAAGAAAATATTTAATTCAATCACTCAAGGTTATTTTTAAAAAGAAGACATATCTTGGTCAATGGTTTTGACAGACCAAAAGAACGTCAGCTGACCTAAAAACTTGGGATCTATTTACACATGAAGTATATGGTTCACCACCAAATTTGAAGTCAATATTTTTTGCCTGATCCATTGACCTTATCCGCCAAGTTCAATATGTCATGGAATTGCATGATCATAGGTTATGTGTGCATGTAAGAGATGGTTTTGAATTTCCAAATCATTTAAAACCTCTCTGAACATGATTTAAACTGGTTTTTAAAGTTGCACGGTTGACCGAATTCCGTGTTGAATTCATACGATAAATTCATTAAAATCCATACATTGTCTTTAGTCAATGGCCTTCAGTCTTCAAATAAAATTTGAAATTTCCTAAAAAACTTCATTGAATATTTAGCATCCTAAAATATCCAAGCAGCATAGTTTTGAATTTTTAAATTTCTTTTAGGGAGAAAGGTGTTATTGCGTTTAGTTACTTATTTTCATTACATTTTTCTAAATTATTTCTTTATATGGTTTGACAAAAAATTCATGATTATTCATGAACAGACATACGTCTTGATATCTAAACCTTGTAAATTTAAAATCAGAAAGAGATTGAAAAGGACTAGTTAAAGATATGGATAATGAATATATCTGAGAGGAACAAGAATTGGGATCAAAATCAAAATTGAAGAGTTCCAATAGCATAATTTGGGGAGATGAAGATACCCTTCATGAATATATAAGTTACAAAAGTAGTGAAATATTGTCATTATATTTATTTAACAATATGGTTGATAAAACCCCAAATTCTGTGCTTAATTCAAGTATAGCACACTTTTATGCATAGAGCTTGAAATAGGGTTTTTAACATATATTTAAATGTTAATTGATACTATAAGTAAATTCTTATTTTTCAATAATTATCTGTTAATTTATGAAGTTTATGGAATTTATTTCAGCTTAAAATAACTCTATTTAAATCAAAATGGCAGGCTAAAAATTAAATTTTAATGTTAATTAATGCGGGGATGAATTACTGACTTTCCTATATTTTTCTAGCATTTATTTTTAGGAATTTATTTGTGAAAGAAATGAATTTTTAATAGAAAAAGGATATATTTATAAGAAACATAGAAATTTTAAAGCAATTTATAATGTCGGAGGGATTTTTCTTGAATTTTTGTTCCAAATATGCCCTTAAAACAACTCTCGGTCGCCCATTGCAGGTGTAAAGATCCAATTAAAATATTTGCAGGGTTTTTATCAAATCAATCGGGATTTTTGTATGGTTTTTTAAGAAATATGGAGGAGAGAGAAAGGGAGGGGCATATGTGTAAATATTTTTTTGGCGACGTCCGTCTGCACGTACCAATTTATTTAGGGGCTTTTCTGAAAAATTTGGAGAAATCGAGTTACCAAGGTCACATGGAGTAATATGGCCATCGGAAAAGAATATGAGGGCTTTAATGTGTTCACGGAGAAACCTTTCTTTGGGCAGCGAGTTCACCGCCCATGCTGCGCATAAAACATGCATGCACGGGAGGTGACGTGGCCAAATCTGATTGGCTAACGGTGGTACAAATGTTTAGGTAAGTATGTATTGATATGTATTTCTGTTATATTTTTATTATTCCCTTACTACAGCCAGGGGTACGTGGCGCACCATGAGAGGAGGTGCCAAAACAACTTTGAATACGCCAGCCAATCAGAAGGTGATACACTATTCATGTTTCAAAATTTCAATTAAATAAATAAAATTTTATCCAACAGTTCATATTGGTCAAATGTTTATCAACTTTTTAATCCTGAAGTCGGATTGAGCTCAATTTTTATGGATTTGCTCATTTTAAACTACTCTTTTTATCTGTATGTTGGATAAATTCAGATATAGTGTACATATATGGATAAAAATTAATTACTTATTAGGGGTAAAATGGTAATTTTTACCACTTAACCTAAGTATAAAAGCAGAAATTTGAGTTGTGGAGGTCATTCTGGAAGGGGCTTCTTCACAGTTGCAAGACAGAGAGGAGAACCAGCCTGGGTAAACCCTATTTGGTACTTAGTAATTGATTGTATTTGAATTTTTAGTGTAATTTGGATGATTTATTAGTCAAATTTTTTTGTTAGTCTTCTTGATCTTGGTCTGAATTTCTAAATCGCTAGGTTTGAGCGGAATGTAGAAGTCCTTACTAAGATTAAGAGGAGTGAGCATTGAATTTATCTAACTATTCCAATTGCCAATTTAGAACAAAAAAATTATTAAAAAGGTTTAATTTCTAGGAAGATTTGATTGTGTTTAAGAGATAGTAGTTAGTGAATTTTGATACCCAATTTCCCCAAAATAACCAAAATCAAATTTTCTTCTTAATCTCTCTACTTCACTCCTTCGATCCTTTTTATTGGATTAAAGAAGTCAATTTAGAGATCCCTAATTATTCTATTCTTCCCATTTCTTCTACACTCCTTTCTAAAATATCCATTTTATTTGGGTGATTTAATCTTCATTGAAGATTAAATTAACTATAATTAGGGTCATATTATTAAATTAATATTACATAAATAAGCAAAGGTTTAGAAATGAGATTAAATTAATATCAAGTTTTGAAGATGTCTTTTTAAAATGACCAGATTAAAAATGATGAATAAGAGGTTAACCAGCAAAGCAAGGAGGCCTTGCTTGATTCATTGATTGGCCCCACTCATAATTCACTTCTGACCTTGTACTTATCATGTCCATTCATAAACTTGTGCCTGAAGTTGCATCTGAGACATCCTAAAGTTGTACCGTGTAGAATGTTTTTTGCTCTTAATGTTTTCCCATCAGACCTTAACTTGTTGCTTAAAGGTGGAGCAGTAAATGGAGGCACCTAAGTATCTGGTCAAAGTGAAAAAATTGAATAAAATTTTTTTCTTTTAATTCAATGAATGAGTTATGGATGGAAAGTTTAGACAACATATCATTATAATGACACAAAAATCATTCCATTTTGAGATTTGAGTAACTAGACATGGATTTGAAAACTCAACGCCTATAAAAGTTTACTCCTGTGAGGATGTGTTGGCCAAATAAAGACTTAGGGGTCGAATCTCAATTTAATGGTCATTATTATACATCAATAGAAAGGCTACTGAAAACCATACCTATTTCCATTAAAACTATTTAAGATCTCCCTGAGGAACTAGTTAGAAAATGCCTCTATACATATCACAAAATATTCATGGGGAAAAGGAGGAAAATTTGATATTTTGATATTTTTCAATCAAAATCTTGATATTTTTCCATTCTTAACGCAACAAAGATTACATCTTTCAAACCCAGTACTTAAAAATTAGGCTAATTAAATATTTGAACTAAAATCCCACTACAAAGTACTGGTAACCCATTAAGGCCTCATATTTTGATGCCGAGAATAACTCCAATGGCTACCTTGGTGTGACAAAACTCATGGAAAATTAGAGCTCATTCAATGATAAGTTGGTCTTTTGACCTTAACTCGCCATTTAAAAGAATAAAAATATTATCATCTACTAGACTTATCATGGAAAATAAAAATATTATCACATATCATCATCACAACAACAACGACTAGACTGGCATTTATTATTGACTAGTACCCACTGACTAGCATACATAAAACATCCGACATATTCAAAAAAAAATCATTGTCACAAGAGACTCTACTTTTGTGTATTCATTCTCAAATCAGGGACCCAATATATCAGACATTTACTTTAATTACTAGGATATTTGATGGGTCTATATATTGTCCCATCCAGCCCTAGCTTGCCCTTTAGTATCAACCAACACTGACAAATGTATACTCTTGATTTCTAATATATAAGGGTGATCAATAGTTTCCCATGACGATTAGATTACCTGATATCTAATTTTAATTGATAACCCAGTGTATGATTAGACTGGTGCTAAATTTGCATAGGTCAATTGGCTTTTACACAGTCCATTCAATAGGGATAGATTGGTTTTCATATGCATAATCTTATTTCCATCTTGTCAATTTCTGAAATGAGTTGATCATATTTCTGAAATGAGAGACGCCCATTTTGTGCCATGTTGCAAAATTATGGGCCAGTCTTAGTCATTTTTCACAATTGGGAAGGCCAGGTGGGGGCTGCCCCAAGAGTGCTTATTGAATTTGGCCTTTTATTGGGCCATTTATCAGTCCTCAGATAGCTCTTGGCCCATTTTGGGCCAGAGTTCTCTAGGTGCTGGGTCAATTACTAATTTTGAATGAGAAGTCCCAAAGAGTTTGGCCCATTTTGGGTCACTCTAATTGCAGCCCCTTTTTGGGAGGCCTAAGAAAGGGCCCCATATGGGCTGCCTGAAATGGACATCCATATGATTCTCCACTTAGGCCAGAATTTTTCACGGTTCTTCCCTTTAGTCTCCCTCCTGCCCATGGCTCCTCCCCATTCTTGATGTGATTGGATGATGTAATGATGACGAAGGAGAATGAACATTGCTCATCAAGGTGAAAGGATGGGATTGGACTTCCAAGACACTGCATGTATACGTCTAGAGGCTACACATTTGAGCAGCTTTACGAGTCTCACTCGAGGCTCCAAGAAAACACAGATTTGATCTGTGCCCAAGTTATTTGATCATTATTTTCTGTGTGCAGCTTTTATTTTTTTTGAGTCCCCCACTACAGGATCAAGGTCATAGAATCCAACATTTCATTATATGTCTCCCGTTGCCCGATTGGATGAGATTATTATCCCATCAAACTTGTTGCTCAATGGCGTCGATCATCAACTGTAGTGGTAATCCTAGGGTTCCGATGAACATCCATTAGAAGATGTCTCCAACGAGGGTTCCCTTTGGTAGATCATTTTATCCAGCTTTCTTTGGAGAGGGTGATAGATATTGTTGATGTTGCAACCAACATTAATGGGGGTTTCCTGAGATACAATGATTAGGGAGGTTGTTTCATAGACATTGCTGAATGATCATATCTAATAAGGGAGCCACCGGTTATGCAGCACCAGTGACTCCAATGTAGATATCGATTTCATTGGGAAATCAATGTAGAATCAGCACCATTTTTTCTGCATCAAAGTATCAACCATCATTGCTGATTGCATTATAATTACCCATCAGTAGCACTGATGCAACTACACTAAGAATAAGTTAAAACATTATAATGATGCTAATTGAATATATGAAAACATTATATGCTTTATCAAAATAACATCAAACATGTGTGATAAAATGAATTCTGCTTTATGAATTTCACTGCTGGAATAAATTGAACACAATAGAATGTATTTTCTACCTAAAAACTTATGTAAAAACAAGCTTTAAGATTCTAATGCATTAAGGTACATGATATGATGAATGAGAATTAATCTCACCCTCAAGGAATAATAAAAGTAAAGATCAAATACCATACTGTTGAAAAAATCTTCTGGATCTCTTGTAATAATATCCCAATGATGAATCAATAGCTGATAGTACATAAAGAATAAAAGATCTTATCAAGGAAATGAATGTTCGAGACAAGATATCATACAAGATTCCATGGAGATCTTGATGCGGAGAGATAGTATTTTGAGTATTTTGAGTCAACAGGTACTATCTTTAGTGTTGAAGATAATGGGATATCTCAAAGAAAACCATGCCCGGAGCCTCAAGGACTGGCCCTTATTTATAGGCAAGAGGAACATTCTTATCCTCTTTAGTCTCTCTTGAATTGAACCCATCATTAATCAAAATTAATTTGGTCTCTACACATAATAATCTATTATCTGAATTCCAAATTAATATAATTGATCACTTTAGTTTGGGATTAAATGATAGCTTACATATGGAATAAAACATATTGATGTCCACAAAAGAAATTACAGCTTAAAAATCTCTCCCTTTTCTGCTTCTCTCTCATCTGTTTTTTCCTTCGTCCTTGATTATTCTTTGTATTGCCAGCCATCTCACTTCTCTTTACTTCTCTTCTCATATCGCACACTCTATCTTCTCTGTTGTCTTTTCTCTCTTACTTTTCTCGCCCATTTATTTCTTCTCCTCTCTCGTCCACCTCATATGTTCACTCCTCTCTCACTATCTACTTACTGCGGTCTTCTTTTTCAGCAAAATTACGTTACATGTAGATGCTTTTGTCTTGGGAACCAGTCTCTAGCAGAGTACAGGCTCAAAATCTTACTGATTTGAGCACAGATTGGCCTCGATTTCTAAACAATGGATTTAAGCACCTCCAACTTATAATTAGTATGTCTTTTTTGCATATGACTTTGACGGAGGAGATATTGGTGAATATGAATTTTAGTTGAATGGAATAAAATGATTTAAGAAGATTTGAATCCCTTTTTTGGTTAATTCATATTACCATGATCATAAAAAACGACATAGCTGGTTGTCCTATTAATAAGGCTTACAGTAAGGATTGCAAAAACAAGTTACTCGGTGCACAATTTTTTGTGTGATAATCTTACCTCCAAAGCTCATGTACCCATGTGTCTGGACTTGTTTAACTTGATATGTAATCATGTTTATACTTATGACACCAGTTGAGACATAAGAATATCTAACACACATCAGTTCACTGGTTTATCAATGAAATCAGTCAATATTAATGAAATCAGTCGAGATAAATGCAGACCTATTGGTATGTAAATTCCTCAAAATATCTCGTATAACAAAAAAATGATGTTTAGTTGCTTGTTAATTAAAACATACATCTAAAAACTATTACTGACTCACAATTCTGAATAGGTAGACTGTTAGAATAAAATGTCACAATGACATGAAATGCACAAAATTAATAACATATTTCTTCACATAGTAAATAATAATATATTAATAGTATTTTTTGTGATTTGAAGAAACTTTTCTAGAGGAGACTTCATAATATTAGAGTTAGATTGGTTGCTTTAAACGGATACACAATTTTACAAAATAAAATATTTAAGTGACTTGAATCTTGATCATTATTTTTAAAATAAATATTCATAATGATACGCGAGTTTTATAGTAAATGGATATCTCACTGTTCTAGTAATTGTATGTATCCTTCTGTATTTTTATTTTTCCAAATCCTATATGATATTAAGATACTAGTTGCTTGAAATCTGATGAGTTTTAGGAATTTTAAATCAAATAGGTCAATAGAATACAAGAAACCTATGGATGTCAGAATTCATGATCGTCCACCAGGGTCGATGATGATCTTTAGTGTACATAGAAACTTGGATCAAACAATGACCAAGAATATGCAAAACTTCTTGATGGCAATGGAGGGATGAAAAAAATGCACCAGAGGAATATGATCCATGTTTGATGTTGACCTTGTTGACCAAGGATTTGTCATTTGGTGACCAGCGCGCCAACCTGGCTCAAGACAAGAAGAATGTCACGTCCTATGTCAATGAACTGTGATCTATTTGGAGAGAGATCGACCACCACCGTCCTATGAGGAATCCAAATTCTGAGGAGTGGGCCTACATATTGAAAGACAGAATGTATAAATTCCTTATGGATCTGAATATTGAGTATGAAACTATGAGAAATCCAGATTCTGATCCAAGAAAAGGTGCCAGATCTTGAAGAAGCTATTCAACTTGTTTGAGAAGAGGAAGAGAGGTTTGGAGCAGCTTTAAAACCATTTTGTGGATATAATGGCACAAGTCTTATGTCCTAGACAGTACCATAGAAGCCTCAAGTGACCTAGAACAATCAGAAGAATAAAAAATTCCAACCAAAGAATGGACTATTTTGCAAATATTGTAAGAGATGAAATCATAAAATTGACCAATGCTGGAAGCTTCATGGAAGACCAGCATGCACAAGTCAAGCAAATAAAGCTGCCTCCAATGAAGAAACCAAAGACGACTTTGAAGAAACACAGTCAAAAGAACAAAAGATCTCTCATGCCACTCCCGGAAGTGAATTAAGCATCGTAAGAGAAGAAGTTGAAAGGCTGAAGAGTATGCTCGGCTCTGCTTCTATGGTGAAATCAAGTGATCACCTAATTTCAACTGTGTTTTACTCTTTGATGTAACACGACGCGCGGGGATCAAACGGCTCGTGTTACACCACAAGAGGAGGACGGCTGGTCAGCAGAGCGGCAGCACAGGGCGGCCACGTTGGTAACGGTGATTGGGTGAACTTCGGACTTCAGCGACGACGACATTAGGCATCACTACGATGACGTCAATTTTGAGTGACTAAAGCTAGCTATCGGCAAATGGAGGTAGGCATAGGCGGCGACGGCGGGGATGGTTCATCCTACGGCGGCATGTACTTTGCGATGGTGAACAGGGGGCAATTGCTCCCCTCAAAACTACTCTAGAGAACACTAGATGCGTGTGTAGTGCGTGTAGATGTGGCGGCGGGCTCGGAGGCGAGCGCGCCGACGAGGACGGCAGTGGCGCAGCTAGGCACAGTGATGGGCTCAAAGGCGAGCGCGGTGGCGAGGATGGGGGCGCAACTAAGCGCGGTGACGGGCTCGGAGGCGAGCGTAGTGATGAGGAAGGTGGCGGCGTAGCTAGGCGTGGCAAGGGGCTCAGAGGCGAGCGAGTTGGTGAAGGACTGCGGCGGCGCACAGGTAAACGTGGTGATGAGCTCGGAGGCGAGCACGGTGGCACAAACAGCTGTGGCGCAACTAGGCACGGCGACAGGCTTGGATGTGAGTGTGTTGGCGAAGGACGGCGGCGGCACATGTAGGCGCGACAACGGGCTCGGAGGCGAGTGCATTGATGAGGACGGCGGTGGCGCAGATAGACGTGGCGACGGGCTTGAAGGCGAGCATGGTGGTGAACACAACGACGAGTACAGGTTGGCGCGGTCGTGTCGATAGGCGTGGCGGTGGGCACGGCGACACGACGTGTCAATAGATGCAACCAACTCAGGCGGTTGCGACTGCGACTGTGCGGCTGTGGCTGCTGCTGCGGGTGCTACACAGCTGCGCGACTACGTGACTGCGCAGTTGCGGCTGCACGGTTGCGGCTGCTATGCGGCTGGGCGGCTACGGCTACACCTGTGGCTGTGCGGCTACATGGTTGCGGCTGCAGCTACATGGCTGTGGCTACGACTGCAGCTGCACGGCTGCACGGTTGCGCGGTTGCACGGCTACGGATGTGGCTGCGCAGCTATGTGGCTGCGCAGCTACGTGTCTGCGCGGCTACGGTTGCAGTTGCGCTGCTACGGCTGAAGCTGCTACATGGTACATGGCTGCGCGGTTGCGGTTGTGGCTGCACAACTGCGGTTGCACATCTCTGTGTCTACGCGGCTGCGGTTGTGCAGCTGCGCGGCTGCGCGGCTTTGCGGCTACGGCTGCAGTTGTGGCTACTACGCGGTTACGTGGCTGCGTAGTTGTGGCTGTGGCTGCATGGCGACGCGGTTACAAGGCTGCACAGCTGTAGGGCTGCACGGCTGCACGGGATATAGCGACAGTCATGGCTTGCGACTACGGCCTAGTCGGACGACAGTGGGTGCCGCCGCGGCTAGCTTCTCAGGCGCGTTTGGCAGCGGTGTGGCAAACCCACGGATGGCGACAGCACCGGTGGTGGCGGCGGCAGAGGCGGCGACACCAGCGCTTCGGCAAAGGTCACGATGAAAATCTAACTTTCTCTCTTCGAGGGCATTCTCGTAAATAAAATAAACTCTAGAAATAAAATTAAAAAAGCACCAAAAATAACCCAGAAAATATCAAAAGACTGCATTTTGACTATCTTTTTTCTTCTCTTGCTCTCTTTTTACGTTGGGCACCCCCCCCCAACCCCTCTTATAGGGAAATATGGGCCTTTCCCCTTAGAAAAAAATAGGGAAGAAGGCCCAAAAGTTTAAAATAAGGACCAAATTAGGGAAAAAAATACAGATACACGCTGGGCATGGGAAAAAAAAACATAGAAAATAGATCTTTAAGGCTGGATGGTCCCCCATCACTCTTCCTCTTTAAATCAATACTGGATAGTCGACTCAGGGGCAAAGGACCACATGACCCCAAGTAGGCCTATCTTCACTGCATATTCCTCGTGTTGCACTCAAAGGAAGGTGATCACTGTCGATGGAGAAATACCTTCTGTAATTGGAAGTGGAATCGTCTACATCAATCTTTTGGGGCATCGCAGAGAAGTACTGCATGTACCAGGACTACAAGAACAATTTATCTCTCCACATCGGCTACTAAAAGATCTTAAATTCTGATGAGTGTTTCTTATTTGCTAAGGTACTCAACCGAAGGATTGGATCTATTAAAATGAAGAACGGGCTTATTCAAGTGGAAGACAACCCTAGAGATGATCTGATGGTGGGGAGCTCCAAGTCTACGCCAAAGGGGGACATGGGCGCACAACTAGAGAGGCTGAAAGAAATAAACTTTTGCATTCCAGAACTGGACACTCATTTCTTGATGTTTTGGAATGAATGTTTCCTATTAATGTTAAAAATAGCGTCTTATCAAATTTATTTTGTGATGCACTTCAGTTTGGAAAACACAAGCGAGCCTCTTTTTCAGGCAGTAGTGAAAGAAGATATCGTCCACTTGATATGATTCATAGTGATATTTGGGGACCGTGCAGAACCCCATCTATTAACGGGAAGAGCTGGTTCCTTATTCTCATTGATGACTGCACTAGAATAGCATGGATACACTTGTTTAAGTATAAGTCTGAAGTATCCATGATCATTCAAGGTTTTTGTGCACTGATTGAAAATCATTATTCTATCACTATTAATATATTTCTATCTGACAATGCCAAAGATTATTTTAACTGCTCATTGACCACCTTTTTTGGTGATCAGGTTTATGATTCATGAGTCCTCCTTGATGTCGCCCCTCAGATCTATCTTGGATAAGATAGTAGATCCAGCCATCATGTTGAATAAGTCCTGAACTTTGGAAATGGGAAAACGGTACTTGACCGTTATCTTGTTGATGGCACGACAATCGCAGCACATACGCCACATGCCATCCTTCTTCGGAGCTAAGAGGGCCGGAACCGCACATGGGCTAAGGTTCTCCTGGATAAGGCCCTTCCCTAGGAGCTCCCTGACCTGTCGTAGTAACTCATCGTACTTCGACGGCTCCATGCGATAATGCGGTAGGTTCGGTAGTGACGCACCGGGTACTAGGTCGATTGCATGCTGTATGTTCCGCATCGGGGGCAACCCACCAGGTAGCTCATCCAGGAAGACATTGCCGAACTCCGATACGAGGGGCTCGACCTCAGGTGAACGAGGTGTTACCGGTGGATCGGTGGGGACATCGAGGGTGACAGCGAGGCACAAGGGCGTGTCGTCTCCTTCGCGACCCAGGTCACGGGTGAACAAGGGCCCTCGGACGACCATTAACCCTACGAGTTTGGTTGCGGCCAGTTTGTTCGCCGGCTTCATGGTATATGGGTACCATGTAACCCGTCGTCCCTGGTACATGAACGAACAGGTGTTCGTTCGCCCGGCTAGGGTGACATCGTGGTCGTATAGCCAGGGACGGCCTAGGATGATGCTCCCCACTTTCATGGGGAGTACGTCGCAGAGGACGCTCTTGTCGTAGGCACTCACCTTCAACGGAACGCGGCATTGACGCTTAATTGGTAGCGAAGAAGCATCAATCCACGAGACATCGTAGGGAGTGGGGTGTTTGATAGCGGCCAACCCTAGTCGCGTAACCATCGAATCGGAGATGGCGTTGATGCAACTTCCGCTGTCCACGATAAGCTTGCACACCTTGCCGCTGATCTTGACGTATGTGTAGAAGATCGAAGTGCGGAGGGCCGCATCAACGAATGGTTTCGGTTGCAGTTCAGCCGGAAGGGTCCTAGCGGGAGTGGTAACCCGCGGTGATGGTCGCGCTCTACTAGTGCCGGTTGCGTTGACGGCAATGTTGGCCAACGGTCGGTTGGACACACCTGGTGCCACGGAGGGGGTCTCTCGTGCCTTGATGATCTGTATGTACCCGACCTGTCCATCGAGTTCCTCATACTCGAGGGGTGAACTCTTCTTCTCCGTGTTAGTGGTCATCCTGCGGTGTGTCCACTCCATCCATTTGGTCAGGGTCGACGTCTCCAGTGTCGATCAGAAGTGCCGATGAAGGGCATTGGTTGGCCCGATGTCCTCTTCCTTGGCACTTGTAGCACGTCACGTGTGCTTGGCTAACTGCGGTGCTCCGGGCCGGTAAGTCGCTATGGCGTCCCAAGCTAGTGGGGTGGACCCCACGGATGTGACGGCGGCAGTCCCTTGCCCCCCGGTGGTCAGAATGACCCGTGTAGCCGCGGGTGGTGTAATCCGAGCGGGGTTGGTTCGGAGGGGTGGGTTCCGGAGCGCAGTGCTCGCGCTAGGTGGCGGAATGTCATCGGCGGGAGGCTCCATGTGTTCCACTAGGTGGTATGCCTCATCGACCTCGGCCGGGTGGCACTCGAGGACCTTGGTGCGCAGGGCAGGTCTGAGGCCATGGGCGAACATTCCAATGATGATCCGTGGGTCTCCCACGAAGCGGCATCGCATACGGCATTCCTTGAATGCTTCGATGTACTCCGTCACCGTGAGTCGCCCTTGCTTGAGGTCGAGCCATGAGAGGAAGAGAGACATCTGATACTGCCGAGGAACGTACTTGCTCCGTAGCTTTTGCGCCATTTCAATCTAGAACGTGATGGGTCATCCTCGTCACTCGGCGGCGACGCGCTCGTTCTCCTAGAAGATCATGGCCTGTCCGCCAAGTCTCGTCTCCTCGTACTCGACACAAAGGTCGTCATCCATACGATACCACCGAAAATAAGAGTTCATGTTCGACTCCCAGTCAATGAACTCTTTGGGCTTCTGGGAGCCCTCAAAGACGGCAACGTCGGCGCGCACGCTTCTCTGGATGCGTGCGCGGTGCTCCTCACGCCGACGTTCATCGTCGTCCAAGTGCTGCTCAGGCACGGGGTAGTCTCCGCGTCGCAGCTCCATGTAGCGACGGGGCGGGATCGGCTCGTGGCCATGGTCATCCCAAAGGTGGGGAGGACCCTCACGAGGTGTGCAGTCGATGGGCATCGCGCAAAGTGGGTGTAAGGGGACATCATCAACCCCGTGGTGTCAGGGCGGGGGCAGCCAAAAATAATCGTGATGGCGTGCCGGTGGATCGGCCATCTGCCTAGGATCGCGATGCTGGACTGGGTCGCATCGACGGACCGGATAATCGGCGTCCACTTCGCGATCATGTCGTCGGACGCAAGGGCCCGGGCGGACCGGTCGGTCCGCGTCATACCCGCGGGCGGGGTCGTCTCGCGGATGCTGCATATCCCAGGCACGAACATCCTGGGGGTCTCGTGCGGGGTCTCTGATCAAGCGTCCCTGCGGAGGGACGTCATCTGATCGGTAATCAAATCCCTCGTAATCGTCATCGAGGTCGTGGATGCGTCCCCCTTGGGGTCCTTGTCGAGCAACCCATAATGGGTTGCGTGGTCGCCCTGTGGCAGCCGGACCCATGTCAGCTCCGTGCTCGGACGTCTGTTGGTTGGCGAACATGCGCTCCATACTAGAGGTCATGGCACAGAAGTAAGCTCCCTGATCGTTCGGTAGCTCATCTCGAAGCGGGTACTGGCGGGGTACTCCTCCTCATCCTCTTCCTCGACCCTGTGTGGGGGTCGCTCGGGGGGTGTACTCGATAACGGGAGATTTCCCGTGGGGTCATTGACCTAAGGTCACCCTATCCTCATAATCACTAGGTGAGGCGTCGTCAAGGAATCGCGGTGAACCGCGTGGGGAGTGTTATGGTTCACGGGACGCGCTAGGGAGTTCCCGTGGGCCCGATGTCTAGCCTCCGCGTTGTGCCATCCATGTCGATTGCGTCTCTACGGCCCTTCCTAGGGTTCCTATATGAATTTTCGAATAGACGATGTGATGCAGATGCGACTAGATGCTGATGTGAAGCCGGAGGCGTGCTGTGGGCAACCACAGCCGGGCTCTGATACCAATTTGATGCTGGACGTTGTCAAGACGTCGTCCGGTCATCACCGAGGGTAGTGGCTCAGTATCGAATCTGAATGTCTATCGGTCAACGACCGGGGGTGTTGACCGATAATGCAGGTGTACAGAGAACACGTATGATGGAACTATGAAAGCCCTAGCTGTAGTACGTGAAGGAGCCAAAGATGCGGTTACGCCGTTCCAAGGATTGACGGGGTCGCTTGTGGTGAGGTCAAACGGACCTCCCGAACCTCGCCCGAGAGGGTCGAGGGCGAATACGTTCTCGAACGGGAATTTCCCGCTAGTATGCTAACATACGTCGGGAGAACCCGACTTATACCAGATAGGTAAGACTCTCGTGTAAATAATCGTCATCTTCTCAACCTGTCTCTCTCACCTACGTCTAAGCCGAGCGCGGAGGAGGCAATACAAAAGTATACTGAAGTAGATAAAAGACATAAAGAGCAGTAAGAGGGGTACCTTCGTCGCGTCCTGCGACGGAAATTTCGTTACACGAGGGACCGGAGGTAGCGGTGTTGACGGGGGCACAGCACAGCTGTGGGGCGCGGGAGTGCCTGGTGCTAGGCAATGCAGGCACAGCGGCACAAGTGCGGCACAGGGCGCGGGCGCGATGCTGAGCTCGGGCACGGCGCGGGCGCAGTGTGGGCGCGGTAAAGGGTGCAAGTTGCAGCCCGGGTCACGGACGGCGGTGGTCAGCACGACGCAGGCGTGGCACAGGACGTGGGCACGGCTCAGAGACTAGGTGCGGCTCGGGAGCGGCGCTGACGTGGCGTTGGGCGCGACCCACTGCCTGGGGTATGGCCGACGGAGGTCAGCGTGGTGCAGGCAGAGCACGGCGCGTCACGGGGCACGGCCTGCAGCGCGGGGTGCGGGCGACGGCATTCGGTGCGGCACGGGCGAGGCGCGGCACGTTGCGAGCACCATATGGACGCGTGGCACGGCGGCACGGCGACGGGCAGCGGCGGGTTGGCCGTTCCAGCGGCGGCGACAGATGTAGGAGGTGGACGGCGGAGTTGTGGCGGTGTAGGCAGCGTGCAACGGCGGGGAAAGTGGCAGCGGCGGCGCGTGATGGCGGCGTGCGGTGGCAGGAACAATGGCGGGGGCGGCACGTGAAGCAGCGGACGGCAGCGCTCTGGAGGGTGGGCGACGATGTCGGTGACCTCCTCCTTCCCTTCTCTTCTCTCCTTTCCCTCTCCTTCTTCTTCCTCTTCTTCCTTCTTCTTCTTCTTTCTTCTTCTTCCTCTCCTCAACGAGAATGACTCGTCAACTTCTTACGCTAAAACTTTCAAAATGAAATTCAAGAGTGACTTGGGGGGGAACCCACCCCTCCCTTTTATAGGAGAGAGGTAAATAGGCCCCCTTAACTACAAAATGGGAAACAAGATGAGAAATAAAACAAGGGTTTATGAAGGCCCATTAAGGGAGGGGAAGGTATCCTCATACAGGAACTTCCCCTCTCTACATCGTAGACGAGACGATAGAACTACGAAAGGAAATAAATGCAAGAAACTGATAGATGGACTCGAAGAGGACGCGCCGTTATCCGGGATATCTGAATCCGGGTGCGTGCGTCGTCGCTTTGGCTTGTCGTGTGGGATGGATGTGAGTCAGTGGCAAGATCGAAGGCAGTGCTGACTCCTCGAGCGATGGTCCTGCGGTCTCGGACGGTGCCGCGCCATCACTCCTATGTGAACACTCCCTAGAAAAATGGGATTGCAGTATGGAAATTTGGCCATGTGATTGCCACTTCCATTTATTACTTTTCCATGGCCAGGTTCCACGTCAACTCTGGTGACATCCGTTTATTTGATTAACCGGCTTCCATCCAAGAAACTAGAATATCACAGTCCCTTTGAATTGATGTTGAGGCATTTTTCAGAGGCCAAGATTAATTTTTCCATTCCATTGAGAGTTTTTTGATGTACAGCTTTTGTTCACGTTCAGAATCCTGGTAATAAGCTCACTCCAATATCAATCAAGTGTCTATTTCTGGGATACTCTCCTACACATAAGGGTTACAAATGCTACAGTACAACCTTGGAGAAGTTCTTCATTTCAGTGAATGTGACTTTCAATCAGGACAACATCTACTAAAACCTATCAAATGACACCAATGAAGTGAAGGTGAAGCCCATCCCAGATTCCACTATAACAAAGGGCAATGAAGAAGAACATGATATCTGCACTGCACGTACATCAGTTCAGGAGAGTCAATGGCGTCATAAAATTCAATTACCAGGACAAGGATCTAGTCAGGCTATTCCCGAAGACGATAATGTAGGGACTCCTCCCACAGATGTTTCAAAACCAGGAGCAGGAGCAGAAATCCCTATCATTAATGAAGCAAGACCAATCGCAGAAGTGTTGTAGGATGAAAAGCTGGGATGGACGATTGCCCTAACAAAAGGGAAGCAAACATGCACTCAGCATAGCAGGTATTCCCGATCACATGTTGTTAGTTATGAAAGAATCTCTCCAAGCTATCGTGCACTCCTTAACAACATTGACAATGAAGATATACCAAAAAAATGTAGAAGATGCAATGAAGATACCAAGATGGAGGGAAGCAAAGGAGAGAGAAATGGAAGTGTTACTGAAGAACAATACATGGGAGGTAGTACCAGTGCCAAGCAACCAGAAAGTAGTCAGCTGTAGATGGGTATATATGATCAAATACAATTCAGATGGTTCAATTGAGAACTATAAGGCAAGAGTTGTCGCTAGAGGATATACCCAGTCCAACATAATAGACTACAAAGAGACATTTACCCCCATGGAGAAGCTAAACACTTTGGGAATCCTCATAGCAGTAGCTTCCAAGTTGGGATGGCAGATGCATCAGTATGATGTTGAAATTGAGTTTCTACATGGTGACCTGGAAGAGGAGGCATTCATGGACTTACCCCAGGATATAATGTTGAAAAAAGGGGGAAAGGTGTGTCGGGTGAACAAAGCTCTGTATGGGTTAAAACAATCACCCATAGCATGGTTTGGAACATTTTCCATATCTATGACAGAAATATGGTATAGACAGAGTAGCTAGGATCACACTAGGTTTGTCAAGCATTCTACCTTGGGAGGAATTGTGGCTCTCTTGGTGTATGTTGATGATATCATAATTTCATGTGACAATGATGAAGAAATCCCATACCTAAGTAGCCAGTTGGGCAAGCTCTTTGATATTAAATCTTTGGGTCTTCCACAGTATTTTTTGGGAACTGAAATTGCTTATTCTGAAGATGGGATTATCTTTTCGCAGTGGAAGTACACAGTAGATCTTTTACATGAGACAGGGATCACTGAATGCAAACCGTCAACTACCTAATTGTTCCAAATATTAAATTTGGTGTTTGTGAAGATGTTGTCCCTATCAAAAAACATTAGTACCAATGTTTACTTGGTAAGCTGATATATCTGAGTCATACAAGGCCAGACATAGCATTTGCGGTGTGAGTTTTGAGCCAATTCATGCATAGCCCAAGGGAATCTCATCTGAATGCAGCACACAAAGTTCTGTCATATTTGAAAGGTACAGTTGGGCAAGGCCTACTATTTCAAAGAGAGGGAGATACTTCCCTAGAAATGTACATTGATGCCGACTGTGGAGGATCAATTCTAGATAGAAGGTCAACATTAGGATATTGTTCCTTTATTGGAGGAAGCCTTACTACATGGAGAAGTAAGAATCAAGATGTTGTGCCAAGCTATATGTAAAGCACTTTGGATGAGATGGGTTCTTGAAGACCCGAGAGTTTCTCAAGAAGGACCAATTATACTATATTGTGAAAACAAGTCAACCATCGGTATTGCGCATAATCCTGTTAAACATGATTATACAAAGTATGTTGAGATTGGCAAACACTTTATCGCAGAGAAAATTGATAAAGGCATAATCAAGATGAATTGTGTCCAATCAGAAGATCAAGCAGCAGACATTCTCACCAAGGACTTACCTGGAAGTATATTTCAAAGGCTGGCCAGCAAGCTGGGCATGAAGAACATTTATCTCCCAGCTTGAGGGGTGTCAGCAGACTTCCATTTTCCCTTTCTTTATATTATCTCTCCTCTCTAAAACCCTATACTTCTTGTTATTTTATAATTACCCTTATGGGATCTGGAGATATCAGACCCATCATATTGGGTTTGCAAGGCCCAATCAGTTTAAACCCAGTATAAATATCGGGTAATCACGTTGAACAAACGAAGACATGTCTCTCTTTTCGGGCGGCTAGGGTTTGAACAGGTGGAGAAGAAGCCGACGGGAGCAAGAAGCTCCACAACTGCTTCTCTCCAAGATCAGCTAAAAGCTGGCATGGACTTTTCCCTCTTCCCTCTCCTCTCCTCTCCTCTCTTCTTCCCTCTTCCTTCTATTGCGCTATGCATTCTCTCTCCTCAGCCAGCCATCAAATTTGATGTTTCTTTTTCACATCTTTATGTTCTTTTCCTCCCCTCAGTCCTTTTCTTGGAGCCATTCTTCTCTCTATTTTTCGCCACCTCTTTTGTTGTCCTCTCTGGCCTCTATCTCATCTAGGGTTTGACAGTCCCGGTCCAGACCGGGTTTTTAGCAAAGACCTAAACTTTGGTTGGGTTCCAGTCTGTTCTTTTTCTGATCCGGTCCGGTCCGGACTCACCCCGGTCTGGTCAGGTTTACTAGTCAATGTCAAAGTCAAAGTAGAAAGTCTATGTTCATGATAATATTAAACATCCCCTACATCAAGTGGGTGCGCATAGATGGTCAAATATATGGCATCTACACTAAGCTCAATAGAAACCTCTCCATCAAGTTGGATTTGATATTTTTAGAATTTTGTAAAAAATATTAAATAAATATCAAACAATATTAAATAAATTCTGGTCCGGTTTGACCCTTGGACGTAATCCTGTTTGATATTCCAGTCTGTTTGACAAACCGGTTCGGTCCGGTCAAACCAGTCCTTGGTCCTAAATGTCCAACCCTAATCTCACCCTTTCCTGCTTCTCTCTCCTCTTTCTTTTCTATCGCCAACCATCTCATTTCTCTTGACTTCTCTTGTCACATCTCACGCTCTCTCTTGTCTGGGTTTTTTTTTCTTTCTTTAACTTTCTTATCTGTCTTTTTTCTCTCCTCTTTCCTCCATCTCGTCCGTTCACTTTTTTTCCCCGTTCTTCCTTCTCATTTGCTCCCGCTACTTTGTTTGACTTGTTCTTCTTCCTTTTTTCTCGCACGCCACAGGCCCTCTGGTAGCATTTTCTTCCCTTTTATGAACCCTTGACCAAGTTCAAATCTTCATCTTGGGATCTATTCAAGATTGGCGCCCTCACGGCCACATGCCCTCACGTTCCTCGCTCATCCCCTATAAACCCACATAGCAGATAGCATGAAATTTGGAGAGCATCCAGTCTTCGCCGCCATGTCCCCCATACGCATCTTGTCCGAGAGTATCGTTTGCCCCTCTCAGAGACCACCCGCGGGAGGCAAGTCTCGCTGCGAATTGTCTCCGTGGGACTTGGCCCTGCTCTCATTTCGCAACATCCAGTACGGCCATCTCTTTTCTTTCCCGTCAGGCGCTCCCACGGAAGCCATCGTCGAACGCGTCACCTCGTCTCTATCGATTGCCCTCTCACACTTTCGCCCCCTCGCCGGCCGCTTAGCGTCGACAAGCACGACAATGGAGGGGGGATCTCCGTCTACATCGATTGCGATGACCGCGGCGCCGCGTTCCGCCTTGCAGCCGCAGATGGTGTTCACGTTGCAGATGTGGAGGCCAGGTCGGAAGACGTCCCTGCGTTTATCAATGACTTGTTCCCATGCAATGGCGCCATCAACTACGACGGCGTTTCCCTTCATCTACTCGCTGTCCAGCTGACGAAGCTCGAGGACGGCGTCTTCCTAAGCTGCACCTTCAATCACGTCGTCGGCGATGGAACCGCCTTCTGGAACTTCTTCAACGCCTGGGCCGAGATCTCGCGTTCTCCAACGTCCCACCTTCGTCTCTGTTCCGACCCGGTGCTGGAGAGGTGGTTTCCCGACGGTTGTAGGCCTCCAATAAGGTTGCCCTTCGCCCACAAAGACGAGTTCATTGAGAGGATCTCGGCTCCACCGCTGAGAGATAAATTCTTCCGCTTCTCGGCGGGGGCCATCGCGCGGCTCAAGTCGGAGGCAAACGAAGAGCTTGGGACGGACAAGATCGCGTCTTTGCAGGCTCTCACGGCGTGCATGTGGCGGTGCATTACCCGGGCGCGTCGCATCCCTGCAAATGAGACGGTACAATGCGGGGTAATCGCGGACAACCGAGGCGACTTAGCCCGCCGCTGCCGGAAGCGTACTTCGGCTGCGCAATCTCCCCGATCATCGCCTCAGCCACCGCCGGCGAGCTTCTGAGCCGCGGCGTGGGCTGGGCCGCGGAAATAATCCATGAAGCAGTGACCCGCCATGGCGATGAGGCGATCAGGGAGGAGCTTAAGAGGTGGATGGAAGCTCCGATAGTTTACACTTTTTCGATCATGGAAATGTGTGGCACGTTCATTGGAAGCTCGCCGAGGTTTGACAAGTACGGTTGCGACTTTGGTTGGGGAAAGCCCGTGGCCATGCGCAGCGGTGTCGCGGAGAAGTACGATGGGGTGATTTTGGCGTATCCAGGCAGGGAAGGCGGCGGCGGCATCGACCTCGAGGTCAGCCTTTCGCCCGAAGCTACGGCCCTGCTCGAATTGGATCCGGAGCTCAATCTGGTTGTGTCATCAGATTGCCTTCTCTCAGAAGATAGTTCATCGCTCCGTTGCATCAGGAGTAGGAGTATTCAGGCTGATTAATTCGCCGTTTTTATTTTTGGGTGCATTTATTAGGGCTTTAATCAGTAAACGGATGTGAAATGATAAGGATTTCTGGAGTTTTTAATGGTTTATCAATTCTGTTTTCGTGGATTTTAACAGATGACAAAGCATAAGGAAAATATTTTGATTAAATAAAACATAAAGACACTGAGAGCTCATTTGGATGGAGATGTAGCCCAACAGAATATATGTCTGATATTGATTTCCATTCACACATGAGTTTACAACTTCTACGGATGGAGAATCTAGTTCAATATGAATGCATGTTGGAGAAACATCGAGGAAGAATACGCTTTAGTTAATGTGATTCGAGAATCATACGGACTGTTTTAGAGTCAATCTTAAACTAGTACCATTTTATCAATATCATACAAACTATTTTTTTCATTATTCCGATACCCAACTGAAAATCATTCAACTCACTACCATCATAGATCTGGAAACTACTTTCTCAACTTACTGTCACTCTTTGTAAAACAGTTTCATTTTCCTCTTGAACTGTGTAATAATCCTATGCTTTTGGATATGTAATATTCCTAAAAGATTATTTACCATGAGTAGATAATTTATATTTTCACATCACTCTTATAAGATATAAAATCTTCATGATATGGAGATGTCAATAGCTAATTATAAGAAATAAATTGAAAATATATTTCTATTTTCCCTTAAACTACTACCATTTTGGAAGAAATATATTTTGTCAAAGTTTTTATTTTCATTTACAAAAGAATATTTAATATTTATCATTGTGTCATCATGAAAGAATGATGCCTGAACTACAAACTATATTAGCAAGAGTGAGCATTCTATCAAGTGAGATTACCTAACTTTATCATGAAATCTATCTGAGGAGTATATCTCACAATGCTTATCATAAAAATCTACTTACAATTGATGAGTTTTGAAGAAAATTAATGATTGTGGTATTTGGAATAAAAAGAATAAATCAGAATAAACTTAATTCTGGGATGGAATGATTTGCCAAAGTGTTTCCATGATAATACTGATTTCCACATCTTATTTTAAACATCTCAATAATCAAGTTTGCTTCTTGGAAGACTGCCATTCTATTCTTAGTGAATGTATTATCTGTGTCATTAGTTCCCTTGAAATTTAAATAATAAAACTCATAGAGATATTCCTGAATAATAGATGGAAGGAATAAAATGATTGATTTGATTGCTGATCCAATTCATAAGAAAATTAACTATTTGGTACTTCATCTGCTTCATAATAATTGTGTCTAGGTTCCATTGAATTGGAATAATGAAAGTTAGGTTTGTCAAATTTGAGAACGAATTCCAGTTTAATAATTTCATCTATAATTAATTAAAAGAATAAATCCTCCTGATTAAAAGCATTTATAATATGGAGTGAAAGCACAACAAGTTTATCTATATATATTTCTGTAAATACTTTAGTTTTATGATATATAATACATATTTTCCATATCCTGAAAAAAAAATTATGCTTTCATTGGAACAAAGTTTGATGCCTTAAGAAAAGACCACATAGCCTAATTGACTGCAAGTTGAGTAAGCTACGAATCATTAATTTCATTTGTGCTGGGGACCTTGAACTCCTATAAAGACAGCTCCGTAAAAAAATATAATAAAAAAGAGAATTAAGAGTTAGGTATGATTAGATTACTAGTTAAAAATGATTTTCTTTTAACTTTTCCTGAAAAGCATGTTAACCCCATTAAGAATAATTAAACCTACATTAGGACAGAGTAATCTTTCAAAACCAAAACAGTTTTCTGCATCAAATAAACTACAATAAATATTCCTCCACAAAATAACTTGTGAACCTCATGTACCAATAGGGATCTTTGGAATGTCCTTTCTAGCATCAAGAATGTTGTGGATAAATATTCAAATTAATAAGAGAGAGGTACTAAAAAAATAATGCATAGTGATTCTCCCAATATACTCCTCTGTTGTATCCTACTTCATTCCAAGGACATTTCCATCTCTTATTTAAGTTTTTGGATGCTACCCTGTTCCTGAATTTCCTGCATCCTGTTTAGATTATCATTTAAGTGAAGATTGTCCGAAAAAGACAAAAACATTTCATTCATCTGAAAGCTCTTAATATGGGGCCAATACATAACTGCCTTCTTGTCCCATAGCACTTTAAAAGTGGAACATCGTCTTGACCCAAATTTATAGGCTACCAAACTAATACCTAAATTCTTCACGCATAAAACTAATTTTTATTATTATTAACATGAGTTATTTTCTTCCTTGAATTCTAGGGCTAACCATTAAGTAACTATGAAACAATTATTCACGTACATTGTTTTGTTAATAAAAATTATCATGTAATATTCATATAATTCAATATCATATAAAATACACAAATAATCATCAATATAGTCTAAATTCTGATTTTTGTTAAAAAATCATATAAAAGTTTTTACACAACACTTCTGATTCTATGTTAATAAGATGATGCTGTGAGAATTTTATGACTTAAAATCAGATAATATCAGTGATTTATCAGCTCAGATATCAAGCTAACACAGGATGTGTTAGAATTTATTTAAATAGGAAGTTACACGATGATTTCATACAAAATTAACCATATGTATGGCAATGATTCGGCTAAAAATCTAACACGTGTGATGGGTATTTCAGACAGCCTTTAACATAAATTAGGTATGTATCAAAATATTCTAGTAGACTTGAAGCTGATAAAATCAAATTAAGGGTTTTAAACTGTGTTTGGTGCTTTTGAGTTTAATCAATAAAAGTATAAACAAGTACTCAAGTAAATAAATCTAGCTTATTGATGAGTACAGACAATCTCAGTGTAGAAAATTATTCAACGATTTAACTGTTTGGTTCTAGAGGCCTTGACTTGGATGAGCAGAACAAAATGATGCGCAGCGGAAGACTTTTGCGAATCAAACGGCATCGACAAAAACCATTAAAACGAAGTACCTTGCACGAATCTCATTAAAACGAGTGAGACGAGTAGAGCTGCTCAAGTGTGCAGCCCCTAGACGTATCCACGCGGTCCTCCGCGTCGGATCTCCTCCTTCTCGTTGACGAGCCCCGTTCTTTCTCCGTCGGCATCATTACATCATCCTGATCACATCAGGGATGGAGAGGGGGTGTGGGGAGAGCGGAGAAGAAGGGGAAAGGCCCCTGAACAATTCTGGCATGGGTGAATTTTGTTCAAGGCCTTCCCCTATTTATACTAAGTGGGTATTTTTCATAAAAACCCCCAAAGCTTAAGTATATCTTCCAACGTCCAAAAGACCATTTGTGTGTGACCCTCTAGGCCCATGTATCAGTCTACTTAACAACTCCAACGACCCAATAACCTTTATTGGCCTTCCAACTTAATTAACTATATCATCATATAGATTAATTAACGTCGGATCGATTTAACCCAATCGATAGGTCGAGACTCCGACACGTGGGGTGCCAAGCTACACCTCGTGTCCTAGAAGATATAAAGGAGTATGTATCGACTCACTCATGGAACCTGTTCATCATCGGTTACCATGTATGTATAATCCCTCATCCACTTGACGCTCCTTGGACGACTTAGGATATGGTCAACTGTCAAACCCTAATCGGTCATCCGAGTTAGTACTGATGCATCCGGCAATCATCGGAGAACTCTTCTCCAATATTTCACTGCCTTGGCCAAGGACTTCATCGCATCATCTTCCTTGAGCTGTCACCTCTTATACCGAGGGTGGACGATCCCATCTTGACCACTCAATCGCCTTCGTGTACTTCTTGATGCACCCGAACTAAGACCGTTTAGAATCCCATGATTAGAGACTCGTTGGCCATAGCCAAAGTACAACCGTCCGTCCATAAGACATCTTTGGTATCTTAGGTCTAAGGACCACTTACACAACTGTGACGTGAATCAACCTGATTGACAGTTCGGTATAATACCATTCAGGTATTTGTACGGATCAATTCAGCAAATTCTTTCCACTAAAGAGCACCCACTATCTATCCTTAGTGTCGCCACACTAATGGCTACGGGACCGGCCATACTCATCATATGAGTGAGGCTAGATAGTGCTATTCTATCCGAATACTTCAATGTCCTTCTCGCGTATCCTTTGAATAGGAATGTTTAGAACACATGCTTAAAGACTAGTGATCTCCATATTACGATCTCATCATAATTCACTAAGTCCGATCATGCATTCATGGACTTCATTATGAGCATCACACGTGCACTATAATGAATATGTTCTATTAATGAATATGGAACGAGATATGGACTGTGTGATTGGCTTGTCGGCCACAATATTTCCATCATTAACATACTTTAACTTGTGAATAATAACATGATGGAAGGTACATATAAAATATGAGACATTGAGAAATGGAAAATGTGAGTCCATAAACATGAAATTAGGGTTGAAATTATGCTTCAGGGTTTTGATTTATAAAAAAAAAATATAATAATTCCTTACTTAGAAGGTGTTGAAAAAGTGATTTTTCAGTTAGTATTTTAAGAAGTTTTTTATATTTTTTGTATTTCTTACGAATTTATATGACTAAGTTCAATCATAATGGAAGAAAAATATTTAAAGTACTTTATGAACATAACATAAATACATACTTTTATTATTTAATAAATTTATCAAGATTTATTAGATTTTAAAGATTTTATGGGGAATTATTTGGTAAATAATTGAATTAATAAAATAAATTCAACTTCACCCGCCTATTACTAGTGATTTTTGTCGGTGCCTGGGCACAAAGGGGCAGCTGGTACAAATGGCAAGTTACACAATTAAGCTACGGTTGGGGATGTTCAAAAAATGATGTAATATTTTCTTCAGGAGGAATTTTTTATTCTGGTTTGATTTGGTGGAAAAACCCTTACGTAGGTTAACTTATTAAATGTTAGTCTAGCAAAAAATAGAAGGGAAACAGCTGAAGTAAAAGGAATGCATAAACCTTTTAATCACATTAGTTAGTTTTCAAGATGGCATTTTCATCTTTTCCAAATCAACATATTTGGATCACTGCTCTGCATGTTGGACACATTTAACAAAGAGTGGAAACAAGAAATCTTATGTGCTTAGGCTGTTGACATTTCATTGGGAAAGACATAAAGGATTGAATACAATAAGGGGGGAAAAGAATTAAAATAGAGGAAGTAAGAAAACTTTGAATAGAGAACGTAAAATGTTCTTGGCTCTTAGATATAATTACAGTGATTCCAGGTACTTTCAAATCTTGAAAATCCAGTCATGATCTTTTTTATCCTCCAAGAGGAAAGAAGATGCCAAATTCAAATTTATGGAGTAAGTTCCAGAAGTCATTATTCATTTTCACATGGTCTCTAAAGAGGGTGAAGCCTGGCCTTTTATCCTTCTCTTTAAAAATTGGGCATTTTATTTTGATCCAATTTATGGCTTTAGCTTATCATTATTATCCATTTTCATCTTGAATTTAATGATAACAATATAATAATCTTGATGGATTCATAAGTAGTATGCGACGGTAGAACGATGTGTGTAATTGGGATGACGTAAAATGAGAAACATACTGTGATGTGAAGGTTCCAGATGTGATAGAAATGTGAAAAGTTATGATGTAATAAATATAAGCTAACAATAATGATGAAAATAAACAATGTAAGGCAAGGATACTTATCATAGATCCTTATGTTTTGCCATAATCACGGTAATTTGCGAATATAGGTGAGCTTCCTCTCGTCTATGTTGCCTCTCTCAAAAAATTTAAGAAAACAAGAACAAGCTTATTGTATCTCAAAAACTCACTTTCTTTTAATCAGAAAACAAGGATGATTTTTACAAAGATTCAGTCCTCAATTTATTGATCTGAGTTCACGGATGGGTAGGGGGAGTAATACAAAGCAACCCTTATTTTTGGCACATTTTCCTTATCATCTGTGATCGGCGCCTCTAGAGCATTACGTCCTTGACGGGAAAAAGGAAACGAAAATGTATCTTATCTGATAATTTACATGTGATGTGGTGTCACATTGGCGCATGTGACATCGACACAATTTATCTATTTTTTAATGACACGCTGATGAGAGTCATTCAAGTCATAAAAGAAATGTGCATATAATTATTAGATGGCATGGCTGCACTGATACAAAAAACACATCAATGCCATTTTTATTTTCTGCCAATCATGTGACGCCAAAACACCGCATTTTATTTAAAACATTTTCAAATTTAAAAATGCATAAAATAATAATTGTTTTTATTGGTTTATGCACATACATTTATTGAAATTTTAATTTTAGTTTTCATTGGTCCTCATCATTATATGGATTAAAAAGTAAAACTGTGATATCTAATCATTGGTTGTCACGACATTACAATTTGAGATGCCATAATGGCACCTTTTCATTATGTTTAGCTGCACTAATCATTGTCAAAAACTGTGATATGCAGGTTCATTGAATTTAAGACTGAAAATTTTGAATAATTTCTATTAAATAAAATATTACACATAGAATGATATGAAATATATTCCAACTTATAAAACTATTGTCTTTCTGAAATAATATTAAATTGTATGGTTTTCATTCCTCTGCATAGTGCTTGTTGTCACTGATTCACCACCTGAATGAGAAAACTAGATAATCTAAGAAAAGGTAATGAATACTAACGGTTGAATTTTCTTTAAGAAAATCAATGGTCACATTTAAATCATTCTATTTAAATAAAGCTCATCCTGATACTGGCTTGAGCTGGGTAATTTTTTGCCACTACATCAGCCGAATGACGCTAGCACTCCACCATAGAGTTGGCAGTGAAGATGGTAAAGATGGGCACCCTCTCCTCCAAGTGTGACCAAAGTAGTGGAAAATTATCTTGAAGTGACGTCTATAGTTACCAGGTTGAATATGGGGTCTATGCATCTTGAGGCTGGACTCTACCGCTTCCCGTGCAGAGTCTTTCAGAGATCCAAAAGGAAATTCAATTTTATTCCATGCAAGACTATTCTATCATAATTTTGATTTAGTTTTAAAGTCCTTTTGAATATCTGTTTATTTCTTTTATTGCATGTATATTCTTTAATCTGTTGATCAATGCAATGAATATCAATGCAATATTTTATCATCATGGTTGTATATATTGTTGATGTAATGTTGATTAAATGTACTGGGAATAAATATCTCAAGACAATAAATACCTTCAATTTCAATTTTTAAATAAATGACAAAGTAATTTTTTAGGGATGTAGTTAATTTAAATGAAATACTAGAAGGTCTTATCACAATGATAGTATTTAATTGACTTACTGAGGAAACTATTTACCTAGGTATACGTTGAGTCTTTTGACTTATCAGTCTTCTTTGAGTCTATAATTCATGGTTTTGGTATCTTCTTTGTCCATATAGATGAGATTCTACTGATTGATAGAGACCTGGAAGATGAGCTATCCTAAGTTCAGGCCTATCTTCAGTTTCAGGCTTCCACTAACAATTGATTTAAATGAAAACGAAAATCAAAATACTTAAAAATAATTTTAAAGTTTAATTAATTTTTAAATTTTGGGAATTTTTAAAGTGATTCTAAGTAGTTTGGAAGTTTTAGTAATTTTTAGTGTGAAAAAACAGAGAAACGTTCTCTGGTCAAAGAAATCTTCAAAACACCTTTTGTTTTTTTTTCCTTCATGTAATGCTTTTACCTTCAAAATAGGTCAGAAAGTAGAGATAGAGCTCAAAACCCCTATATCTCAAACAAAACTCTGAGCCATAGATTGATAATATTCTTTTCACAAACAAAGATACAACGGTATCATGCTTAACTAGAAAAGTATATTATCAGTATAAGGCCTGCACTCCATGAGATTATGTAAACAAAATCACTACCCCTTGAGCTTGGATTTCATGTGGCTGTTTTTATATCTATGTGATATGTCAATCAAGCAGCTATGTAAAAATTTTAGTCACATGAATTCCCATGAAGTAAAAAGCACATTCAGGTGAACAATCATCAAATGGAAGGTTTTTAATTTAAGAAACCTGTGATGGAAATATATGCGGCTGGCAAGCCAATAACACTTTCCAAATATCATTAAATATTAATTGATGCAATTTATATATTGTATCAATGATTGTATTCATGAATAAATGAATATACAAATCATGACGTAAATCTCATATTTTATTAAATATGTCATCTAAATATTTATTTGAAGACTAATACAGTAGGTTATAAAAAAATAATATCAATATCAAGTCCCACACATATGATGAGTATAGCTGATCCATAACCATTAGTGGGATGTATTAGGGATTGATAGTGGGTTGTTTGTAGAAAGAATTCATTGAATGGATACAGATGAATCCCTGAATTCAGCTGATCCATGATTGAAATTAAATAGATAAATAATTCATGAAGGTGATTGAGTAGTGAGATGGTATTATACCTTACAGTCAATCATGTCGATTCATGTCACCATTGTATAAGTAAGCTTTGGACATAAGGCATCCAAGTCATCATATTGATGGAAGGTTGTGTTTTGATTATGACCAATGAGATCCTATTAATGTGATTCCAATTTTCTTACCTTGCATGATGCAAATAGTTCATGAAGGAGATTGAGTAGTCAAGATGGAGGTTGTCTAGCCTCTGTATAAGAGGAGACAACTCAACAAAAAGGATGCAATGAATTCCTTTGCAAGGGCAGTCAAATATTAGAGATTAGTTCTCAAATGATTTCCCAATGAATCAGTACTATTTGGGTTGACTATTCCCAGAGTAGTCCTCTGATGTCAAGCTGATGATGGATTCTACGTACACAATAACTAATGACAATAAATCTTCCATAATAGAGTTAATGTACTCCTTTGTATTTTATAGAGCACAAGGTGCAGCTTGGCACCCCACGGGATATAAATTCAACCTAACTATTGAATTAAATAGACCATTAATATATATATTTTTTTAATTAATATATATGTTGATATAGTTAATTAATAAGTTCATACAATAATGGTTATTATGCCATTAGAGTCAATATAAAGATTAATACATGAGCTTAGAGAGTCATTTGGATCCTGAAAGATATACTTAAAGTACAAGGATCTTATAAAAAAATTAATTAAGTAGAAATGAGAGAGCCATGAACGAAACTCACCTAGCAAGAGTTATTGAGGTTCCCATCCTTTTTCTCACTTCTCTCTTTGGGTGCCATCCTTTCCTAATGCAATCTGAATGGAAAAACAAAGATGGTTGATCAATAATGAGGCTCGTCAAGATGGAGAGGAATATTCGACGTGCTAAGGATAGGGTCGATACATCTAGAGATAAAATACTCGACAATTCAACACGACCAGATTGAAGGACCAAAAAATCGTGGATCTGATCCACACAAAGGTGCTTCTATTCAATGTATTTAAAGTATCCTAAAGTGTTTTCTCTTCCACGGTGAGAATCATTATAGGATCGTGTCAATCACGATCTTTGAACCCAATCTCGATAAATCAACTTCAGATCAATTACTAAACGACAAGCTTGGCATGATTGACATGTATACACCCTTAGGGAAGAGTGTGAAAATAGATTATTCATTTTTTCTCCACATTTTCTATTTGTTTATTCATGTTCTCTTTACCAGCCTATAGCTTCTAAATTTTGTTCCCTTATTATACTGTACCCCTGTACGTTTATTTCTCTCTCTTCTTTCTACTGAAAAGTAATATGCATTCACCTTAAGTAAGCCAGTATTTTGATCTTCAAGAACTGGCATTCACAATCTTATTAGAGTAAAAAATATATCACTAGAAGGATAGGAGCAAGGCTAATGTATAATATAAGCTACACAAACCGCTTATAAATTCTGCCATACATATCTTTAGTGCCATTGATCCAAGTGATAAATGCTGTACAGCACTATTTAGTTATCTTCTCATCCTAAAAGTATTGGTGGAGATATTTTTTCACCTCGGCAAATCGACGGTGAGGATGAGTCGATGAGCTCCTAAATCGCGGGGACTATTTGATGGATGAACGGCAGATAGCAAAGGAGACCATCGGAGGAGCCGTTCTAAAACCCCAGAAGAGCAAACCCCAGTCGTCGCCTTCATCGTCGTTCTCATGGCGCTGTCGAAGCCCTTCTTCTACCTCAAGTCCATGAAACCCTACCACCTTCGACTGGATCGCGATCTCCCCTCCGCCATCGCCGCTCTCCGCCGCTTCTCCTTCGCCACGCCGGAGGAGGCGGCGGCGGAGCGGCGCCGCCGCAAGCGCCGCCTCCGCATCGAACCGCCGATCTCTCCTTCGCGCCACGCCCAATCGCCGCCTGCGCCACAGCGAATGCCCAATTCGAGAAACCCTACAGCGACCAATCCCAACGCCCCCAAGCTCCCCGAGACCGCCGCCGCCCTCTCCGGCAAGCGCCTCGAGCTCCACAACAACATCCTCCGGCTGATCAGAGAAAACGACCTCGAAGAAGCCTCTCTCCTCGTCCGCCACTCCATCTACTCTAACTGCCGCCCCACCGTCTTCACCTGCAATGCCGTCCTCTCCGCCCAAATCCGCCAGTGCCGCTATTCCGACATGCTCTCCCTTCACCGATTCATCACCCAGGCCGGCGTCGTCCCCACCGTCGTCACCCACAATCTCCTCCTCCAAGTCTACTGCGACTGCCGCAAGACCGACACCGCGTTGGAGCATTACCGCTTGCTGATCAAAGACGCCCCCTACAACCCTTCTCCCACCACGTACAGAATCCTCGCGAAGGGCCTCGTCGACAACAACAAGATCGACAGCGCGGTTGAGCTCAAGGACGACATGCTCGCCAAAGGTACCTGCCCCCCTGACCCTGTAGTCTACAACTCTCTCATGTCTGGGTTCATCAAGAACGGCGACCCGGGCAAGGCGTTGGAGCTTTACTCGGAATTGAAGGAAAAATTGGGGGGAGGGGTCATCGAAAACGGTGTAGTTTACGGTAATCTCATGCACGGGTACTTCAACAAGGGATTAGAGACGGAAGCGATGGACATCTACGGTGAAGTTCTTGGTCCTGAATCTAAGGTCAGGTTTGAAGCGGCGAGCTATAACACGGTCTTGGACGCGTTGAGCAAGAACGGGAGGTATGAGCAGGCAACGTCGCTGTTCAATCGGATGATGTCTGAGCACAACCCGCCGTTGAAGATGACTGTTAACGTGGGGACTTTCAACGTGATGGTCGATGGGTTGTGCGCTAAGGGGAAGTTTGATGAAGCCATAGAGCTGTTTGGGAAGATGGGTGAGAAGAGATGCACGCCGGATACGTTGTCCTACAACAACTTGATAGAGCAGCTGGGAAAGAACAGGAAGACTTCAGAGGCGGAGCTTCTGTACAGGGAAATGGGGGAGAAGGGGATTAACCCGGATGAATACACATACGTTCTTCTAGTGGAGGCTTGTTTCCTGGTGGACAGAGTGGATGATGCGGTGGGTTACTTTGAGAAGATGGTCGAATCTGGGCTGCGCCCCAATACCACCGCTTATAATAAGACGATAAATGGGTTGATTCATGCGGAGAGAGTGGATCAAGCAAAGGGGTTCTTTGACAAGATGGTAGAGAGAGGGGTGAAGCCGGATGTAAAGAGTTATAATCTTCTGCTGGAGAAATTTTGTGAGATGGGCAGGTTGGATGATGCGCTGAGGACTGTGAAAGATGTGTTCTTGGATGATGATGTGTCGTTGTCTGGAGAGATGAGAGAGATGGTAGTGGAGGCTCTTAAGAAGGAAGGGAGGGAGCAGGAGCTGGAGAGGGTGTTGGAAGAAGCGGAGATAGAGAAGGCTGAGGCACTGGCGAAGGCTGCAGAGGAGAAGGCAAGAGCTGAGGCAGAGGCTAAGGCGGAGGAGGAGAGAAAGAAGGCTGAGGCCAAGGCTAAAGAAGAGGCGGCCAAGAGGGCGACTCAGGCTGCCATTGAAGCCGTTCTAGGAAAGAAAAGAGCTGCCGAGAAGAGTGAAGAACAGGGTAAAGAAGGGCTGTCTTCGTTTGGCACTGGTTCTTCAAGTGAGATCGATTCTTTGTTTGGTGGCGACAAGGGTCCTTTGTTTGGTGGTGACAAGGGTCCTTTGTTTGGAGGGGACAAAGGTCCTACAGGAGAAGTCAAGTCTGATGCTTAGTCAACTGCCTGAAGAATTTTATCTCTGAAATCTTGTCTTCTCCTTGATATCTAACTATATAAAGACTTGAAGTAATGTTGGATTTATATAATGTTCTTCGTCAATGTCTTGAATTAGTATTTTGCCGTCAGTTGCCATGCAGTCACTCTGTTTGTTATCTTGACGTTTATTTGACAACGTTTAGGTTTTCCTTCAACCGGACATGTTCGCTGTAGCATTCATGCAACAAACTATTTACTATTTTCTCTTGCTAAGTGAAGAACATAGCATTCGAGTAACTTGCCAATGAGAAGAGAGAAAGAGTTGAGAGCATGATACAGACGAGGATTTCTCACTCGGTGAAGTTGAAGCCAACGGAGCAGTCCAAATTATCCTCACGGATAGATCTGCATTTATGGGTTTTCCACCAATTACACTTCGAAATTAAAAACAATATGCGTATTGAAAAAGTAAGAACGAATAAGCCAAAGGTATCCAATTAAAGCCGAAAAGTTTAGAGCAGTCCTTTCTACGGATCAAAAAAGATAAAGTATTCGAAACTTAGCTTCATCAAAAAAGGTATGACGAAAGTGTTCAACTACTCTTTATGATCTTGAGTAAATGTCAACAGAACATATGAAATCATTTTTGACGAAAAACGATTTGTTCTTCAAGATCCTTACTAGGATATCACTTGTGAGGCGAAATGATTGGACAATTAAACAGTGATATCATGCCACCCTGATCATAGGGCTCGATTAAAATTAAAAAATTACCTTTTTCTATGGAAATCTACAAGGAGATGGCCGAAAATTATAACGGGCTTCTCTTCGGTGTAGACTGTTGAAGCAGCCTATTGGATCTTCTGCATGTATTGAAACAAAAAAAGGTTAAGAATGTCTGTGGCAAATACCAAAAAAGCTTCACAAAACATCAAACAAACAGAAAGAAACCTGCGAGTAGATTTGTCAGAGTTAATGACGCCTTTCATTAATGTGCCCATATCTATCCCCCGTTCTTTCATAATCTTGTCATGATACATCTTGCTCCCGATTTCAATAATCTCTTCCTCCACCTCCTCCAACGTCTGGTCTACATTGAGTTTGATTTCCCCTTTCCTCACAACAGTAATGTGGAAACCATCAGCTTTGGCTTCCCTAAAGGCATCCTGCGGACATAAAAATATCAGTGCATTAGAAACCCAAAAATCCCATTTAATCTTCTTTTCCGGAGTCCATTCAATAATAAAAATGTACCTTTGGAGGTCTGGCTACCACAAAAGCACTACCATTGCCCAGCATTTCCAAATGGGCCTGAGTAATGTGGCAAAAATTCTTTGAATCCCCTGGATCCTCAAAAGCAATGACGTGATACTGCTTTGGATCCAGTTCAAGATCTGCAGCCATCTCCAAAGAGTAAAATCCGATTTTCGGCACGTCGTCTTCAACTCTGTACAGTTCAATGCACTTAAAAAAAAAAAATTGTTAAACAGAACCCTTCACTTAACGAATGCAATCCAAGAAATATTAATCCTCACCAGGACAAACTGAAGATCCAGCCACCAAAGATAGTCTTCTTCTTTTTCGTTGACGTATTCCTTGTACTTGCTGATGACAGCTTGATGCCCAAACTTTTCAATTTCTCCTCTAAGTTTATCCATTTTCTTTTCGATATACTTTCGTTTTCGTCTTGGTATACTATCCATCAGATCGGCCACGTCCTGGATCTCTTTCTCTGTGATCCATCTATCTAAATCCTTTCCCATGTCTCTCATTATTGACTTCACTTCTGGGTCTTCCTCTGTATTATAGAGTTCAAGAAACTCCCTGGACCATTTCTTTGTATGCTCCCAATGCTCTTTACCCAGCTTTTTCCCTGATCTTATTGAGCCGTCGCTACTTTCTATGATAGTTTTAGGTCTTGCAGATGCTCCATCAGAAGACAATTTCCTCTGATCATTAACAAGAGAGGAAGGTGATGGTGGGGATAATTGACCTTCTACTTCGGGCATTGTTCCTGTTGAAAATTTGTTGAGAAATTCGGGGTCTTCATTAAGTGGGGGCCCTTTCCACCGGGGTATAATTTTCTCCAAAGGGTCATGAACGCTGATTCCATCTGGAACATAAGAGAAAAATTATATAAAATAACTTCAATGTCAAACTACGAAAAAAAAATAAGGGTCTCATTAAATAAGTGTTACCAATGCCGTAGTCAATGTTTTCAATCTTGGAGTGGAGGAATTCATGTAATGCTGACATCTTATTGTTCACTTTCTCTGCCTTTCTTTCAAGACCATTTAAGAATGAGCTTTGTTCGTCAGCAGTCATCGAGTGAAAAGGATCACGCCCAGCCAACTCATTGTCCCGAACTTTAAATACAATGTCTCTTAGGTTTTCATCATTCATCCACTCAAATTCTTCATCATCCAATGCTATTTCGCCTATGTCTGATACAAGAGATTCACGTTCTCCAGCTTTTTCCCTAGCTAACAAGTAGTTTTGCTGGAAACCAGCTCCGATCTTCTCAAATAAAGGATTAAACATCTCAAAATTATCTTCAAGCCAGCTCTTCTTCTCATCCAGAACTTTAGTTTCTGTGTGGGAAACATGAATCTTAGATTCCTGAGGAGATTCTCCAAATCCTTCTAAAGTTTCTTTAAAACTGTCGAGTTGTTGTTCTTGTTCTTTGTGACGAGAATCTTGAATCTCAGTTTCACCGGGCTCTCCAGAAGACGAGCTTTGAAGGGATACGTCATCTGAAAAGACAGACAGAAGAGTTCTTTCCATGGTGCTCGGCAGAAATTTTGATTTTTGGACATCTTCTATTGTATCTATGATTGAGTTCCCGCTCCCACCAGTTGAAAGGCTTGAAGAAGAAGAAGAAGAAGAAGACGAAGAACCAGACGAAGAAGCAGAAGCAGAAGCAGAAGAAGAATCAGAAGCAGAAGCAGAAGCAGAAGAAGAATCAGAAGCAGAAGCAGAAGCAGAAGAAGAATCAGAAGCAGAAGCAGAATCAGAAGCAGAAGCAGAAGCAGAAGAAGAATCAGAAGCAGAAGCAGAATCAGAAGCAGAAGCAGAAGCCGAAGAAGAAGAATGTCTTTTAGAAAGATAATCTCTGGCATCTTTGAGTGATACTAAAACTTTTGGCTTCATCGTAGGAGTCCTCTTTTCAGGTGGGTTCTCATGATCAAACCTTTTTTCTTTATCCTCGTCCGACGTTTTTTCACTTGATTCAGTATCCCAATCTCCAATAGAACGTCCATTAATTTCTGATGATTGGATAGCATGAGGAGTACAACTGCCGTTTGAGGAATTTTCCACTGAATCAATTTCTGAACTGATATCTGATTGCCAGACAGGTAATTGATGCTCAGAAGCTAATGGAAGGAATAGAGAGTCATTTTCAACTTCTTGTTCTAACCCAAGAACTCTTCTTTGATCAAACTGATTTTTCTGGGAATCAGATGACATCTTTTCTCTGATGTTCTTCATCAGTTCATGCTTATCTAGCAATGGCGCTTTCTCCAACTCCACAGGCAACTGAGCAATATTATCAATGACCTCAACAGTCCCTCCCTCCGCCACTGTTCTTCCCATTCTTGATTTGAACTTTCTCCTCAGCATTTCTTTTTGTTCCCTCGTAATTTCTTCTCTACTATTCATGGACAGTAACCCCTTGAACGAAAACGCAAAGAAAACGCTGAAAATTAACGGAATAACGAATAGAGGGGAAATGCCCGTGAGCAATTTACCCCCTAGTTTAAATGGATGAAAGCTTCGGACAGAAATAGATGAATTCATGCCTTCAACAACAGTTTTCGCAATGGTACTGTTCCCGGGGAGCTCGTTTCCCCCGGCTTCAATCTCTTTGGCTATAAGTTTAGCTCGGGAAACCTTCTCACTAATATCTTCTTTCGTCTTCTTCTGCTGCAAAGAAAACCTTCCATACTGATTCCTCCTGATAATCTCTTCTTCGTCCACAGAAACCCGGACAACCCTACCATCGCTGTCCTTGTAAATCGCGAAAATTGGAGCAGTTCCTATTCCCCAGACTTCTGAATCCTTTTTGCATTGATCGACCCATGATTCTAACTTACTCCAATTCTCAGACTGGCGAAGAATCTGATGGTTCTTCTCGCCACCTAGATTCAACTCCACCCATTCTTCATCCCCCTGTTTTCTACATTCCTCGCGCTCTGAGAAGTTATCTTCACTATTTTGCTCATCTTGTCCAAGAAAATTATCTTCTTGACGAAGTTCGGGATGTATAACGCGTAGAATTGGACGCACCTGGTCTCCTCTGCCGAGAAGCTTCTTCCTTAGAGGATTCCGGCGTTTGGGTTGGTTAACCAAGCGCGAGGATATCAGCAATCTACGGGTTCTTGGAATCACCTTCGAACGGATGATGGGGAATTCAACTCCACAAAATGAAAAGTCCCCGCTTTTCGCTACCGTGGCCCCTAGAGACCATCCAGAAGAAGAAAGGAGAGGTCTAGAATGCATACTGCAGGCAAATTTCGTCTCCCAGCCTAGCCAAGAACATGAGAACTATCAAGGTTGGGGATGATGGGCACCCATCTGTGGCCACGACGCAAAACCCTATATAAATCGTAGATTCTGAAGCCCCGGGAGAACCGATAGACTGTTGATGGGGATGGGTGTCATCATTTATATATTTGATGTAATCCGTGTAGTGATTTATACTCTCACTTCATTGTTGATTTGAAATTTCCATTCATCATTGACACGGCTTGTGCATGTTGGGTTCAACGAGCAGAGATCTGGATGTAAGTGGACGTGTAAATTTGGTCCTGAGGAATTTTTCGTGCTTCCTTTTTAATGTTTAAAATGATTTTAATTTTCGAAGAGTTTCTCTATAAACATTTTTTGATATGTCTTTCTTAGTGGGTTAGAGAAAATGTACTTTGTAACGTGTAAATATATGCATGTATCATACAGGAATCTCGGGGCTAACCTTTTCTTATCTATTTCCACATCATTTTTGAATATACGAATTCTAAATATGATTAACACTATGATTATGCAAGTTGAATATGATACCTAGTTATCCTATCTAGGTGTAGGAGCTGGATCTGGTCATAATGAAGGATTTCAACTTCGTTTTTTATGCTTAAAATTATTTAAAATAGATAAAAGTTATCCTAAACATTTACAGATATATCTTAGTTATCGGTTGCATTATATGGTTTACGAAGTAAAGATACAAAATTAAATAAAATTTGGGGTTCATTATGTGTCTGATACGTGCCAAAATATGTGGGAGCATATGTAGCCATTTATCATTAGTCAGCTTTCTAGGGGTCGGTCCCGTATGAGAAAAAACAGGCAACTCAAAAATGGTTGAAAAACTTCAATGTGATTAGAAACATTTTGTGCAACTTGCACTCCATGAAGAAGGCTCATGATCCCTCTAAGGTATCCAGCATAGATGGTAGGAGGTAGATCTTAGTAGTCCCTATTTGGGAATGTTGTAAATGCAATGTAACCCTGTTATCTGTTTTGGTACTATTTGGCTAGAACCTCAAACATGTCATATCCATGGTTCATGGTCCTGTTGACTTTGTTGTCTTGAATGCCTTGGCCCCCGATTTGGTTGCAATAGGCCCGACATGAAACACTTAAACCATTTAATTTTCTATTTCTCAAAAATATCCAATTATATATATTAACCATACAAAATCGGTCAATTGAACTCCAAAATTTTACTAAAAAGGTAATACATTTATGAATTTTCCTCCAAATTTGGTATCCAAAACTTAAGTATTATGGGTTAATTAAACTTATGAATTCTTTGCACTAAAAGATTCATTTAAAAACATATGACACCAAAAATACCATAAAACTTCATGGATTTGGTTTTCTATTAAATGGAAAATGGATATCTTACTTTAAGGGTCTCTGGGAACTCATGAGTTCTGTAGAATCCTTCGGGTGAGTAAACAGGGCTATGAACTTCAATGAGACCATCATTCCACTCACATGCCACCTGAATCTTATAATTTTCATAATAATGAAAATTTAATGTAAATTATTTGGGATCTTATTGAGATCTTAGATGAGGAAACCATGTTCTATGCATAAAATCAAACTCTTATATCGTCAAAATTATTTATCTGATATTTTTTTTCCATGTATATCTGATTGTATATTAAAGTAGTTATTTGATTTCAAATGCCCAAGCCTCTGAATGAAGAGCAACAAGTAGGATAAAAAGACATCCTAGTTTTCTACGCTCTCTCTTCAAACATATACAAACCTGGTGGATTTGTCACTTTTGATTTTTGATCTTATAGTTGGAGGAATTTTTTTCAAAAGTTATACACACCAATCATGCACTATAAATAAACTTGATAATATTTTAATTATGAAGATATATATGGGGATACGTAGTTAAAATTTTGCATATCATTTTGAGATATTTTGGATTCATACATGATCAATTATTAGAATGAGGTTTGCACCATAGAAGAAATATGTATCAAATCAAACTTTTAAAATTAAGAAAAAAATTGATGATCAAACCTCCTTGTGCCTTATCAAATTTTCTACTGTCTACATCCATGAATGAGTCATCACAAGCCTTAGAAGTTTTCAACCTATTGACAGATCCACACAGTCCTAGATATGATAGACATCCTTGTTTTCTTTCAGTCAATGTTACCAATAGATTTGTGATGGATCTTCTTGTTGTTCCAGTCCCACTTAAAGGTGAGGGTCCCAAGAAAAGAAGAGAAAAAGGGTTACCCAACAAGGAACTTTCATGGACATTTCTCACTGAAGACTTTGGTTCCTTTTATGCTTCATGTCATTTTTTTCATAAAATCCATTTAACTATATCCATTAAGACCATTCAGTGGAAATATGGGATAACTGCCTTCTGAAGAAGAGGTGAAGATGATTTGATCTAGTCATTGACTGAGGTAATGTAAATATTGTAAAATAAGCTATTTTAGTGGTTTCCTGATGCATCAGTCCAAAGAAGGATGACCCACTAGTTTTGGAGAATTCACTATACCACAAATCATTCTAGGAGTATTGGGCACATGAGTTTTTATGCATGCATGGTTAGATGAACTCCTTTTTACCTTCTAGAACGGACTATATAGCTTGGCCCTTGGTTTATCCTACTAAGGATTTGTGCATTATGAAATGAGGAAAATCTACTTATACAATCTTTCCCTTCGCTCACCAAAGACTTATCATATAATATTCATTGAGTTTGTCCTCTCTAATTTAGAGGGCATCAGTGCCATCTTTCCCAGACAATCACCTTCACGGACTTTTTTCTGGATCATTTATTAAACTGTTTTTTAATCTCATGATTAGGTACTCTTTGGTAAAGATAAAATATTTTCTTCCTTGCATAAAATATCTTTTAGGTCTCAAGCCAAAGACCACTTACACAATTGTGACAGTATTTTATACAGATTCATATGGATCAGTTCAATGTGCTCTTTCTCCAAATATCATCCACTGTCTACCATTTAGTATATCCACACTAACCTCTAGGGATAAACCATCTTCAGCATATGAGTAGGAGTAGATACTGTTATTCTATCTGAAACTTTTTATCAATAAATTTTTCCAAAAAATATTGTTCATTATTTCACATATCTATTGGTTTGCAAAATTAGTCCCACAAGGACATATAAATCAGACTAATTATACACATCCTCTCTTTCTTTTATCAAGGGTTCCGTCAATTGATATGTTTCCACAAATAATTCCAATTCAATTTCTTGATATGTATCCTCAATTTTCAAAAAAAATACACTGATGATAAAACCTGTTTAATTATAATTTTTAACAGAATTTTGATGAGTGAGTATTACACAAAGAAAAATATGGGATTTTATCTTCAACATAGCGTAATAAGGGAAAAATACTAAACTATCAAAAAATCTGAGGAGCTTCTACTAGAATTTTCCTTTGCCTTCTTACGTGGCATTCCTTCCTATGGGAAACACTTGCCTTCGTGCATCAGGGGACATTATCATAACTACCTCCACACAGTCCTCATCCTTCTTAATCTATTTCATAACTTCTCTAAATGATGGTGTCAGCCACATGGAGGGAGACCCTCACATGTGGTTTTAAATGGGATATGGCCAAAAGACCGACCAACACCCACCTGACTAGAAGAAATAAGAAATTAATAGGAGTATAAAAGTTATCTTCGAGTTTCATCTTATTCTAATCTTTTAGAGCCACTGAATAAAATCCTTCGTTTATTTGGATCAGTTAACAAACAAAAAGAAGATATGTTTCTTTCTTGGTGACACACTATGCTCCATTCATTCAAATGATTTTATGGAACTTGTGAACAGATTTCCTAGCAGCGAGGGAATCTAGGATGAAGGGCTCGTAGAACCAGCTACCAGAGCTATTGACTAAAACAAAAGGAGCCTAAACCATTATTTTTTAGAAATAAAAGCAGTACAACTCAAGTGAGACTAAAAAGTTATTTTTCTATAGCATCCCTAGCGATTATGCCCTAAATATAAAACAGAGCATAGTTGAAGCTTTCGTTAAAATCATAGAATGGAAAAAAGTTGTTTTATGACCAAACGACCTATGGGTAACTATTGAGACTTTGGACTATCCAGACATATAATTCGAGAGATGGTTAACACATATTTGTTACAGGGCACTACCAGGACTAGATGGTAAGGATAAAAATAACCTTCACTTTTTTTTAAAAGTCTCTATGATTTATGATCATGGTGTAGCCATCTTTCCCATTTTGTATAAAATTTTAGGATATGTTATTGAAGGTAAATGATCATCACGATATGATCACTTATAATTTCACACATCCTTGGACTTCACTAATAAAATTGTTCATAAATGATGATAAATATCATTTATATTTACAAATTTTGAACGAGATATGGAATGTACATTTGTCTAGTTAGCCATACATTTCCATTATTTAATTTTACTCAAATGTACCTTCATGGCTGCTTAGAACCATGTTAAATATTAATGGTGGGGTATCAGGCCATGTTTCAGTTCAAACTTGATAATCTTAAACAGAAGATGTAAAACAAAGTTGTAACAACAGTTGAAATTTGATGATCTAATCACTTGTGCGCAGATCAAATTTGTAATTGATATGTTCATTCCAAGAATTTTGAGATGTTCATGTTTCCAGGCTCTAGAGTATCCACTTAATCTTTGACACATCAAAACTCATCCTTCATCTCGATGATCTCCATTATCAACCATAGTCATTGTTACATCATTCTGATCTTATTTGAAATGGAGGGGATTCTAGGGGAGAATGGTGAAGAAATGTGGGCACCAAAAACTTCTGGCCTGCATGAATTCTGTTGATGGCCTTCTCCTATTTATAGTTAATAAAAATCTTAAGTATATCTTCTAACATCTAGAAGACCATTTGTGTGTGGCCCTCTAAGCCCATGTATCAGTCTAATTAATTCTGATGGCCTATTAACTTTTATTAGCCAACCTAATTAAATATAAATACATGACCACTTATACTAATAAATCACAGACTGACTTAACACAATCAATATTTGATTTTTTCCCATCCCATGGGATAGCAAGCTAAATCTCTTGCTCTGGAAGATACAGAGAAATACATTAGCACTCTTAGAACATTTATTATCATCAGTTACCATGTAATCATAATCTATCATCTACTTGACCAATTAGGTTATGGTCCTCAATCACACCCTAATTGGTCATCCGAGTTAGTAATAATGCATTAGGTAATCCTTAGACAACTCTTCTATGATATTCCAATGTCCTTGCTAAGGATTTCATCACATCATCTTCCTCAAACTGTGTCCTCCTTTATAAAGAGGGGAGACAACTCCCATTTTGACTACTTCATCACCATCATGAGCTTCTTTCTACATTCGAGCTAAGACTTATTGGATGAATAGAGAGTTTTAGGTCATAGTCAAAATAGAATGGTCCATCCACTAGACATCTTGGTGTCTCAAGTACAAGGACCACTTACACTACTATGAATTGAAATAACTTGATTGAGAGTTTTTTATAATACCATTAAGGGAATCATACTGGTCAAGTCAGTAAAATAGGTCCTCCATGAGCACCATCTGTCCTTTGAGTCTACATATTAATGGCTACAATATTGGATATACTCATCAAATTGATGTGAATAAAGAGTGTTATTCTATCTGAATATCTTAATAATCTTCTTGAGTTTCCTTCAAATAAGGATATTTTGGAACACATTCTTAAGGACTAGAAATTTTCATATAATGGTCTCATCATAATTCACAAAGTATGATAATGTATTCATGGACTTCATCATAAACATCACACATGCATTATGATGAATTGGATCTATTCATGAACATCGAAGAAGATATGGAATTTGTGAGTGGATTCTTTATATTTTTCTGGCCACATATTTCGATCAACTTGTTTCTTACTTCCATCTTAGCAATGCAAAGATATTTCATCAAATTTACACCACATTTTCATCAGGCATTGATGAAAAATGCATGGGAAAATAGTATTATTTTCATATAACTTTAAAACGTATGATCATTCATGACAAACGGAAGACTTGGTCGATACATGGATGTTCCTTAGGAAAATATTTTACTAATAGGATAAATATGAATTCCAGGATGGTATTGTGTTTGATTATAAATGAAGTAAATTCATTTCACGAGTGTGTGATTCATAGTCCTTAGATGCCAATGTCATTCTATGGATAGATGATTGAGTTACCAGTTATTAACTATGATGTTAGTTTAAGTTGAAAAGGTATGACCTAAGAAGGGATGATTAAGGTTTTTTAAATTGTAAATTCACTTTAGTCTAATTTTATATGTTTAAACTGGTCGTCCTGTCTAGGGACTGCGGCATGATAAAAAACCTTTGAAATATGGCATAACCAATATACCAAAAAAACAAAATATTGGTGAACCTCTATCATCCTTGATCCCCAAAGCCTTCCATGGTGTGACAATTCTGGACCTCCTTTGAATTTTCCCTAAAGCCTTCTCTTCTTCCGCCCCCATTTCTTCACCTAGTTGACCTTAAAATCTACTAGGTCACACTTAAAGTTTTTACACTAGTTAATATAAATACTCACAGATATCCAAAACATCTAAACAATATCAATTTATAAGGATATTTAGTAAGAAATAATCTTTGAATGCATTTAAATGGAAAACTTTGAATGTTAAGTCAAATATAAAAATATGGTTCAATATACCTTGTTTTTATGTCATTCTTGATTTTCTTCTTTCCTTTTTTTAATCTCTATATCGTCTTGCATGTTGATGTAGATTCAATCTTTTCACCACAAGTTGAAAAAAATGGAAATCAATATTCTTCATTTGAAATTTCCTAAAGTGCTTCTAGATGTTTCCTCCTTCTATTGCCTTTAAATTTCATAATACTTCACAAAAATAATGAGTAATTATCCAATGAATAAGGATAATCTTAAAATAAGAAGACCCTATTTTTTATGATTCTTTGAGTGAAGCTCCCATGAATTATCTTGCAATTTGCTGTTTACTTTTCTCCATGATTTTGCAATGCTTTACTTTGTTTCAGTTTAACTTCATGTCTCCATCAAATGATACATTTCTAGACGATATGGATTTGCATGAATGTTAAAAAATAGTTCATTTTAATAAAACTAAAAATTATTAAAAGACATCTCAAAATTATGATATTAACACCAAGGTCCCTTATGATGCAAATCATAGATGACGGTATTTTCCCCTTTGTAATTTCCTCAATGATCTTTATAATTCTTAGAATTTTAAATATGATTAGCAACTAAAAATTATTATTTTCATGTTAAGGTCATTGATTACACGAACTCTAGGGTACATGCTAGCAATCCTTGTAACTTCTCCAAGCCTCCACCAAAAAAAATGATTTTCTATGAATAAAATCAAATATTTGAAGTAACATGTTAGATATTCGAAATAAACTTCTTGAAAATAGTCTCTATACTTAATTTTATTCATCTAAATGTAAGCTCGTTTAAAATGATCCATTGGTTCGTGTATAGATATCTAACATAGATGGATAAATCAATATTGACCAGTATACTTCACTAATGAAATGATATCTGATTATTATAAATATTCTTTTAAAGATATAGGACATGTTTATCAAAATGTCATGAAAATCTTGCGACCTAAATTAAACATCACGTGTCTTTATGTATCTGAAGGTAGTCATCTAATGCATGTACGATTTGCATAGTTTGAACTATATCAAGTCGGTTATATTCATATAGTTAGAACTATGTATCTCATGTCTAAAGTAATATGAACCCATTGGTTGTAGATTGACTTGTCAATACACTTTTACATTCATCAAAACATATACTTAAGTACTTTACTAAAATGTTCTTAGCCTTAATATTCACATTAGACTTAAAATATTTGTAGATAAATTATATAAACAAGTTCACACTTGATTGTGTTCAAGATGTATTGATTTTAAAATATGTTTGAGAAGTGATAGATCATAGGAAGATTAAAAATGAAGTCCTCTACTAAGATAATGAAAATTTGAAAAACAAAAATATTTTTTTTCTAATCTCAATGCGTTAGTCCCAACTAAGTGTCCAATTTGAGGTTTGACAATTGGTTATACCATAAAATCATAGAAGTATCAATATGATGAGGTATTATAAATGTCAGATGATTATTCACAAACATATTTCCCTGATAACATCTAAAATATAATGTCATTAAAAACTAATGCTTAATTGGATTAACATATTTATAAACTAAAATTCAGGTTCAACATAGTCATTTTTAGGTTCTGATTATTCACAAACATATTTCACAAATATATAATGTCATTAACACCTAAATTTTAATTTATAACTCCAAATTTAGGGTCAAAATATTCATTTTAAGATTCTGATTTTAGAAACAGTATTGATAATATTTTTGTTACCTAACAAGGCCAGTAAGTGTCAATTCAATTATATCAGGTATTAAAATAGTGATTGATATGTATATATTGGACATTTAGAAATGAATTTATATATAGATATATATATATTATTTTTTAGAAATTAAATTCAATTAAATAGAGAAAAATATTTAAATTATATTGTAAATAAGTGAAAGAGATATATGAAATATGTTTATGAATTTAATTTTCAGAATTTTTAGAACAATATCTAAATGAAAAAATATTAAATGTACTTGGTTACAAAATTTATGGCTGTTTTGCAGTGTGGCTTGCAAGAATTGTTGGTGGTGGCAGTGGCAGCACTGGTGGCAAAATTTTTTAGGCAGCGGGACAAAAATTCAATGACCTTGGTTATGGGAGGACTTTATATGATGTGGTTAGTGGTATTGAGAAGATCTAAATCCATTATGTGTTAAAGAATGATGACCTATCCAGAATATTACACAAATAGGATGAAAAATTAGGTTGAGCACTGTGACCCCATTTTAGGCTCACAGATTATATTATCTCTTTTTATATCTCACTTCAGAGAACAATTGTCTCTCACTTATATCTCAATATGATACTATTTAGAGGGAGTTGCCTCCATATAGAAGAGTAATCTGGAATCGTCTCAGAGCTTCTCTCTCCTCCGTCATTGGAAATCTGTTCATAACTTTTGCATCTGATCTCTGATTGAGCTGAAATTTGTCCCATTGAATTTGGAAGGGCAAAATCTATAGGAATGGACTCAAAAGATGCCTCAAACGGATCAGTATAGCTCATTCAAGAGGAGATTTAAGATTCAAGGTGAGTTTTCTCCTCGAAATTTATTTTCAAAAATTCAGACGTTACAGCAAACCAATCTCCGTCAAATTTGGGCTTGGATTGTTTGTATTGGGGAGCTGAACAGCAAGGTATACTTTATTTTTTATTAATGTATCTTATTCTTTGTTAGTTTTGATGTTTTAGAATCTGAAAAAAATCACGACCCGCAATCCAAAGCAGGCCGCCGATTCACATGGGTCACCTAGCTGGCGAACTGACATGGCATCCACATCAGACAGCCAGCTAGGACCACCTGCGCTGTTGGCAGCACCAGCAATGGGATTTATGACGTGTTAAACATGTCAAAGGACCCTGTACTGGACTTGTCAGTCGCTCGACCCATCCAATCCGTCGGATCTGACAGTCTGGGCGGATACGACGGCCCCTATAATTTGAAAAAGCAAAAAACAAAAAAAATTCAAAAAAAAAACAAAAACGATAACCCCCCACCCCTAACAACATTTAATGTTCTCAGGAAGGAGACTTTTTTTTTTAATGGAAGAAAACACGGTGACGGGTACAGCCAACCCCAATGTTGTGCCGCAAACCGATCCATCCGTGCCCTGGACGCCACCCAAGGGATTTTTATTTATAAAGTGGAGTGTTTTTCATTGTTTTTAGGCGTGAAGCGAGTATATATATCCCAATTACACTCGGATCCCACTCATCCACGCCCATTTTAAAGGAAAGAAGAGATACATGGATGATACCTCGCAGGCGCTCAAGAAAGTGTGCTCGTCGTCGTCCCGCCGGAGCCGCTCCACGATGACGATGTATTGCGGGATGTGTCCTCTCCGTCGTCGAGAGGGGTTGAGGAAGTTCGTGCTGACGCGCTAGTCGAGGCGGGCGCTGTCCACGCCTCTAGCTCTAGCACTCCACGCAATCCTCCAATCGCGCGGGCCTGGTGTTACGAGGATGCGTCGCGTGCGGAGGGTGGGCATGCCAAGACGATCGAGGCGATAGCAGCCGCGAGCCATGGGGGGGAGCGCCTGCCAAGTATGAAAAAGAGAGAAGGGGGTGCGTGCGTGTACCGCGTGGTTGGCGAGGGCATCGGCTGTCTGGTTGCCCTCTCTCAGCTGATGATGAAAGCAGGCTATGCGGGAGCGGCATCGCATGATGTCTTCCCACACACAGCTGAGTCGCCACTGGGAGCATGTACCTAGATGAAGCATATCAACTAATATCTGTGAGTTTGAATCTACGACGATATTGTGAAGGTTTTGTTCCTCATAGAGGAGTAGACCATCACAAATTGTCATAGCCTCGGCTACTGTATTAGTTTGTATGCCATAAAAAGAAGAGAAAGCAAAGAGTATACTCCCAGTATGGTCTCTGAGGATACCTCCTCCCCCTGCTGGCCCCGGGTTCCCTTTAGCCGCACCGTCCACGTTCAATTTGAGAATGCCTATTAGCGGTGGGAGCCAATAAATAACTTGATACTGGATGCGGGTGGCGGCGGGGGTCGCCGGGATGCCAATTGAGCAAAGGAGATCTCTCGCGAGTGTTGAGCGGCCGTCTCGAGAGGGAAGCAGAGGTTGGATGTGCCGAAGTCACAACTGAACTCGTCGCATGATGTCCACGGCACCCATGGGCAAACCTGCAAAACGAGAAGAATTTCGCCCCTTCCAAATCTCCCATAGAAGATAAGCTATGGTGATGCGGAAGATGGGGCTCCGTGCAGAGCGGGTTGATGAGGACGGAGTCAGAGGATGGAGTCAGTTGATGAGCGGGTTGATGAGAGGGTTGATAAACTTGCCAAAACACTTAGACGGGGTCAGAGGACGAAGGCGATTGGTGATGAGGCGCTAGCATTCCACAGCTGTCTCGCTGTGGAAGAAAAGATGGTCCATCGTTTCCATGTGTGGGAGGGTGGGACAACAATGGCAGTGGGAACTAAGAGAATATCCAATCCGAGTCATTCGATCATCAGTCGAGAGGCCGTGGTGTAAAAGTCTCCACAAGAAAAAGGAGACGCGCGTATAGATCGCCGGATGCCAGATGCGGCGACCCCAGTGCTGTAGGGGGGATTTCACACGGAAATGCTCCCAAGAGAAGCGACACGTGTAGGCTTCATTGGATGTGAGTGTCCAGATAGCACTATCAGAACTAGAGTCAATTGGCGTAGTCTGGACCTCGGGTAGGGTGTCCAAGGGAAGACCGTGCTGCTCCCATAGCTGTGACGTATTGCCTCTAAGCAACTGGGTCACAGTGAGTCTCACTCGGTGTGGTACAAACTATGGGTGGGAAGCGAGTGGAAAATCAGCATGCCAGGTATCGTACCACGTGCTAATGTCCCCTCGGCCGATATGCCAACGTGTGACTTGAGCCATCTTAAGCCAGTGCCGCTGCCACGTCCTCCATCTCTCAGGGCCCCGAATATCTATCTCGCGACGGGCCCATTCGCCGTATTTGGATAAGATGAGACTCCCCAATGGGGAGTGTGTGGTACGCATATGTCATACTAGTTTATTTTGAAGCATGTCCTGAACGTCCGAGAGGCGTCTGATCCCTAGACCCCCTTCATCCGTCGGCCGACTCGCTTTCTCCCAAGAAACCCAATGGTGGCGGCTCTCTCCCTCGAGGTGACCAGACCATAGGAAGCGCGCACATAGGCGTTCCACAGAGCGGAGAACAGTAAGAGAGAGTGAGTGGACCGCAAGAGTGTGTAGCGGGATACTCATGAGGACATGTCGGATAAGCTGGATCCATCCTCCTGGGGATAGGAAACGAAGTTTCCATCCCTCTAATTTCTTTCTGAGCTTCCCTCTAATCTCAGGAAGGAGACTATTTGTCCATCTATCTGGACGATTGAAAGAAACATATGTCGTTATCTTGGCCGTCCAGATGATGGACTCAAGGTACACCCTCCTGCGATTCAAAAAATTGAGCCGTTGGCAATAAATGCCGACGGCTCAATAACTGCACCTTTTCGCATTAGGAGTTAGGACATAGCCACGTCAGATCGAACGACTCTCATTACTCATGAAAATGAGATGGATCTAATGCTGATCGTCGGATCTAAGAAGTCAACGACGCCCACAATATTTGACTATTCCACGAAACTTGAGCCGTTGTGTCCATCAACGGCAAACAAAATGAACAGTGCTGATTGGCGGATGCCCCCGCCAACTCAGCTCCCAACTCAGTCTTATGTTCCATATGCTGAGTCAGCTGAGAATGCATGCGCTGACTCAGCTGACTCAGCCAAGTCTACCCGAGGCGACTCACTCATGATAGGTCGAGTTGATCAAGTCGACTCGGCCATTTCACGCCGGGTTGACCCGATCGAAGTGGCCAGGTCCGACCCCGTCGTTTCGGTCGAAACGGACCAGGTCGATTCGGTCGACTTGGCGGGATCCGAACTGATCGACCCAGCTGACCCAATCCAGATTGACCTGGTCGACCCTGATCGAGTCTACCCAGTCCACTCGGTCAACCTTGATTGAGTTGACCAGGTTGACTCGATCAACCTTGACCGAGTCAATCAGGTTGAGTTGGTCAATCCTGACCGGGTTGAACAGGTAGACTCAGTCAACATTGACCGAGTCAACTAGGACCACTCAATCAACCCTGACTGAGCCAACCCGACTGGCCCGACCCGATCGAACCAGCCGAAACTGACCGGGTCAAACCGGTCTACTTGGCGGGGTCAAAACTGGTCGACCTGGTCGATCCAGCCTAGATCAACTTGGTCGATCCTAACGGAGTAGACCAGGTCTACTCAGTCAACCCTGACCGAGTTGACTAAGACAATCAGGTCCAATCGATCAACCTTGATAGAGTTCACCAGGTTGACTCGGTCAACCCTTACCAAGTAGACTTGATCCACTCGGTCAATTCTGACCATGTTGACCTAGATAAATTGGGTGACCCGGGGACAGGCGTTGATCAACCTGGGGCAGCTCGAGAGGGCTTGACCAATGAAGGCATGGCTGCTTTGGCGACCCACACTGTGTTTACCCCCCTGCTCTAGACAGAGTCGTACCACTCAGACTAGAATCCACTAGCTCGGTGGCATAGAGAGCACAGAAGGAGCAAGGACAAGCGCATGATGAGACACTACATGGACGAGCTCCATCGGTGACCTGGGCAGCGAAAGTGGCGGGCACTACACACACGGCTATCACTCAACCCCTTCCCAAGCCCACACTTCCCCCTCTTTCTAATGACACGACCCCCAAATGGGGTTACATTGATTCTCCAAAGAGGAGGTCTCATGGATGGCAGCACCATTTGCTTACACCTTGATAGGGAGATTTGGTACAAAACGCCCACTTATTGACGATATCATGAGGGTATACTTAGCACCGGGGGATTTCCTTGGATCTGTGGTTATTGGCGCCCTTGACCATCGGAGTGTCTTCATTCACTTCCAATTGGAAGTTGACTTAAGGAAGGCTTGGAGTCGAACTACGTGGACGATCAATGGCTCCACCATGCACACCTATCACTGGACGGCCGAACAGACGAGTACCTCCTGAGAACACTACCCCCACTTTGTGTCGATATGGATAGGTTTCCCAGGACTACGGCCACATCTCTTCACGCCCACTGCTCTCGAATCTTTAGTTGGTGCAGTTGGAACATTTATACGTCTTGATAAAAATATATATTTCTTCAATCGCCTCGGATATGCGCAGGTTTGTGTCGAGATAGACCTACTTGAGCCCATTCATTGCATGATCCTCATTTGCAACGGCGATGAGTCGATACGCTAGCCCATTGAGTATGAGAACCTCCCACAGTTCTGTACTCATTGTATCCTCCTTGGTCATACCCTTCATACGTGTCACCAAAAGGCATCGCAAACCACCTCGACCCCCACGGAGGAGTACCTTCCCCCTTTGTCGTACAACGATTATATAATAGCACACGTCCCACCCCCAACGATTATATAACAAAGGCCACCCCCGAGCACACATCCCACCCCCGTATCATAGGGTGTGCCTAGTGCCCCGCCTCCACAGGACTCTCAATCGGCTAAGTCGGACCCGGCCAAACCTTCCCCGCCCGACTCATAGTGGGTGAAGAAGGGCGCTAATAAGCGCTCTCCAACCCTATGCCTAACCCCGGAGGCCCCTACTACTAGTACTCGATCTGGCAAAGGTAAAGAGATAAGGACCCCACCTACCTCAAATACTTTTGCCCTTTTAGATGTGCTTGAGAGATATGATGGAGATTGCATGGAGGTCGAACAGATCCACTCTAGTATACCATCCCCTTGACCTTCATCTTCACGCCCCTCCCCAGCCCCTCGACCTACATCTTCACATTCCTCTCATACCCCCCCCGTCACAATCTAGGGAAGCGTTTAACGATTTTATCTACCGTTGTTTTACTAATATCACTGCGCTCATGCATTGCACCATCACGATTGAGATCCTACCGAGATATTACTCAAATCACTCACCGATCCTCCTTTTCTCGGACTCGAGTTATCGAGTCCGCCATCCTCCATTCGGATTCCAAGCGATGTGATTAGAGCATAACGACTTTCATCATTTTGTACACAACCATTGGCATGGAATGATCTCTACGTCGCCTATGGAGAACTTCAGTTTTAGGCTGAGGAATCTCAAGTTCTACCTGAAATGGTGGAATCGACATGTCTTCAGAGATGTAGATGCACTGGTCAAAGCACTCAAAAAGGAACTAGCTGCTGTCGAGCGACAACTGCAAGATGGTTGGATGGACGACATGGGAGAGCGCCAGCTTCAACTTAGAGAGCAGCTTGAGGATGATATGCGGCGTCAGGAGATTTTCTACCTCCAAAAATTGCGGGTCCAAAGGTTGCAAGAAGGTGATAGAAATACATGTTTATTTCATACCTCGACCCGTTACAAAGCCTGTCCTAATTATACGACCTATTAGAGGCGTATAGTCAGGACCCCGCCCAACTAGCAACCGCAGGAGTAGAGTTTTATCACTCGCTTTTATCCTCACAACCAACTATTGTGAGTGAGGACCTTCTCGCCTTTATCCCTCACTTGGTGACCGACCAAGAAAGCACAATTCTCACAGCCTTACCTACTCGAGCAGAGATCAAGGAGGTAGTCTTTTCCTTAGGTAGGAACAAGGCCCCACGATCGGATGGATTTTCAATAGAATTCTACACTACATGCTTGGATATCCTAGGCACTGACTTAGTGCTTACTATCAAGGAGGTGTTTACGCACAAAGTCTTCCCTCAAAGTTCGAAATCCACTTTTCTAGCGCTCATTCCAAAAGTGGACACTCCAACTTCCTTTAGAGACTTTCACCCCATCAATATTTGTAATGTATGCTACAAAGTTGCATCCAAGATCATTACAAATAGACTAGGGAAACTTCTTGATAGACTTATCTCGCCTTAACAGTGTGGTTTTGTCAATGGTCGACAGATCCATGACAGTATCATGCTAGTTCACGAGCTAGCACAATCATTAAATGCTCATATTTCGGGCTTAAATGTCATCATCAAATTGGATATGGAGAAAGCCTTTGATCGAGTCGAATGGAATTTCCTTACCCAAGTGTTACATCGCTTTGGGTTCACCGATGAGTTCATCAATCTTGTCGATGCCTACACTAGGGAGAATCATTTCTCTCTCCTGATGGATGGAAATTCCACTGGCTTTTTCACAACCACGAGAGGTCTACGGCAAGGTGATCCTATCTCACCCACCCTTTTTATAGTGATGGAGGAGGTCTTCAGCCGATCGCTCACACGTGCGATTGACCACGGCCTCATCAAACCATATTTTACAAAAAGGGGCTGTCCGATCCTCTCGCACTCTCTATTTGCAAATGATGCCATCTTTTTCCTCAATGGATCTAAAAAACCCATTTAGGAATTTATGAGTATCCTCACAGCATACGAGCAAGTTTCGGTCCAGCTCGTTAATGCCTCGAAGAGTAGTTTTATAGTTGGTCCTTCCACCACTATAAAGCACTCTCAAATACTCCAGCACTATACCCGCTACTCACGAGGATGCGTTCCTTTCGACTATATTGGATGCCCTATCTTTCTCGGACCTGCTATGCTTCATTACTTTGATGCACTGCTGGTTAAACTGAGAAAGAAACTAGAGGGATGGAAACTTTGTTTTCTATCCCCTGGAGGATGTATCCAACTTATTCGACACGTCTTCATGAGTATCCTGCTGCATAACCTTGCGGTCCACTCATTATCTCTCATAGTCCTTCGCTTAGTAGATCGACTATGCGCACGTTTCCTATGGTCTGGTCACCTTGAGGGAGAGTGTCGCCATCATTAGGTCTCTTGGGCGAAAGCTTGTAGGCTGACGACCGAGGGCGGTCTAGGGATCGGACGCCTCTCGGACGTTCGAGACATGCTTCAAAAGAAACTTGTATGGCATATGCGCACCACACACTCCCTATTGGGAAGTTTTGTTTCTACAAAGTATGGCAAGTGGGCCCGTCAAGAGATGGATACCCGCTTGAGATAGCCCAGGTCACACATTGGCAGGTTGGTCGAGGTGCGATCAACGCCTGGGTTGACACTTGGCATGGTGACGAACCCTTAGCTCACCATCCACACTTTGTACCTCATCGATTGAGACTAACACTGGCCCAACTGCTCATGGACAACATGAGACACCTATTGGAGCAGCATGGCCTCCCTTTAGACACACTCTCCCAAGTACAGAGTACCCCTATAGGGACCACTCCCGACCGTGCGATTTGGACGCTCACACTCGATGGAACCATAAGAAATTCCCCCACCAGCACTAGGGTCGCCCCATCTGGCATCCGGCGATCCTCACACGTCTCCTTTTTCCTCTGGAGACTCTTACATTGTGGCCTTCCGACTGATGATCGGGTGATCTGTATAGGTCACTCCCTCAGTTCGCGTTGTCAGTGCTGCTCCGCATCACCACAGGCTAAGACTATGGAACATCCATTCTTCCAGAGTGAGACAGCCCTAGACTGTTGGCATCACATCACACACCCTTGGCGTCCACTCCTTCCCATTCCACTAACCCTATTCGAGTGTGGCTAGATGTTTCTCTTGCCAACATGCTCTAAACGGAGCCCCATCCTACACATCACCATAGCTTACTATGGGAGATATGGAAAGGGCAAAATTCTTCTCGTTATGCAGGAACTCCCATGTGCGCCGCAGATATCACGCGTTGAGTCAAGCTCTGGATAGGGGCGCACCCACCATCTCATCTCGCCTCGCAACCGCATCTCAGCTCTCACGCGTGGCTTCCTTTGCTCTTGGGGCATTTCGGTGATCCTTGCCCCCCCTGTCCCTATTCAGCTATAGGTCGTATGTTGGCTTCCACCGCCACTCGACATCCTCAAATTGAATGTAGATGGTGCGGCCAAAGGGAGCCCGGAGCCAACAAGGGGAGGTGGTATCCTCCGTGATCATACAGGGAGCATTCTCTTTGCCTTCTCCTCTTTCTATGACATAAAAACTGATACAATAGACAAAGCTATGGCGATACGTGATGGTTTACTCCTTTGCGAGGAATGAAACCTCCACCACGTCATCATAGAATCAGACTCACAGGTGTTGGTTAACATGCTTCGTGTAGTTACATGCTCTCAGTGGCGCCTACATCATGTATGGCAGGACATCATGAGGTGGCCCCCTCGCAGAACTAGTATACGTCACCAGGTGTGAGAAGGCAATCAGACAACAGATGCCCTAGCCAACCATGCGGTATACACACGACACCCCTCCTCTCTTTTTCTTTCTTGGCAAGCCCTCCCTCCCTCACTCTGGAACGCCTCGGCTATCACGTGGAACGCCTCGGCTTGCCGACTCTCCGTACGCATCGCATACTACCGAAGGAGGGCCTGTGGGAGTGGCAACTACATGGAACACTCGAGGTGGGCTTCCCTAATCTCTCACCTGATCAGACGACTTTCACAACGGTGGGGTGGACTACGCACACTTCCACCATCGTAGCTGCTCTGCGGCCACCGCACTCTCCGCCCCCACTTTCACTCAAAGGGAGTATGGACGGGTGAGGTCGGCACGCGCAAACTTCTCTGAGCTCCTGCTAGGTACCATTTATGTATCTTTTCCTTTCATGCACATTGGCGTGTATGAGTGGGATCCGAGTGTAATTGGGATATTTATGCTTGCTCCACGTCTATAAACAATGATAAACACTCCACTTTATATATAAAATCCCCCTGGGTGGTGCATCCAGGGCACGGCTAGATTGGACTACATGCACAACCACAGGGTTGGCCGTACCCGACACAGTGTTTTTTGCTTAAAAAAACACTATCTAGAGGTAATATAACTAAAAAAGTGTTTAAATTAGGAGGCCACCAAGGAGTTGAGATAAAAATAAGGGAAAAGAAGTCTGAATAGAAATCTCTAATGTTCTTATCCTTTTATTTGAATCAAAGGAGCTGGAGGACTGATGTCTTAGATTATACCTTGATTAATTAACTCATCCATCCTCAAATATGAAATTATTTTCAAAAGTTGAATTATGGAGTTAACTCCACAGAAATATTTCTTTTTGACATGGTCTCTAAAGATGATTATGTTGGCCTTTTCTCCTCATTGAGTATTGGGGATAAACTATTAATTCATAGATGATGATTAATATATGTCCATAATGTAATATAGATGATGTAATTTAGCATAAAGAAAACAATTATTACAATTACCTTGATGTTATGACCTATCAACTAGTTCCATTAATATGGTATTCAATAATTCATGAGTGATTCATAAAGAATGAATTAGTCTGGCCAATGAATATTTAGTGGGCCTATTGGCCATTGACTACTTGTGTATTTGGACCTAGCTGGATACATACCTTTGGTTTTTTTGTGATTGAGTATATATAGAAATGTTGAGGGTTTTTTATTAAAAGAAATAATTATATAAGTTCCCTATTGGGTTAGAGTGGGGGACTCGTGCAACTCTGTTCTCTGGAGCCACCCAGCTCTTCTCATATCTCTCTCTCTTACACACACTCTCTCTCTACTATGATCTTTCTCTCTTACTTTCTCTCTATATATATACCCATGGTAACAATTGATGGTGCAGATATAATTATGAATAAGTAATATGATGTGGTGGGTGATGTGTAAGGATATGATACTTGTCACAAGGAGGAATGCACGGATATTGCTAAAGGTGCTGGGAATTGTGGCCTTACAACAAAAAACATAGCTCCTAAAACATATATTGCCAACGATCACATCACCGCGGTCAGTTCTTGCTAAGCACGTACTTCCATGGGCTGGACACTCTATTGCATATGGCTATCAGCTCATGGTGTCTCCCCCGGGCCTTAGTGGCGTGCAGAGATTAAAATGATGAATTTATTATATTTTTAGGACTTACTTGGCTAACAGCATAAATCTTCAATGGGATTTCTACATAGGGAAGGGTAATAAGGAGAGAAAAAATGATATGAAGTGTAGATTAGAGAGAGAAATGTATGTAAATGGATCAAATGAGTGAAAAAATATCACATTTCTGAGTTTTGTTGAAGAACAAGACTGAGGATTGATAACACATGAATTATTGGGTTAATACTATGCAATTTATGTATTTTCTTAATTTAAAATTTTGATTATATATGCTTTTATGAAGACTAAAATGATCAAATATATTTTTTGGGTCATAAGATTTATTAGTATTTTATGGAATTTTCTGATATCGTATTCTTAAGAAAATAGTTTTCTGAATTGGAAAATATTTATCATGAATTTTTTACATAATATTCATGGAGATATAAACTTTATTAAGTCATATACAAATATTTATTTTTATGACATACATATATTAATTTTATCAATATTAATTAATATTTTGTGGTCTTATTTTTATCGCCTTACCATGTGGTGCCATTAAATTGGATTGGATGGTGACCAATCAGAATTTTTGGCGATGATTAGTTCAGCTAATCATAGCGAAAAGGCGTCATTATGTCAATATGGCATCACAAATTGTGATGCCATATTGACCAATGATTGGCTGGTGTAAATTCAAATTTCTAGTCTATAGTGCAACATGACCAATTGAAAAAATAAGTGATTAAAATTACAATAAATATGTTCACAGACGAACAGAAGAAATAATTAATGTCTGGATTTTGTTGAAGTTGAAAAGTAAAAAAAATGACACGTGTACATGATGTTATGTGATGGGCGAAAATGGGAAAAATGTGTTAATGTGGGGTTGTAGTTTGTGTCATCACATCACACATTCATTGTAATTTCTTTAGATCTTTGCACAAGAATGAAATGTTAGTGCACCATTCAATAAGAGGATAAGGTTTTCACATGATGTGGCAATGTGTTGCCACATGACATGATATTTTTATAATTAAAATGTACCTTTGTCTTATTTTTTCATGCAGGACAAGTGGCGCTCTCGAGCTGCTAATTGTGGAAGACGAGGAGATTGCACCAATAACTAAAAAATGAATATCTATGGATTTTCAATTCCCAAAAATAATGAGGAGGTAATTTACAAGGAAAGAGAAATCTTAATCCATCAAATAACCATGATTTCTGAAAACTTAGAGTTTGATATTTGATGATTCACAAGGCAAATTGAGCTGAAACTTTGAGGGTCACTTTCTCTGTATTCCTTCTTCAATCTGTATGCTCTGTCTATAAATTGAGGTTTTGATTATTGTATGAATCATCCTTAAACTTTATTCCTACATTTGTGGGCTGATTGAAATAGGGCAAGTTTTGAGATCTATCAAGCTTCTTGTTGGTGTATTGGGTGTTTGAGAAGAGTTAAAAGAGAGGAGGGAAGCTTATATGCACTCACAAATTTTTGTGATCCTAGCAGAACATGAGGGTCTAAGGTAAGTGTCTTCACCTTACATTGGTTCTTTCCATCACCATCGTTAGCTTAGATCCATACCATCATCACATCTTACCATCCCATAATGTCTTTATATCTTCTATCACATCTTACACCTTTCATATCATCGTGTCTTTGTCATCTTACTGTGATCCCACTTACTAAAATTGTTCTTTCACCATATCTCTGTCTCACTCACTCTTATAATCTCGTTCATATCACTATCTCCTATCAATGATAATCATCTTAGTCTTATTGATAATTATTACCTTCTTTCCTCACATTTCCCGTCTCTCTATCCTGTCTTTTCTACATATCTCAGCTCATCTAATTAATCATTATTTAAAAAATTTAAAATCATTAATTAGAATTACTTTTTCTTTACCCCTTCCCAGCTGGATATATTTCCATGATAAAATTATTATATTTTATTTATTAAATTAAAGGGAAATTATGATTAATTAAAACTCTAATTTTAATTTTATCACCAATCGAGGAAAATATATTTTGGTACTATACTTTTCATGTAAATGGATCAATTGAATGAAGATGAAAAAATTATTATTTAGTGTTATTGAGGAACAAGACTGAGGATCTACAAAAATACTTTTGGGTATTTTTCTTTGTATGCTTAAGATATAAAAAGTTGTTTGAATGACCAAGAAGCTTACCAAGGATCTATACATTCATCCCAGATCAAGGCATTTTGCATTAGTTTGAGAGAATTTTGACATCAAGGATCAGCGCCTATTATGGTACAAGATTTGGATCTTGGAAAATTCTTTTTCCTTTTGAATGTAAAATGATGAGCTTAAATTCCAAAATGAGGAAAGAGAAAATTTAAGTATTTATACTTAGGGCTTGAATAATGTCTCCCCTTTCTCTTTTCATGTTTTCTTCTCATGCCATATCATTGGTTGAGATCCTCGAGTCCGGAATTTCATGCTTTATTTGATGCTTGTATACATACTTGTTGGGAATAGTAGCCACATTTATCTCACTTTCAAGTCCACAAGGACTTCTTGATGCACCCGAACTAAGACTCTTTAAAATTCCATGATTACAAATTCGTATACCCTATTCGAAGTACAACTGTATTAATTTCTAAATGGTATTTTACCAGACTGTCAGTCAAGATGATTCTTACACGTGAGACACCAAAGACAACTCTTTCCACTAAAGAGCGCCCACTATCTATCCTCAGTATCTCCTCAATAACAGCTACATGACCGACCTCAATATGAGTGAGGCTAGATAGTGGTAATCTATCTAGATACTCTGATGTCCTTATTTGTTATCCTTTGAATGTAAATATTTAGAATATATGTAAAAGGACTAGTTATCTTCCTATTATGATCTCCACGTCTGATCATGTTTTCATGGACTTCATTATAAGCATCACATGTGTATTATAACGAATGCATTGTATCAATTAACATGGAATGAAATATGGAATGTGTAATTGACTTGATGGCCACTTATATTTCCATCATGTTTTTTAATCCAACATGCTCTCCTCTTTTTGTACTCGAGCATCATTTTTTTCCAACTTTTTTGGTTTAAGTGGAAGATATATTCTCAGGTGAGTATTTCGTGTTTAAAATAATCATCCCTTCACTTAAAAACATGTAAAATACTAATTAATATTAAATTGTGTCTCTCCATTTTGTGATTCACCGTATATCTCTGTTATTTCTTGCATTCATTAATCTAATACTTCAGCATAAGTATTCTCTCACTTCTCAACCTTCTCTCATGCACTAGTTTCGATTTCTAGTCACTATCTTCACCTCCCTAAGATATAATCATCCGGTGTTCGGTTTTCTCACTCATTCTAGTCTGAGCCCTTGCTTGCCATATATTATATGGAATTACTAAGGTAAAAAGTAAATTTATTTTTTAAGTTCAGTATAATAAATATCATATAACCCTAATTTTTTAAAATATCTATGTTCACCTACATGCATATGAGTTTCATGGCCTCCTTTCTTCGGTATATTTTCAACAAAATGTTGGATTTATTCTGGTGAACAAGCCCATCACACATATAAATCTCTTAAAGAATTCTTAATATAATTTAAATTCATTGTTATGCACATGAGATCCTTAAAATAAAGTCCAAGGGAATGTGGAATGATAAGTGAACTATACTGGTATCACACTATATTAATTACTTATCTATAAAAACATATGAGAATATACATATTAATATGATATTCGATAAGAACATCAAAATGTATGGTCATAATCTGATTATTTGGTCATGCTCATATGACCAAATCATGATATTTCATGCAAACAATTGAGTACATTTCATCACATAGTAAGTAGAGATAGAGTGCTCTATGGGAAAAGAGGTAACTCAATTGGGTCATATGAATCCCTGGAAGATTTTATGACTAACTGTTAAATATTTTGATTTATGTCACGGTTATGTAAGTGGTCCTTACACTATTTGGGTTCCACTCCAAATAGTTTTAGCTTAGTTTCACCAACATCCTTCAAGGTGATTGTGTAGTCAATCTGAGATTATCCTCACATAGTAAAATTACAGTTCACTCAAGGAAGATCATAAATTGAAGTTTGTAGACAATATAATGGAAATATCAAACATAGAGTTATATTATGATTTATGAATGCATCAATCCTTACTATGATGAGCGAACGGAGTTGAGAGGTGGCCGTGCCCTAAGTCATTTTATGAGTGTGAATCAGATGAGGGATTTTCCATACATGGTGATTTTATACAGTACCTTTGAAAAATCCCAAACAAAATACACCCATGAAATATTTTCTTCGGGTTCCCCTCCTTACTTTTTTTCTTGGATGATCTCTCTCCCAATGGGACCATAGTGGTGAGAATATCATCACATAGAAGACAAGGAGATTCAACATGTCAATGATCACATGGATATGTCTAGCGGCCAAACATTTGTGTGCCTCATAATGACTTGTTTGACGAATCATAACATTATAAAACTTGACTCTCAGAAAGGTGATTCAATCATAAATGATTTTTCTAAATTTTTGTAGGTCTTTTCTGATTAGGGTTTTCAATGATTTTATTATCTCCGGATTTTTTATCATTCTCCCAAAGTCCAACAAAATATTTCAAGTATGTTGGGGCATAATTTATCCTTAGTAATGGTAGTTATGCGGTCAGAGGTAGAAAAAAATGGATTCTAAAGGATGATTAATTCTAAACATATAAATATAGAGTGTTGTAACCTCCTTCGATGGTTAGGAGTAGTAAGAAGTCCTAACCAAATGGGTAGGGTTTGATGGGGAGAACCCAGGATGATATCCTTCATGGAATTTTATAGATATCCTTACCTATTTTCCAAACCTTGAAGTAACTTGAAAAGACATATCCATCACCATTTTTTAAAACTCTGAAGAAAAAGATAATATAAGCTAAGATAAAAAAGGAGAAAGGGGAGAAATAATGTATTATGAGAAATAATGGCAGCGATAGGACTAGTCACATGTTGCCATATGCTTTTTATTTATTTGTGAGTGAGGGTGGGGCCATTATTGGATGACAAGTCCCATTTAAATTCCAAATGGGGTTCATGTTCACACTCCATTCATAGTTGTTCACAAAATTGGTCCCTAATTTCCAAGAGTGTGATATGTTTATTTGAAAACCTTCATGATGTTCTTTGATTGGGCCAAGCATGTCAAACACACTGATATATATGATGCACCAGGTCAGACTGGCTCACCTGGCTCAAGTGGTGAGAGTGTGATGCTCTAAGTTGGTGGAGGCTGCAAGTAACATAGGATTCAAAGTCCATGATCTAGTCATTATGACGTCTAATGGGTGTTGCTGCGTAGAGAACGGAATGAGTTCCTAAAAGTTATTTTTCTAAAAAAGTTATAATATAAATACCCTTGATTAATAATTTTTTTAAATGTAATATTGATGATTTTAGATAATCATTAAGATATTCAAAGAAGTTAATTCTTTTGAAGATGATACCTCAAGAATCATCATTAAATGCTAATCTTAAAATTTTTTATTAAGAACCTTCAGATCTATCATTAAAATTTTAAAAAAACAAATTATTAAAATATAAATTTTAGTTTTGTTATATTTTAGGGTCTTTTATTTTCATTAACATTTTGGCAGGCTTGTTTTGTTCGATCAGATTTGGTAACTGGTGCTGTCCAAATTTGGCAGTCAAGTGAAACCAAAAAAATTTAATGTTTGTGACACAAATAATCAAATCTTAGAAAACTTATGATTAAAAAATATGGAAAGATTTGATCTCAAAGTTTAAAATAAAATTTCCACAAGCACCAAATACGTAAGTGTTAGCTAAAATTAGTATACTGCGATGAGTTCCATACTTCTCTGAATAAATTTTGATAATATTGAACAATGTTTTGTCTTCTAATGATGTAAAATGATAAAGTCAGTCTCATCAAAAATTAATCACACAATATTCTATAACATCTTGAAATTTTTAAATAAAGATTTAGAGTTTGATATCATATTAAACATTTTGCTATGATTAACTTATCAAAAAGTTAATCTTTTCAAGATTAACGTTTTGATGTGTAGATGGAAAAAATATTCTCATTTTTCTATGATTTTTTGTCTGTATCCAATAAAATGAGTCCAAAATTAATATAAATCATTTTCAATCAGTAAAAAATTTGTATTCAAAAGCACCAAATCCAAAATTTGACTGTTATAACTTTGATATTGTATTTAAACCCATCAATAATTCTTCTAGGTTGTGATAGGTTTCGTCAAGGTTCAACATTTTGTATTCAATAAAATTTTAAAATATTTTTTAAAAATATTTAAAATTGTCATGTACAAGAATACCAACGTATTGGAATAAAATATATATTAGTCATCTGATTGGTGTTTAATTTCACTTTACTATTTAACTAAAAATATTTCAAATTGATAAGTCACAAATCAAATGTTTATTAGTTACATTTTTAAAAACCTAACATTAAATGAACCTAATTAAACTGGTAAAATGTTTTGTCTCAATGTCAATGTGAAATTCATGATCTTTATGAAAAATAAAAACAAAGACATGAGTTCATGGGGGAAGCATAAAGGAGAAACGTATGCGCAGAATAAACTTTAGGAGAGATTTTACAAGCAGATGAAAAAAACTGCAAGAAAGAACCTACCCCCAGTTGGTCTGCATCAAAGAATAAGCTTATCTCAATGACACTATTATTGTGGAATACACAAAAGGTATACATTTATGTTGATGTCTAACGCTGCCATCCACTTTTTGTAAACATTTATGGAGGTGAGTAAGGTTCATTTAAAATTGGATGTGACGTATGCTTTTTCAAGGGAAGAAGTGAACAATGTTACCAATTGATCAATACAAATTTGGGGTGAACAAGAATTTGGGATCAGATGTGGGAAGAATTCCTGCCAATGGCTGCGATATTCAGTTGACTTCTATGGGGAGTCTACACCCTTAAGAATGAACAAAGAAGGGAGGATGAAAGAGGCCATGGTGAACCTTGATAATAAGTGAACAAATGTTGTTTGCTACCTGACAGTATGGAGTACAGACCACACTATAGGACAGGCCCTAAAGTGAAGGATGGGAATGAGGAATCAATGTGTTCCAATTTCTGGCCTTGCACCGACCATCCAATATACCATGAACTAAATGGTCACTGCCTTCGAGGACTATGTCCTGGGATGCACCCCCCCCCCCCAAGTACACCTGACATCTATGGGCCGGTATAGCTATCCAAGAGGACACACAAAACTAAAAGACAAACAAACTCACCCCCTGGTAGATTGTCGAGCTTCAAGTCCTATTCCCAAAAAACCAAGGCTGTTTTCAGATAAGGGCCCACTTAGAGACATGGGATATCTACTGGTTCTACAAGAATTTCAGCATGAACATTCGGACTTTGAAAGACAATCAACTAGTTTTGTTCTGATCTGAGTAGACTCAGCATTAGGAATACCCAAACTTTGGGAACCAACGATTTGTCATCGCGTCTCAGTAGATATTCCAGAAAAGTTTTCCCATCGAAAGCTGAGTGTTTCGACCTGGTTTGATTCATGGTCGCATCTGCAAGCATTTTCCCAAGTGCAAGTAACGCCCCCAAATATCATTTCAAAAGAAAAGTTACAATGTCAATTAAAGAAAGAAATAAAATCAAATCAAACACTTTCATAAAGATCCTAAAATGGATTTGTAAATATAGCCACTTCAGTCATGCTCATTGTTTCTCGAATGGAACAAAATCATTTTTCTTGGGAACATTGGAAACCAGAAAATCTTATGTTCGTGATTCCTCATATGGTGATGCAGAAAGTTCTCCAGTTTTCCATTCTAAGATGAGGTATGAAGTATTGACAAAAGGTCTGCATGAAGTGATTTATCATGCTCAAACATCAACTGATCATTCATTAGGGATGGTTTAGAAATCATCAAATTCCCAAAAATGGAAAGATCAGTGGGTCCATGTAAGTGGTCAAGACTTCACAAACAACAACGCTCCTTCCCCATATGGAGTTCTGAACCCAAGGGCAATCATAAAGAGAACTGTATCTTATTCATATTAGTCGACCTAAGTCGCACAATTACTTCTAGGGTCGGGCTCGACCTCTGAACCATGTGTGAGATGTGTTTCTGTTCATACTGCTCGGTCCAAAGACTAGAAAAATTCGGGGAGAGATGGGGAGACCTGATACTACCAGTCGAAACAGACTGGAAACAGACTGGAAGAAGGGGAGTAGGAAAGTAATCTCAATATATTACTTTTAGCTCAAATGTAGATATTTGGTGCATATGGAAATTTTACTTTAACCTGTGAGATCAAATCTTTCCATATTTTTATCTTAGGCTTTCTAAGATTTGATTATTTGTGTTACAACCATTATATTTTTATGGATATCACCTGACTGCCAAATTTGGACAGCACTGGTTACCAAATCAGACCAAACAAATCGAGCCCACCAGTCTATAGAGGAAACCCTAAAAAACATTAATGACACTAAAATGAGATTTTACTAATTCATTTTTACAATGTTAACGATATTTCTGAAGCTTTCTAATAATTTTATTTTGATATTAGCATCTAATTATAATCCAGAAATCATCTTCAATTGAAGATGTATTATAATTCAGATATTCATTTTATCAAATAATGAGACTCCAGAGAATACAGAATGCAAATATTTGTGTCTTTTAAATTATGCTGATTCACTCATTAATTGGAGATAATCATCATATGTCAGTATTTTTTCTTTCCCGAGTGACCTAAACATGTGAACACTGGCTGTTATAGTTTTATTATATTTGAAATCCTTGGGCCCAAAATGTGATGACTGGTGCCAAAAGTTAATGTTGTGTAAGCTTTCAAAGATAATGGATACAGAAAATTTGCATTTGTTGTGGGATATAAATGATAGAGAAAATTTATTTGTATTAGAACAAGGAATTATTATTATCAAATATGCATTCATATATTTTTGAGTTAAAATTTCTATACTATTATAATATTTATTTATGTTTGTAATCTTATTTTGACAAAAAAATTGAAAGAATTTGATGACTTAATACTTGTACTCTTAAGGTGCAAACATGATCACGAGATTGATCTTTCATGTAATGTATATATATACATTTTCACAGCCACACACACACACACACACACACACACACATATATATATATATATATATATATATATATATATATATATATATATATATATATATATATATATATATATATATATGTGTGTGTGTGTGCCAAAAACATTATACCAATAAAAGTTAAAGGATATAGGGGGAGATAAAGTCAGACAAAACTGAAGAATCCATATGCATTGGAAAATTTATATCTTGTTTATAACTCATGTTAAATTCCTCATGTTGATTGTGAATGCTTTCATAATAAAGCTTATTCTAATTTCATTTGTCAGTGCTTTAATAAATTGTGTATTTTTTATCTTGCACTATTTCTATGAGGGAGAGTCATAAAAAACATTTGTGAGATATTTGGTATTTATTTAAAAATTTGCGAACTATGACAATCTGAATTTGATTCAATCTAGAACTATCTATTCAATTTTGTGATATTTTGTATTTATTCAGCAGGGGAAAAAGTGATTTTAATAAAGTGGTTTTTAAGTTACTAAAATTGGTTCATTTTGGTATAAATATTATCTTTCAACACAACATTTTCTTGAGCGCACTAATTGTAGTTCAAGATTACAAGTAGAAACACAATTTTATGGGCGACAACAACAGACGTTGAAAATAGTGCCTAAGAAAGCATGTGCTACCATGATGGATAGTCGAAGTTTAGATTAAAGACGAACTCTGAAGATCATTTTATAGATCTTTGGAGTAGGAAACTTAAATATATATTTTAAAAAATCTTGATTAGTCACGGGATAATTTTTATCAAACTGAATTTATGGACATTTGTTTTAGGCATTCGGTGCTTGAATATAATATATATATATATATATATATATATATATATTACTCTCATTTTATTTTGTATGAACAGAACATTAAACCGTAAGTGTTTACACATTCATCATCTCAATCTAGTCATTCTGATTTTGAATATCTAGTGAACTTTGAATATTGAAAGGGATACGGCCTTGAAATAGTGAATAAATAAAAATGAAAGTTATTAACTATAATGAATAATCAGATGTAGATCAAGACATATTTCATACTATATGCATAAAGCGTATTATAGAAACAAGTCAAGGATCAACAATCACTATTACAAATCAGAGTCATTTGAATAAGCTATGTTATTAGTCCAGAGTTCTCCAGTTGGTTCAATACTAGCGACAACACGAAAGAAAACTCACGTCATCATTCTATTTCTCATATCACTTTCACCTATTATATACTATCAAATAAGTGTAATGATTAGTACGTAGCACGAAGACATGTAAAGAAGAAAACAATTTAACACTTTCAACCAAATTCAGACCCTATTTATCGGTCAATCAAGTTCCCATGGAACCAACAATTATCACAAATCAATGAGAAATATGAATGAAGTTAATAAATGACATCATCTCAATGGGACTAACCATTTGTACAGATGGGTAAATAGCATCGCCCCAAGAAACTCAGATGCTTATGCAAACAATCTTGTTTGATCTACCACTGATTCGTATGGGCTTCTCTGACATTAACATCCTCTGCCTGCATTATCTGCTTCAACGCCGAATCCGTAGCACGAGAATTCAACAGCCGCCTCGCCAACCTATCCTTGGCAGTCACCTTCTTCTTCAGCATTGAAGATAAACTCGACTTCTTGGATTTCATCAGAGGCCCTTCAGAACTCGTTCCTGCCTCTCCAAAATCTGAAACAGAAACCCTCGAGCTGAGAGCAGCATCTCTTAGAACCGCTTCGTTGTGTTCTCGAACTCTGGCAAGCTTCGCCCGTTTCAACAACTTTTTTTCCTTGTCCAATTCTCTCACATTCTCTATCGCTTCATAGGCCAGATCCCTTACTAGCTTCTCATGATCATCTTGCTTTTGAATTTTATCCTTTTCAGGGCCAATTAACAAGGGACATCCGTTAGAGTCACGAGGTATTATAGGCCCGTGAAAAGGGCAAACACTGAGATCTCTTCTCTGGCAAAGCGATCCGTTCTTCAAAGGGGCGAGACAGGGTTTGATTTCTGCTTGCTGTTCTTGATATAGCGACCACTGAGCACTAATTTCGGCAATTCTCTCTCTAGGAATGACTGCATCATGCTCTACTCTTCCCCAGTGGCTCTCCAGTTCGAGCCCACGGTAGTTGACCATGGCGTCTTGCGTTGACCCCCATGTCTCTAGGTGGGGCCCCCATTTCAACACTGGAGCTTCAGACAAAAGATTGGACTTCAGCGATTCGGAATCATCCGACCTACCCTCGGAAAACTTCTTTGATTTTGCATCTTCTGTGGAAGCTTGATCAACAATTGCCTGTGAATCTTGGTAATCAACTGGGCTGGCAGCATTGCCCTGATCATAAGATTCGATCTTACCATCCTCCCACATGTCTGCCTCCTCTTGCTCATGAGCAGATAAGGGAATATCACAGCCTAGTTCTTCGCATTTCTTCTTCATAGAATTGATCGAATTCCGGATATCAATGAGCTCTTTCAGCGCAGAGTCTCTGAAATTGTTGTCAGCAAGTTCAACTCTTATGAGAGATGAGATAGATTCTTGGACCGACGGCAGATGCTGAGAGAGAAGAAGCTTGTTGAGTTCCCTTATAGTATCGAACACCGATGCGTTATCATCATTCTGATGCACCTTCTCTCCTTCTTTGATAGATTCCTGACGGATACGCAGCAGAGCAGGGCAAGTAAACTCTTCTTCTCCATCATCTTCATTAAAATCTCTAGAAACGACTTCTGTTCCCTTTGAATTATAGACTAGTCCGAAGCACACTCCCAGCTGGTCGATCGTAGACTGTATTTCAACCTTCATCCATGAAAAGTTCTCGAGTAAGTTATCATATTTCTTCTGCAAGATCTCCCTTGATCTTATCTCTCTTGCTCTTCTTTCCTCTTGCAGGCGTGCAGCACTCCCAAGGCCGTCCGGGAACTGGTATCTCAATGTGTTCTTTAAGTAATCTAAACTGAGTCTAAGCTGCCGGTAATGGATTCCAAATGATACATGCCACTTTTCCAGAAGCTCTAAGCCCTTTAACCGCAAGATGGCGGCAATGTTTGTAGGAGGTGGAAGGGGCATATTTCTCCGGAAGCCGATACTCAAGCTCAAGAAGTTGTCTAATCTGTCGATGATGAGGGATCGAAACAGCTTTGAACGCATAAATAGCTCGTCGATGATGAGAACCGAGAGATACCGCACCTGCAAAATTTCAATCCAAGAAAAAGAATACTGTGAAAATTGGTTCCCACAAAGTCCTCCCAACTCTTGAACGCGATATTATTCGGAAGTTATTGAAAGTCTGAGAAGTTTACGGGAGATAAGGGTGACATTTGGTTTGAAATATCAACAAAAAATTTATAACAGCAAAAATTTGACACAATTCCACTAAAGAGCACAGTCCTCCTCAGCCCAATTGAGGAAATTAACCTTCTAACGCCAATTCTCATTGCAATATGTCTAAATCCCCCTTAGCACGTCGACAGGAGAGAAATTTCAAGGAAACATGGACACGGGGAACACTTTATGAACCCTACTTCAAGAACAAATAAACTGACGATCAACGTTAATTCTAGACCTGCGAAGTAAAAGGGAGAATCTCAATGATGACGAAAATGTGTACGCTATCAGGAACAATGATACGTCGATGATTCTTTAAAAGCGTTAGATCAACCCATTGGGACGACATCCAGGGGCAAGAACTTCGAGATTACACTGCAAATCAAGCGAGCAAGGAGAAATCTTCAAGAGAGAGCAACTATAACCACACAATCTCAATCGAAGGACCTGCGAGTGCTCCTTCTTCATCTTCCTCATCAGGACGTCAGCAGCGGCCTGCAAGGCGCCGTCGGAAGCACGAACGGCGGATTTAATCGCTTTCAGCAGTTTCTGATCGACATCCCTGTCAATCGAGTCGGTCGCTTTGTCGATGAGCTTGACCACCGCCATGGAAGCTCCATCTCGACCTCCACCATCCATCATTCACCAGAGAAGCTCTTCAAACCCTCAAAATCACCTCCATCAATCGCCGCTCTTCCATCGCCGCCTGAACTTTCTCTCTCATCACCGCGGCGGAAACCGATTACAATAACAACGTAGGCTACCACTCTTTAAGAAAAGCCCAACGCCAAGACTAGTTAAACAATTTGCCCCCTCAGTATAATAATTATCGATATAACCACGTAGCCAGCTGGGCCGTGGGATATAACCCAAAACGAAAGATGAAAACCAAGATAGGAAATATAGCTACGTACATAACGACTATTTATGCTTTTTAAGAAAAGCCGAATGCCAAGACTAGTAAAACAATTGCCCCCCTCGGTATAATAATTATTGATATGACCACGTAGCCAACTGGGCCGTGGAAGATAACTCAAAACGAAAGCTGAAAACCAAGGTAGGTAATTTACCTACCTAAATAACGACTGTTTATGCTTTTTAAGAAAAGCCCAACGCCAAGACTAGTAAAACAATTTGCTCCCCTCTGTATAATAATTATTGATATGTCCACGTAGCCAACTGGGCCGTCGAAGAGAGCCGAAAAGGAAAGATATGAAAAGCCCAGAAAGGAAATTTACCAACCTAGAAAACGACTATTTATGCTTTCATTAGGTGAAAAGAAAAAAGGGGAAAGTTGGGTAAGACGCGATTCGTCGAACAGGTGACGGGCAGAGCGAAATTCCTGCGATGTTCACCCCTTTCAGCAGCCACGCGGAGCGAAACCCACGCGAGCCCCGTCGCCGTCGAGAATAACTCTAAATCCTTGCTGCTGAATGTTCCCGATGATGGAGATCCCGCTGTCCGTGCCGGCGAAGGCGAAGCAGAACACCCCGTCGGTGTCCACCGGAATCAGATAGTTCTCCGCCGGCAACGACAGATCCGCGGTGGCGGCCGCCGCCAGCCCTTTGAAGTGCAGCACCACCGTCGGCACCTTCACCTCCGTCTTCCCGCTCAGATCGTAACACGTGTCGAACAGCGAGAATCCCGCCGCCGGCCTCAGCCCCGCCGTCCCGGCCCGGAACGCGTCCCGCAGGGCGACGTACGCCGGGCGGGCCAGCCGCGTGACGGACGTCCCCGAGTCGACGATCACGCCGCCCTTCCCGGTCGCCGGGTTCAGCCGGAGGTCCGACGCCGCCACGCCCGGGACCCGCGCGCCCCCCACGCTGGCGCCCACCAGCTCCACGTAGTAGAACGTGTCCAGGCTCGGGTTGGTCAGCAGGCGGGTGAACACGGCGGCGGCGGGGACGGCGGAGGAGCCGAAGACGATGGCGGACGAGCCGGCGCCGCCCGGCGCGAGGGAGGTGCGGTCCACGAGGCAGTACGAGAACCGGCGCCCGAACCGGCGGCCGACCTGGCTGGGGAAGGAGAGCCGGCCCCGGCCCAGCCCGAGCAGCCCGGCGGCCGCGACGAAGAGGCCCTCGTTGTCGTGGCCGCATCCGAAGGCCACCTTCCCGATCCGCGTGCCGGCGCTGAAGGTCAGCGTCTCGGTGGAGAACTCGCCGGCGGTGACGGAGCCGTCGCCGTAGGAGACCTGGTAGAGGCAGGCGCCGCGGCGGGAGTCGCAGCCGCCGGAGTCGAGGCTGCGGCAGGCCGGGTCCGCGCAGGGCACGGCGGCGTAGGACCTGGACCGGGCCGGGTCGAACACCGGGTCGGCCTGCTTGTAGCACCGCCGGCAGGGCGCACACTGGATCCAGACCACGTCGCTGCCCGTGTCGAGCACCATGTAGGCGTAGGTCGGGGGGGTCCCGATCCCGATCCGGGTGAAGTACTCGCCGGACCCGTGGGCGAGCCCGGACACGACCGAGCTCGCGAAGCTGCCGGACCCGCGCTCCGCCAGCGCGGCCTCCAGAGCCGCCACCCGGCGCGCGTCCCGCGCCAGCCGGCCCTGGAAGAGGGCCTCCGCGGAGGCGTTGCCGGCGCGGAGGCGGTCCCGGTGACGCAGCGGCAGCGCGAAGGACGCGGAGTCGGGGTCGGATGACGTCGGCCAGGCGAGCTCTTCGTCATCCGGGGGGGCTTTGGAGAGAGGGGCGAGCTGCAGGGTCTGGAGCTCGACCGCGCCGGCGAGGAGGAGAGAAGACGAGAGGAGGAGGAAGAAGAGCGGCGCCATTGTTGCACAGGACGAAGCTTCGCTTCCCGACCCGGGCTTAAAGCCTCCACATGCAGGGAGGACGTCTGGAGGAGGAAGAAGACAAGGATTTTTTGTATGACTGCAGTAAATGCCCGCCGAAGTTTCTGCGGGACAGGCAAAAAGCGGCGAAGAGACCCGTGAGCAAACCCGGCCCACGGGTTATGAGCCGCCCGGTTCGGCCCGGCCCAACCCGGTTCGCAAAGTCACAACCGACAGCCCGCGTAAATCACGTCCCGTTATTAAAGCTACCCCGGTCCCACTCTTTTTTTACATTAAAGTGGGGGCTTGGGGCGGTAAAAGTTTGGAGGGTGTCGGATTCATATTGGGTTCGGATTCTTGTCGGAATACCCGATAGAACTCCACTTGTCAAGGAGTGGTTTGTATAGGCTCCAAGTGCGAAATCCTACGAGCGGCGTCTTCTATCGCTTGTTTCCATGGCGGGTTTCTTCTCTCTCCGGCCGCCGCACGCGCCTCTTGTCGGATGCCGTTTAGATCGGCCGGAAGGCAGAAGGGCTGTTTTTCGCTGTTCGTCGACTTCGCGGTCGCCGAATTCTTCTGGCGCGCCGGTGGATGATCTCGCTGTTTCCTCCCCGTCGGCGGAGGATTCTTCCCCCGGTCGGATCTCCAATGGGAATTTTGAAAGCTCTCCGATGAGGTAAATTCAATTTTCTGATACTTGGCGTAATTTCGGGGATGAGAAATCTCGGTATCTTCGTGAATTTAATTTTGGTCGAATTCATCTCGTCTTAATGCCTTGCTGAACTTTTAAGTTTGGATTTTGGGACCTCTGTGACAAATTTTCTAAGTGCGAAATTCATGGAACGGAATAATTGATTTAAGTCATGAATAAACCTGAAGAGTTTCCCCGTCATCTCAGATGGGGTCTGTGTATTTCTTTTTACCGAATCGTCATGCATTTAGTCGATTATACTCCAAGTACTCGAGATAATATTTGTGTTTTTTATCGCAATTGTATCTATTTCCGAACTAGTGAATGAAAGAACTTTGTTATCTTGTTCTCGCTATCACTGTCATTGGCATTCTTCCATTTTCTTCAAATACGACGAACACTTGTGATTTGGAAAAGACTCGCCCTGTCTGTATCATGTCTGCCAAACAAGAAAACTATGCATTCCACTCCTTTGCATTTGGCATTGCAGCCACCTACGCTGGCTGAGCTTAAAAATAGTCTTAAAAGAATTCCACTTGCGATCATCCTTTTCAATCATTCTCTTCTTTTGAGCTTTTCTTGAGGTGAAAATATGTCTTCTTTCTCATCTGAAATTTTGATCCAGGGGATGCAAAGCATGCGGAAGAGAAGAAATTGAAAAGGGCTGCAATGGAGAGGGAAGAATCCAGGGAGGAATCGCCACTGTTCCGGGTTTCGGATGGTGGCCCATTAAAGCTTATCGGCCCTGCCCTGGCTTTGTGGAATCCGGTGGAAGGTACCGCCGACGGGGCCAGAGCATGGATGAGGTTGCATTCGGAAGAGGGGGAATCGAGGATTCTCCTTAGTTCCATTTATTCCTCTTTTTCTCATTTATTTCATGGAAAATACTTCCTCTCCATGCCATGTTTTAATGAGAATCTCCGTTTAACAAAATACCCATCTCTCCCACCGAAATCCAATCATACTAGATGGTGATTGGATACTTCAAAATTAGGTCATAGGATTCAGAAAGTTGTTTACTATTAATATTAATGTTTAATGTTGATCTGGAATGGACAAGTGTTTGGCCAACCGATATCAGATATTCCGGGATGAAATTGAGACAATTTCAGATAACGGATGTCAGGAGATCGGACGGATATCGAATATCCACCCGATAGTGGATATCCAGACGGATCGGATATTCAAAGAAAATAGCTTCAAAGTACGGTAAAACTAAGAAATCCATAATTGGAGAAAAACACTGCGGTCGATCCTTCCTGTAATAAATAACTTCAGATGACTGACACATACTGGGCCTGGCTGTCTGCAGTAATTAGTTAATAATTACTAATTACTGGGCATGAATGTTTCCAATTGAGAAGATGCATCGACCTGAGACGAAGAGAAAGGTCTATCTATTTTCTTTAATGATTCAGTTAAACCAATGATTCGTTATTGGAGCAGATAGCACATTTCATCGGACATGCGTATTTTTTTCCGATGGATTTACATGGTTTCATTAATGGAAATTTTTGGATATAGTGAGTAATAGGCTCTGGTTGTTCGCCATTCAAGAATTCTTGTTTAGGCAGTTCATATCATCCATACATAGTGTTTTGATCTAAGATTTAAATTCTTCCATGTTTCAGCAGTAGCATATTGGTCCATGGAGCTAAGGTCAAAAATATGGAATAAACAAGTGTTTCCACGACTCTACTGCCCGGTCAATTCTGTTCCACTTAATCTCTTTTTCATGGCCACATATCTTTACAGCTAAGGAATGGGAAATCTTTTTCCTGTTACATGAATCAAATGTTTCATTTCATCCGGGAAAAGCCATCTCTTTCTCAACAATGTCTTTGTCATTTGATCCAATAGCCTTCCGTTAGATAGGAACAGATTTGATAAATACTGATAACTCTCGGATAGAGTATTAGAACAGAAAGATCTATTAGATAATGAACTATTGGTTCTAAGCCATCTCTGGCGATGAATCAACAATTCGAAGTGCTTTTCTTGCGTATTTTTGATGAACCAGCGTTTATATATAGATGTAGGAGGATTTTTTTGGGAAGTAATAAGCCCCTTTGACATCTCTTCATCTGCAAAGAATTCTCGACGTGAAAACACAGAGACAAAGGGCTGATCTTTGAATAGGAAAAAGAATGGATCCGCAGGGTCCCAAATGAATTGGCTTATTCGAAAAAAGCCTTGTTCTTTGGAAGATCTATCTCGTGTCTGGTACTGCATGGTTCCACTCTGCAAGAACTCCGAATCCTTCTGTTGAAGCTCATTCTCTTTATGAAAAATGATCCGTTTGCCCCGAAATGACCTGGCCCAATATGGAAATCCCAATTCATTGGTCCTTTCGATACAATCAAATAGATTGCCACAAGGGCGCCATATTCTAGGAGCCCAAACTATGTGATTTAATAAATCTTCCTCTATCTGTTGCGGGTCGAGGGCTCCTCCCCTTCTTCAAACTCCGATTCGTATTTTTCATATAGAAATCTCTGATCAACGATAGAACAAGATCCATTTTGCATCATATCTAACGGATTCCTTGGTTCGGACCGAAGAAGCAATGTCACTCGATTATTATCAAACTGACTGCAATCTTTTTCTTTCCGTGAGAATCCCACCAGAGCGCCTTCTACTTCTAAAAGGCCATGAACTAGATCAGAATCATTCTCAACAAATCCAAACGCAGTAATCCCATTTTTTTCATCGGGTCCGGATGGAGACCAAAGATCTTGAGCGACCGATCCGGCAGAACAACTCAAAAGATAAAGAAGTATCGTTAATTTCTTTATGCTCGTTCCAAGTTCGAAGTACCATTTGTACAAATAAGAATCCCTTTCCTTACATGATTTCTTCTTCATATAGATAGATATAGGATCTATGGGGCAATTACTTAGAAGTACATTTTGTGCAACAGCCCTTCCTATCTGATAGAAAAGGATCCCATGATCCTGAACCGATCTGACCTGGGATCGCAAATCCCAAGTTTGTCTATGAAGAGCTGATCTAATTGTATTAGTTTCTATAATTGATTTCTTCTGTGTAATACTAATTGATAGGGCCTCGTTGATAAGTGCTACAAGATCTCGTGCATTGGAACCCACGGTTATGGACCCGAATCCGTTAGTATGGAACATTTTCTTTTCCAAGTGAAATCCCCTAGTATATGAAAGAATGAAAAAGTGCTTTCGTTTTTGTGGAATAAGAAGCCTTCGTATCTTAATGCATGTATTTGATTTATTCGGAGCTATTAGAGCGGGATCCACTTTTTGGGGAATATGAGTCGAAGCAATAACAAGAATATTTCTAGTGGAACTTCTTTCACAGTCCCTGGAGAGATAGTTCACTAATAAACCGAGGGATAAGTAATTCGACTCATTCACATACAAATCATGAATGTTTGGAATCCATATTATGGGCCTCAATTTGTACCAGGGCAGACTAATTATTAACTAGTAGAATATCAACCTGTGTAAAATAGCTGAATATTGACGAAATCCAGGAACCTGTGTTATTTATACACAAAACAGATCAAAAGGATTAGATTATATGATAGATATCCGAAAAAAATTGATAAATATCCACAACAGATATCCAATACTGTTATCAAAGTTTTCCGGCAAAGACGGATGTTGCATTTGGGAGGGATAATGATGTAATACGCTATAGGCCGGGATTGTTCGGCACGTATTACACCACAGATGACGATGAGGAATTGATGAATATCTATATGGCAAGATGCACTTGAGAAAACAACGACAAGTATAACAAATAAACTATGTTGATCAGCAAAATTGGCGAAGTTCGATTGGACACAATCGACTTCCCAATGTCCCTTTGGACCAAATCCGACACATAAGATGAGGGGTAGTGGGACTACCCGACGGCGTCCCACCTCTCTCGACAAGTAACTAGTGTTTTACCGCAATAATTTTTATAACTATCTCTCACAACTGGATCTAAGACGGGTCAATAGGGGATTCCTGCTCCCGAGGCCCGGAAAATAAATCGACGAGATACTGCAAGGAAAGTAAGAGAACTGTAACGGAAGAGAACGGTAGAACCTGGTGGGGCGAACCCCGTCGAATCGTGCAAGAATTCCAAGTAGATATTCAGATTGCAGGGTGCCTCGCCGAAAGAACCAGGGTACGAGCCAATCACTAGGTGGACCGGGCACAGACCAATTAATCGTGTGCAGGGTGGGGCAGGCTGTAGGCCTGGCCGGCGTTGACGGCGAGGGATTGCACACGCCAAACAGGCAGCAGGCGTGGTGGTGAGAACGCGCGTGCAGGGTGCGCCCATAGCTGGAGGGCGCGCTGCCGACTTGGAGGGCACCCAAGTCAGGGCATGGATGCGCGCGAAATCCCGCGGGGAACTTCTTGAATTCTTGGAAAGAAGTTCAAGAATCTTCTGTCCGCTTCGTTCTGGCAATCGGAGGTTCCAAGAAAGGAAGTCTCGTGCCTTCCTAGAACAAGGTCTTCCGAGAAGGGAAGAATCACCAGCGAGATGGTTGGTCAATCGTTGATCCACCTGCGTCGAAGTTGAGCGGTGATGGCGAATTATCAACGTCAAGCTGTTTCCTTGGGCAATCGATAGAGGAGTTCCACAAGGCGCTCTAAGATGAGTTTCTTGAATGCAACGGTGAATAGCGTTCTTGATCAGGAGAGGCGTTCCTGGCTCAAGAAGCACTAAGGACAAGCAGCAACTGGGAGGCCAAAGAGATCGATCACGTTGCTTGGAGTGGGCGAAGACCACGTAATCCCACATTCGCAGCTTCAACTGCTAAGACTATCTGATCTTCTACAACTAGGCACTAAGAGTAAAAGAAAACAAGGACACTTTGATTTTCCCAAGTTCAAGTCTGCCTGTCCTCTTGGGCATGCAGTCCTTCTATATGGCCATGGGCATGCCCAATTGGGCGTAATTTGAGGGAATCGTCTTGACATGAGCGGTTCTCTCAAAACAACGAGAAAAATAAAATCGTTCGAAATGGACGAGGCCAAAACACGAATGGCCCGATCCATAATTCGCGATGAAATTACAACAAAATAAATAAGAAAAATAAACGAAAACACGTGTGGCTTCATCTTCATTTGGGGTATTTGAACGAGGCGTCGTGAGCATTGGCTCGTGCGGCTTGGTGCAGTTGTTGGCGATGTTCCATCTTGATGTCGAGATGGTCCCCCATCAGATAATAGTGTAGGATACAGCAACTGTTATCTAATATCATCATGCGATATCCAGATATTGGATTGACCAACTGTCGATATCCAATTTAGCATCAGACCCATTATTGTCATTTGACATCGGGATCCGGACGCGTGAACTCTAGAATGCACAAAACAATGGTTATCGTTAAAGTTCATTATCTTAATTAATTAATTACTTTGAAAATTATTTCAAATTTTTATTAAGCAACGATTGCACTAAAAATAATTAACAGATTGACCGACCGTTGGGGTCTTCACTCACTAGAACCTGAGTGGGCCATTTAGGCCCACAACGTTTGACTTGGCAAGGTATTAGGTATAGTGTTGGATCGTCCTGGAAGTGGACGGTGGACAGGACGGGACGAATTTCTTACCGCCCAATGTCAGGCTTCGGTGCAGGGACGTGGACAAGATGATTTTTTCATCTGACGATACAAAACTGTCCTGTCCAGTCATCCTGGGACGAAAAAGCCATCCAGCCCCTCGTCCCGGATGAAAAATCCAATAAAAATATTTCCAAGGTATCATTGAATTACTATGGATTTTTCTAATTTTTTTAAGGAAATAAGGAGGAGAGAGAATGCCGAGGGAAATATGTACAATTGCTCTTAAGAGGCAAAATACAGGGACTTTATGCAAAATATCGTATCGAGGCCACGTGACTAGATCTCAACCGTCGGAAGTGAATCCGACCGTTTTTCGTCCTTCTCCCAGACCTCCGGGCGGGATGGTTTTTTTCGTCCCACGGAACGAAAATCGTCCGGTGTGGTCGTTCTGGGACGAATTTTCGTCCCGATTTTCGTACATACACTTGGACGGGACGACTGTTTCGTCATGGAACGAAAAAATTCGTCCCGTCGCGTCTCCGCACTATAAATGTTCAGGGCTTCTTGGAGGACCGTTGTGAAAGAACACTACTGGGAACGATGACAGGGAGCGGAGTTGAGGAGATGGAGACGGAGATGCAGAGTAGGATCAAGAAAACAGTAGAGGAGATCTTGGAGGGCGCGGATATGGAAGCAATCACTGAATTTAAGGTTCGTTCTTTAGCGTCCGAGAAGCTCGGCCTCGACCTAAGCATCCCCGAGCGCAAGCGCTTCGTGCGGGAGGTGGTGGAATCGTTCCTGCTGTCCAACGCGGCGGATCCTGCAAAAGAATCAGGAAAAGATGCTGGAAAAGATTCTACCGCCGATGCTTCGGAGAAATCGGAGAAGACAGAAATGGAGGGGGAAGACGAAGGCGAAGAAGAATGCGGGAGAAAGCGCGGTCGCGAAGCGAGGGAACGCGATGACGAGGGTAATCTTGTTGTCTGTCGGGTGAGGCTATTTTTCAAACTTATTTTGGTGGTAAAACTTGATTTCCGCAGCAAGCCCACATTCTGTTCGCTTGAAAGACTTACTGGTCTTGGGATTTCAGCTGTCCGGCAAGAGGAAAGTAACGATCCAGGATTTTAGAGGAAGGACTTTGGTGTCGATTAGAGAATACTACGATAGAGGCGGCAAGGAGCTTCCCTCGCACAAAGGTATGAACCTTTGTCCTATTTCTATTTTTTCTGTAACATCAGTGTTTTGGGTCGGCGCGAGTCTTGTTCTGGCGCTTAGCGCAGTAGTCGGGGATCAAGAATTGAATGTGAAACGGACTTATCTGTATTCTTCACGTTTATGTTCTATAAGTAGATATTTGCAGTTAATCGTTATCATCTTGTTCTCTATAAGTTGATGCTAGCGGCATTTATGATTCATATTTATCTAGAGATTTTCTCAAATTTTATGCAGATATTTTCGGTTAATCGCTATCATCTTGTTCTCTATAAGTTGATGCTAGCGGCATTTATGATTCATATTTTTCTAGAGATTTTCTCAAATTTTATGCAGATATTTTCGGTTAATCGCTATCATCTTGTTCTCTATAAGTTGATGCTAGTGGCATTTATGATTCATATTTTTCTAGAGATTTTCTCAAATTTTATGCAGATATTTTCGGTTAATCGCTATCATCTTGTTCTCCATAAGTTGATGCTAGTGGCATTTATGATTCATATTTATCTAGAGATTTTCTCAAATTTTATGCAGATATTTTCGGTTAATCGCTATCATCTTGTTCTCCATAAGTTGATGCTAGTGGCATTTATGATTCATATTTTTCTAGAGATTTTCTCAAATTTTATGCAGATATTTTCGGTTAATCGCTATCATCTTGTTCTCCATAAGTTGATGCTAGTGGCATTTATGATTCATATTTATCTAGAGATTTTCTCAAATTTTATGCAGATATTTTCGGTTAATCGCTATCATCTTGTTCTCCATAAGTTGATGCTAGTGGCATTTATGATTCATATTTTTCTAGAGATTTTCTCAAATTTTATGCAGATATTTTCAGATAATCGCTATCATCTTGTTCTCTATAAGTTGATGCTAGCGGCATTTATGATTCATATTTATCTAGAGATTTTCTCAAATTTTATGCAGATATTTTCAGATAATCGCTATCATCTTGTTCTCTATAAGTTGATGCTAGTGGCATTTATGATTCATATTTTTCTAGAGATTTTCTCAAATTTTATGCAGATATTTTCAGATAATCGCTATCATCTTGTTCTCTATAAGTTGATGCTAGTGGCATTTATGATTCATATTTTTCTAGAGATTTTCTCAAATTTTATGCAGATATTTTCGGTTAATCGCTATCATCTTGTTCTCTAAAAGTTGATGCTACGGGCATCTACAGTCATAATTATTAGGAAATCTCGTTGTATTATCTTTCTTCCTCGGAGTGTCAGATTTTTCTCTTCAGAATCAGATTTTCTAGTCAAATGCTGACTTCTTCCTGTGACCTTGATGCGAAATCATGTTTTCGTGTTCTTTTTGTCTTACCCATTTTACTCTCCGCAGAAATGTGGGACCTTAATTTGGGAGACTGCAAAAATATAGAGGAAAATTTGTTTGTCTATGCTATTACCATTGCATATGGAAACGAGAAACGGATAGAACTGTCATTTGTTTTCTAGACGCAAGTTTCGGTGTATTCTTGAGCGCCAGTTCCCCGTGCCTTACAACTAATATAAAAATCGAAGGGAGTTCGATTAACCTACAGATTTGTCAAAATTTTGAAAAAATGAAAGTTCCTTTGAGTAGCATAAAATTAGCTGTCTTTTTTTATTATCGACCGAAAGATAGTTAAAAAAAGGTTGTTTATCTACTTTCAGGCATCAGTCTAACGGTCGAACAGTGGGCGTCACTGAGAGACGCCGTTCCATCCGTAGAGATGGCCATAGAAAAGCTTCAGGCAAGAACGAAATGAAGCCTCCTCACCATGGCTGCTTTACAAGCAGTAACATATAACAACGATGACTAAAGCCGATACCCAAGAATATTTAATTTTTTGTGACAAATCTTGTTCTAACAGTCTTGGGTTTCAATACTTCACTTAAATATACGACAGATAATGATACTGGTTTGTTGCGGAGACATTGATAGGGGTAGAGAGGAAGATATAGACAGATAAAGGAGCTCTCGGCGGCGGGCAGGTTAATAGAAACTACTAACTAAAGTTTAATGATTAATACTACATTCTTTCTGATGGATCTTGTCAGCCTGAAACATGCACATTGCGAAAGAAAGGGTCGAATCAAATACACATGATATGATCCTTTTGGGTTTTCTTATCTGTTTGTTGCTGATAAATATTGAAGGTTATTAGAGGGAAGGGAAAGTCATTGGAAAACAGATGTTTTTAGAGAGTGCTTCACCCAAACGTTCTTAGATCGTATTATATTATTGGTCTTGAAACTTAGCTCCAAAAACTTCCAGCCATTAAGTCGTTATACAAAGTCGTTGGCTATCAGTTGACTCCAGCTTAAGAATAAACATTTACAGTTGGTTAAAGAAAAATTGAGAACACTGAGGGGCATTAATCAATATTGAATCTGGATTTTTGAAATTTGATGACAAGAGGCGCCAGTGCATCAATGCTAATTTGGCTAGGGGTCATTAATTTTATCACCTTGATGATCTTGTTGAATTTCTTTAGTTATTATGGAACAGGATCTGAGTGGAATGATGATGAAGAAAAAATGATCATCATCATCATCATCGTCGTCGTCCTCTTCCTCGTCATCATCATCATTTTCATAGCGTCACCATCCTTGCAGCAAATGAGACCTGTCCCCACAGCAATGTGTCAATGCTATCACCGGCGCTTGGGGAAACGCGCTAGGGGAAACACTGGAGAAAATCGCTAGGAAAACAACAAGAAATGTTCTTAACGCATTTGATGTTTTTCAAACTAAAGATAACATGTAGCTTGATAACATTCATTTTTAGGAGCTTAATCTGACCATGTTTACATGTTTATTTGCATTAAATTAATCATATATGGTTAAATTTATTTTCTGATTTTTCTACATTTTATGTATTTTTGCGGATTTTTCTGACATCAAATTCTGAAAAAACATAATTTTTTGAGTCAAATATTTTCTTGAATTTTTTGACATTAAATTAGTAAAGGTATGCCTTTTCTATTTTTGGAGATTATTTATATTAAATATAAAATTTAAAACATATTTTAGTGCCTTTGTGTATGCGACGCCACATGTCATCGTTCGATTCTTCGAACAGAGACCAACCAGAGTTAGGGATAATGATTAGTGACAGACAATCATTTTTCTTCTTATAGGCAAAAACATAGTGCCAAGACGACCAACCCAACAGTTGTGCTCGTAGACCAATCCAGCCGTGCCCTAGATCGGTCTACATGTTGTTGTGATACCATTGCATGTTTCTGTGGAGACCTCAAGTGACAGCAGCTTGTTCGTGTCCCCCCCCCCCCCTCGTGGGTATGTGTAGAGAACAAGTTATGTTCACATTCATTAGATATCAGCTTAGATCAAATTGAAGGGTAAAACTTTTAGGGAGGATGACGTGCATTTTCCCTGTCCAGCGTTCCACATGATACACCACTTGTGGGTGCCTTCGGGCACAAGAGTCCGACATGTGCACAGAGCTGGCCGACCGAGTCTCTCGAGGCAATAGCTGCCTTGGGCCTCCCGGGGAAGATCTTGTCAAGTAGTATAGAGGGAATGGGTGCGAGAGCATACTGCTTAATTGTCGAGGGGATTTGTCGTGTGATTCCCCTCTTGCAGCTGGCGGTGAATACTAGTGAGGCGCATGTGACACTGCATGATGTCTCACCATACACCCTATAGACACCACTGGGAGCATGAGATTGCACGTAACACATCGACTAAGAACTGAAACTCCGATTTTATGATCATACCCTGAAGGTTTCGCTCCTCACATATGAGCAAGCCATCATGTATCGCCATAGTTTCGACTAATGTGTTGGTCTAAACTCCATAAAAATGTGAGGAACCAAAAATAATATTCCCTGTGTGGTCTCGAAGGAGACCACCTCCACCAGCTGGCCCTGGGTTCCCTTTGACCACACTATCCACATTTAGCTTGAGAAAACCCATTGACGGTGGGTGTCAATGGACAATCTAAAGCCAGGTGGGGATGCGGGTCAAAGCGACCAGGATGCCTCAGGTGTGGAGTGCATCACAAGTAGGTAGTAAGCATTGGGCGATAGGTGATAGGAGGCGATGGGTTTGACGTAGCCATTGCTTGACACGTCTCGTGACATCTTGTGCACTCATCATGGAGTCGACAAAATGAGAATAGTTCTGCCCTTTCTATATCTCCCATATTAAGTATGCTATGGTAATGTGTAGATAAATACTAAGCTTAGATAAAGATCTTTTCAAAACACTAAAGCGGTGTTAGTGTAGTATGGGAACAGAAAAGGAGATGCCAGTGGTGATGCCAATGCCAATTGGCATCCTTGTGAATATTGGGTGTAATGATGAATGACCTTCGAGTGTTTTATAATTCTAGATGGTCCCACCATAAAGCTGCTATTCGAGGCATTAACATGCTTGCCCGAGGCCCTCTCGTATGTAGTAAGTACACTCATAAGATCCTCAATAGATTTTTTAGATCCATTAAGGAAAATGATCACATCGTACGCTAATAGAGAATACGAGATGATTGGAAAATCCCTTTTTGAAAAATATGGTTGGATGAGACCTAGGACGATCTCTTGTTTGCGTTATCGGTTGAAGACCTTTTCCATCAATATGAAAAGAGTGGGTGAGATAGGGTCACCTTGCTGTAGATCATGCGTAGTAATGAAGAACCAAGTAGAGTTTCCATCCACCAACAAAGATAAATGATTATATCTAACATATGCATCAAATCTAATGCATTGCAACATTGTCACAAGGAAAGTCCATGAGACTAGATTAAAGGCCTTCTCCTTATCAAGTTTGATGATGACATTTGAACCCCGAATATGAGAGTCTAGTGACTATATGAACTTGTGAACTATCATGATATTGTCATGGATCTGTTGGCCCTTTACAAAACCACATTACCCAGGAGAGATGAGTCAAAATTGGTTTATATTGATTTTAGATATAACCTTGTTGGATACATCACAAAGACTAGTGGGTCAAAATTCTTTAAAATAAATTGAATTATCCACTTTTGGGATAAGCGCAAGTAAAATGGATTTTCAAGCTTCTAGGAAAAACTTTGTGTAAGAAGATCTGATTGATAGACTCTACTAAGTCTATGCCTATGATATCCCAACAAGCTACGTAAAATTCAATTGAAAAGCCATCAAGCCCTGGGGCCTTGTTTCTACATACTGAGAATACTGGTGTGGGATGAAGGAGATTATATCATCAGTCATCTCTATTGGTTCTGAGGTAAGAAGAGAACAAAAGTAGGAAATGCCAGCTATTGCCAAATGTTCTCGATCTTGTTTATAGCTCCCTAGTAGGTTCATATAGTTAGGTCGAGATCTATGCCAAATTATTGCTTGAAGAAGCATGTATTTTTATCACCTTCTCTAAGCCATTGGACACACAATTTTCGGAGATAGTAAATCTCCTGTCGTCGCATGGCCTCATCAAGCTGCTTGATAAGTTCAAATTTAAGGGGTTTAATATTGTTGTTTTAATCCAAACTTAACCAACAATACTTATGAAACTTTCCACTTAAATACTCTATAGTTAATATAGGGCAAGTAAGGGGTCACTCCACAGAGAGGCAGAAATTTAATTTCACAGTTTTTATTAAGCTTAGACTGAAAGAAATGAGTTTAAAAGTGAGAAATAAAATTTAATTTTTTTTATTAATTTATAAAATTTTCTACGATTTTTAAATGAAGCAAAAATGCAAACAAAATGCAAAAAAAATTTTATACTAATTTTCCTAATTTTAATTAATCCTCCAAAATAGTAAATAAATATTTTCAGAATTTTATAGAATTAAATTCACAATTAAAACTACTAGAAATAATAAAAATGAGATTTAGAGTTTTTAAGAATATTTTCAAATGCTAGAATTACTTGAAATTGGTTATGTGAATTTAAGAGAAAATTTCTGAATTTTTTATGATTTTTAAAATGCAGAAAATAATTTTTGTGATTTTTCCTTTTCTTTACAATTTTTAAATGCCAAAAAATAAATATTTTACCTTTTTCGGCGATCGCCATTAGTGGTGAAGGCTGAGGGCGGCAGCGCTGGCAGTGGCCATTCCTTTTGGGCCTTAGGTCGCCAGCCCCAAATCGGGTCTGTGAAGGCTGGTCTGATCGATCAGCCCTAATAACGTCGGCCCAAATCGTTCAGGACTTGGCCAATTTTGGCAAAGTCCTAACATAGGGTCACCCTTCTGCATGGAAGACATGCATGCTTTCTGCGTGCAGACTGGCCGGCAGAAGGGCTAAAATTACTATGATAACCCTTTGGAGATTTTCTATTCTCTTTTCTTACCATTTTGCCTCTTTTTCTCCATTGGTTGAGAGCTTTGCCTTGTATTTTCAGCTTCTTTCTTTAAGAGGTGTTTGAAAGCCCAATAGTCAGGTCAGGTCATGGCCCAACTCCCTCTGATTTCTATTTTGGAGGCCCAAAACACCATTTGATCATTTCAAGCCTATTGGAAGAATAATTGAGCTCCCGAAAATTCTCGAACTTCTTAGGAATTGTATCTTCTCATTCCTGTAAATTTCTGCACATGTGAAACTATAAAATACTCATCATTAATAAAACTTCTTGACTTCAAAGAAGTCAAGGGTGTTAGTTAAAAATAACCATAATGTGTACAAATTGGAATTTATAGCTCATGCATAAATATTTTGTAAAATGAACACCTAGAATGAACGAATGACATTAGGTGTATGAAGTCATTGTATGCATGCATAGACCTTGACGAGGGGTTCATCTGCCTTGGCGTTCACTAATTACACATATGCATCTACAACACCTAGATATTGAATATTGAATTTAAATAATGTATTTTGTCTTTTTCTCCAAGATGACACATGGCACAACGAGAGTCGTAGATTGCAGAGGATGAGGAAAAATATCAACAAATGCTAGGGTGAGACAAAGCCCTAACCAAATGACACGATGGTGCTGACGAGGATAAAGAGAGAGAAATCTTTGGATTAAACCAACAGTTAGGAATCATCCAACTTTTAGGCTTGATATCCAACGATCCAGAACTTAGATTGAGCTGAAATTTGAATGGTAGCTTCATCTTTCTGACCTCTATCAATTGGCATAGTTGGATCTATAAATTGAGCCCCAATCTTGGGTAGTTTAACTATCTTCATGAGTCATAATCTTCATCCATCACCATAACTCATCCTCCTCCATCATTCACTATCATCCACTTCACTTCTCCAACACCATTACGTCACCTAACTCTCCCCTTTTGTTTAAGAAAATACACATCACTCTCTCATCTTCATCATCATTCTATCTCATTCTCATTATCCATATCACTAGACCTTACGCCCTCTTCTTTGTTCCTTCTCGTCTCTACATCCTTATAAATATTATATTGTAAAATCTAATTCCTAAAACCCTAATTAGCCACCTCTCATCATACATTCAACCCTAATCTTGTTTCACGCCACCCAATCAGTAGCTCGTGCACTATATATAACTCTTTTCATCTTTGTGACTTCACCAAATTGAGGACATTCCTTCCCCAACATTTGTTCCTTCTGGAGACAACCCTTACTCATCACTAACTAACTAAATTATATACGTGTATAGGTTTATAAATATTATTGATTAAGCTCAATTTTACAACGACTCAATTTTGAACCTAATTTTGAGTGTATCATAGCTCTCCAAAGATAACCTCATTTAAGATTGGTGTTTAATGTATTATAGCAAAAAATGCCAAAACATTTTGATGAATGTTCATAGTCAATGAATCCACGACAACCATTTGTCGATGGTGTTTACCTCTGATAACATGTGGTCACAAATGTCAGAATGTCTAATGTCATATGTATTGAATTATTCAGCCTGCAAAAAATTTAGAAGATGTTAAGAACGGAAATTGTCTCTATATGAAGATATATGTTCTCTAACTATCCTATGAATGAGATGAATTATCATTTTCGGACTCTGGATTTATATGACCATCAGAAAACATGTTTAATATCAACGGTGGATAACATGTTTATATAACTATAAATCAAACATAATTTGTAACTTGAATGTTATAGTTAATGCACATTTATAAAATATGACTCTTCATATTTGAATTATTTAGTATATCCGAAAAACTAAAAAAACATTTCTCTCATATGTTGAAGACCATAGTGTGATGAATATCTCATAATAAACCTGAGCTTTTGATTTCAGATATTTTTAATTAACAGCAGATATTTACATGTTTTTCTACGGTTATAAATGCACTACAGCACTAGCTTTAATACAATCCACATTTATACATACAGCTATGCTAATAAACAAGACTTTAGGAATAATTATGTCTTCAAGGAGGTTTTATTTGTGCATTAAGTTATAGCTTTCTCAATTTGTAGATGATAAGTAATGGTCAAATCCATAGGGAGTTCAGGTATTGAAATCAATAAATTACTAAACAGAGTAAGTTTAATATATTTATAAAACAGATATTAAAATTATGTATATAATTACCTAATTTATCTTAGTTCAATTTGTGAATAAATAAGAAGAACATTCAAAACTAATTTATTATTTCTTATATGATAATTTTAAGCTAAATTTGACGGTGATATAATGTTTTTGGTGGTGCTTGACAATAAGCTTGTGGCGGAGTGCATGTGGTGTGTGATGGCACATGTGAAGTGATGGGATGAAAGTAGTGGTGATGCCACTATCAAGGGATATGCATGTTATTTTTTCATGCAGAAGTAACGAAAGTGAGCTACAGTGAGTGTAACATTAGTGAAGGTGGGCGGTAGAGATGCGACAAGGATGAATTGAATGACAGATTTGATGATGGATGATGATTCTGAAGTGCTTATGCATATGGTTGGATCCTTGTATCTCAACAAATGGATGTGCACAGTCTCTAATTGATGCAAGTCCTAAGTTGAATGGTGTTGAAACTTAGCTACATAATAAATTCAACACTTCCTCCTCCACTTCACTATTTTGTGTGAAAATGGACAATAATAAACTGAAAATCACTATTTCACTCGACCAGTAAATGGTAGGGTGATGATAAGAAATAAAGTTTTACAGATCAGAGAGATATTAAATATTGACCTTCAATGCTCCAGATTTCTGATGATTTGAGGCCTCGAGAATTCAGCATAGAATGAACTCACTTTTTCCTCAGATCAACATCCTTACCTCGTCCACATCTGAAAAGTAGGTACCATATTTAAATTATATTCAAAATAGGTATCAAGAATTCAGGGCGAGAGTTCCATATTGAACTATTTTGACCAAATTACAGGTGCATAAAGGTTATTGATTTAGGCCAGATCTACAAAATGTGGAACTGCTTTTACCAAGTCATGGGCTCCTAGATATGCTTGATTTGAGCCTTCTCCTTTCGTACATGTCATGGATTTCGGGTTATAATTTCTCCTATTTTACTCCACAGATACACTTAAGTCCTTCCACTCAAATCATATTCAGAAAATGTTAGAAACTCATGCTTTCCTTCAAGCCAAGAGGGCGTAATCTAAAAATATCATTAAGTTCATACAAATTATTTATTATAAAATAAATTGAAAATTCACATTAATCATATTTTCTTCAATAACTCACGCATGAATTTGGGTTCATGAATAAATATAGAATAATGTACACAGTAACACACTTATTATTCAATCTATATCATGTATTTTACGTGTTTGTTCGCATAAACATAATAATTGCATTTTATTTAGCTTAAAGGGATTAAATGAAAATTTAGGATTATATTTTGATTCTTTTGATTTTTGGGGTATTTTATGGAATTTTCACATACCAATTTTGAAAAAAGGTAAATTTTGTGTTAGAATACATATTTTTAAATTTTTCTAGATTTAAATTAGTAAATAAAATATTTTTTAATTCAGGGTATATATTTTGAATCAAGACCTATTTTCTAGAATCATCTTAAGCGATTCTTATACTTTGTCACACTTTAATTCATGCATCCCCGCGTGTCGCACTCATGTGCATTTATATTGTCACTAATGATTTGATGCAGCCAATCAAGGCTTAATAAAATTGTTGTCACATTGATTGTCACAAAAAGGTGTTATAAAGGTATCACCAAAATTACCAATCATTCTGATAATTTTTTTTTCCTTTTTTCTATCTACAGAACAACAATGAACAATCAAAATATTATGTGATTAAAATTACAATCAATTTCATTTTGAATCTTAAGGAAGGTGGGAAATGTGGATCATTGTAAAAAAATAAGGGAGTTAAACAACGACTAATGTTATTTTTGCAACCAAGAAATCACATACACGTGACACTTCGTCTCTCAAGGAGAAAGAATAATATGAATTAAAGTGGTGGGGCAATTTTGGGTGTTAGTCAATGAGTAAAAAAGAGTTTGTATAATAAGAGTGAAAATTGAGTGTTAATTTTTCATTATTATTTTCACTCAAATCAAATAAAATATATGAATTAATCATCTTACTCAGAAATGTATAGCTCAGAGTAAGGTCATCTCCAAAGGGATTGGCTCTTAGAGTCAGCTTTAACTTGTTATTTAGGTTTATATATATATTATTTTTAATTTGGTTTAGAAATATTAAAAATATTTATTTAAGAATTTGTTTTCAGATTGCAGTTCAGTCGTTCAATGGAATGCTTAGAAGGGATGTGTTTTTTTAAAGACTAAAATTGTGTGATTTTGGTGAGTTGGATTGAGGATGAATCCTGAATTTTGTTTGATATTATATAATATATCAAATAAAACTATCTAAAATTTGATTACGTTCCTGAATTCCTCGTCACGTGGGGTCGCCGATGGCTGCAGGTCCTCATCCACTGAAGTCTTCTTTCAAGTACAAAATTGATCCGTTCTTTGTTTCTCAACTTCTTGTTTTCTCCTTTCAGGTCAGGAAACTATCACTTGTCTAGATCAAGAGATCCAAGAAGCAAGATTTCTCATCCATTCGAGGTCGCTGACGGCCTTTTCACCCCGCTCCAGCAAGTCTTCTTCCAGGTAAATATTTCTTGATTTCTCTTCTCTCATACCACTCTCTCACCATTTTCTCTTCAAGTCATGGGCCTGTCACACCCGTTGACAAAGAGAATCAAGAGAAAATGAAAAGAGAACGAGGATTTCTCCTATTTTCATTTCAAAATTTACATTCAAATGCGAAGGTGAAATGAGATTTGGGGTGAGCTACGGTACATATTATAGGTCAGAAATTATCCATGGACCTTCTCGACCCATATGGGACAAATCCTCTTCCTCTCCGATGGTGATTTGGCATAGAACTACATTCTTGTCATTGGAATGAAGTATCAGGTGATGGAGACGAAGGCCGGAGGAAGAAAAATATTGATTTTTTTTCTCGACTGTCCAATCCGCTTATTAGAGGGCTCAACTGCTATGACTAAATGTCACACGGTCAAATCTTGAGCTAGGTTTCTTGCTCGGAATTGGCGTGTGCCGGCCTCAGTGCTTGGAGCAGAACACTGAGCAGCCTTGATCTCTTGCAGCGGAAGCTTTTGCAATTGCTTAAGATCGCTTAGAAGGGGTTAGAGGAGATGGGGGTGCTAGGCACCGTCAGTGAATAGGGTCATTGCATTTATATCATAAAGAGTACATCATCATTGGGGATAATTACATGGGGGAAGACGAGGGGTGTTACAAGGAACGAGACAAGGCGCCTTGCGTCGAGGTAATGTCACCACACCGCCTCAGGGCGACCGCTCTGCGCGCTGCGCGCCCGCTCTGTCGCTACACAAGTGCGCCGGGCTGGGCGCCGCCGCATTCGACGCCCCCGAGTTGACACTCCAGCGTGCAGTCTGCGCGACGCCGCCACATTCGACGGCCTCGAGCTGGGCACTGCGCGCCCAGCACTACCCGCAGGAGCACTACGCGCCCACTATGCCGTCTTGGCGCTCTCAGTGCGCCACATGCATTAGTCTCCTGGCGGGATGTCTCCCAGCCCCACGCCCCGCACACGCAATGCGCGCGCTACCCGCGCTGCCCGCGCGGCCGGTGCGCGGCACCCCGCACAACTCCGCGCGCTGAAACTGTGGCACGCCGCTCGGTCTGCGCGTCCCGCACCCGCGCGTAGCGCTCGACGCTGGCGGGTAGTGTTGGCACCCGCGCGTGGCGCTTGGCATTGACGTGCGGCGCTTGGCGCGCGCGCGCGCACACCGACCAGCTCGCACGCCCAGCACACGCAAACCGTACCTGATCCGTCCCACCTTGGGCGCGGACGAGCATGTGCACAGTCTGCCGTGAATCACCATCGACGGTGGCAATGGCCTGAAAGATCAGGTATTGGGCATTGCTACCCATTATGACTCAATCCTTAAAATGTCGTGAGCCAAAATACAACAAACTCGCCCTCCCAATAAGCACGCAGGCCTCTGGGCAGGGAATGATGCCTAGTTAGGGGCCTAACACGCCCCCGCTGCCTGAACTTGTCGACGCCCTTGTCGACGCCCGCTGCTCCACTTCATATGCTCGTAGTAGGTCCTCAAACTGCCATAAGTCCGAGTCACGCTCCCAGGTGGCTGATTCCTCTGGTCTGTTCTTCCACCTGATTAGGTACTCGATCTTGTGATAGCAACCATGACGTCCTCCCCGGTCAATTTCCCGCTTCGCCAGGACAACTTCTGTTTCTTGGTCGAAGTGCGCCCGCACATTTGGTGGTGCACGTTGGGGCTGGTTCCTCACTGCGTCTTCGGGATCTGGTATATATTTTTTCAGAACCGACACATGGAAGACCGGAAGGACCGCCAGCCAACGGGGAATGTTGAGTCGGTAGGCAACCCATCAGATTTTTGCCACCATAGCGAAAGGTCCATCATAGCGGGGTACCAGACCCTTGTGACGCTGCTTTGCTTGCTTCGTCTTCAACATCTGTGTGTTGGTCTTCAACAAAACCTTGTCTCCCACTTGGAACTCTACGTCCCTTTTGTGCTGGTCGGCGTACTTCTTCATTCTTTGAGCAACACGCTCCAGTGCCTCACGGGCTTCCTCAATACGAGCATGATAGTCGCGCGCAAGTCGGAAGGCCGTATGGAAATGCCCATTCCCTTTCCTTTTCACAACTTCTGAAGGAGTCAGTGGTTGTCTTCCTGTTGCAATCTCAAATGGCGAGTGACCTGTAGCCGAGCTCTGGTTGATGTTGTGTGCAAATTGTGCTACGTCCAGCAGCTCCAACCAATTCTCCTGATTGACCAAAACATAGTGCCGGAGGTATTCTTCGAGCATGGAATTGACACGTTCCGTCTGACCATCTGTTTGGGGGTGGAAGCTCGTAGAAAATTTGAGCTTGGAGCCCATGTACTTGAACAGCGACTCCCAAACACGACCAATGCACCTTGTGTCTCTATCGCTAATAATGTCCAGTGGAAGACCCCGGTACTTTGCCACATAGGACATGAATAGATGAGCCACTCCATCTGCGTGCACTTCCGACGTGGTGGGGATGAAGGTCGCATATTTGGAGAAGCGGTCCACGACAACCAGGATGGCGTTGTGCCCACCCACGCGCGGAAGGCAAGTGATGAAGTCCATCGAAATAGACTCCCATGGTCTGCTCGCCCTCGGGAGAGGTTCTAGCGTTCCAGCTGCCTTGGCCTTCTCCGTCTTGTCTTGTTGACACACCACGCATGAACGAACATAGGCTTCTACATCTTGTTCCATTCCCGGCCAGTGATAGCTGCTGGACAGGAGTGCAAGCGTCCGGGCCTGCCCTGGGTGTCCGACGTGGGGAGCATCGTGTGCTTCATAAAGGAGCTTCTGGCGCAACCCACCCACACGCAGCACATACGACCTATTCCCATTTGCGTATATGATGTCGTCCTTCGTCTAGAATCTCCTTGTCTCGCCTGAAACAATGCGCTTCATCAGGCGAACAGCTTCTGGATAATCTTTCAGCGCCAACTTGATTTCGTCGAGGATGCTTCCTTGGACAGCTAAAAGAGCAGCCACAAACACTTTTGGTTCTTTGCGGCTTAGGCCGTTGGCCACTTGGTTGGCGCGCCCCGGCTTGTACTTCAAGTCGAAGTCAAACTCCGCCAAGAAGTCTTGCAATCTTGATTGCTTCGGGGTCAGCTTCTTTTGGGACTCGACTCAGCTGGTGGCCACATTGTCAGTGTAGACCACAAATTTTCCTCCAAGGAGATACTGGCGCTAGACTCTCAGGCAATGTACCACCGTTGTCATCTCCTTTTCGTGTACCGAGTACCTCCTTTCCGCGTCATTCAACTTGCGGCTCTCTAAGGCCACGGGGTGTCCATCCTGCATCAAGACACCACCAAGGGCAAAATCAGAAGCATCAGTGTGTACCTCATATGGCTTGTTAAACTTGGGCAATCGAAGCACTGGCTCGCTGGAGACTGCGGTCTTCAGCTTATCAAATGCTCTTTGACACCGGTCTGTCCACTACCACTTCACATCCTTCTTCAACAAGTTCGTCAGAGGGGCAGCTAGTCGGGAGAAGCCTTTGATAAACTTCAGGTAGTAATTTGCCAACCCAAGGAAAGATCTTAGCTGCGGCACTCCCTTCGGCTCTGTCCAATTTCTGATGGCCTTCACCTTCGAGGGATCCATGCGCACACTTCCCATCCCGACTAGGTGTCCAAGAAACTCAATCTCTTGTAGGGCGAACTCGCACTTTTTCGGGTTGAGGTAGAGCTTGTGCTCCCTCAGCTTGGCCATCACCTTCCTCAGGTGCCTCACATGGCCATCCAAGCTCTGGCTGTATACGAGAATATCATCCAAGTATACAACAACAAAATCATCGATATAATCCCGAAAAATATTGTTCATCACGCAAAATTTAAATGATCCGTAGCGAGTCACGCACGCCATCTTCGGTTCATCTCCCTCCTTGAGCCGCACTTGGTGGTACTCGCTCTGCAAGTCCATCCGTGAGAGGTAGTGAGCCTCGCCGAGCCTGTCAAACAACTCTTCAGCATTCGGTACAGGATATTTATTTTTCACTGTTACCTTGTTCAATGCTCGGTAGTCCACGCAAAGTCGGAGCGACCCGTCCTTCTTCTTCTGGAAAAGAACCGGGGCGCCGAAGGGAGCCTTGGACGGCCGGATGAGCTTGCTCTCCAGTAGTTCTTGGAGCTGCTTTCTCAACTCCTCCAGGTAAGCAGGGGGCATCTTGTAGGGCGCTCGCGCAGGGGGACGTGTTTTAGGGAGCAATTCGATCTCGTGGTCCACATCCCGCCTAGGCGGCAGCTTCGCGAGGAGTTGCGCGGGTATCACCCCGAAAAACTCCCGCAGTACGTCCGCAATTGGCCCCAGTAGTCCACCCGCGGTTGCACCGGGTTGTTGTCATCATCGGTCACCGTACTGCTTCCCCCGGGAACATCTGGTTGGGGCGGTGGCACGACCATCGCATTAACGTTGGTGGCCGCTGCCGTCCCTCTTGGGCAATCCTTCATGAAATGAGGTCCTCCGCAAGCGAAACAAGTTAACTTGTTGCCCCCACCGCCTGGATTCTATTTCCACATTCTTGGGCTCTTGCCCTTGTCGGCTCTTGCCGTGGCCTTGCTTGAATTTCCTTTTCAGGCCTTGACTGCTTGATGATGTTGGTGCCTCGGTGCGCTCTTGGCGCGGCTTATTCCCTTTCATGGGTTTGTCCTCTGTCTTGGCGGGTCTAGCGGGGCAGAGCTCTGTGCTTTCCACGACCTTATAGGCCGAGTTCAAATCCCGGTGTCGTTGCTGGGACGACTACTGGTGCCTTCTTCCAGCTTTTCCATCTTGAGTTTTAAGGTCAGGACCATCTCGGTCAGCTGACGGATGGTGTCCTCGTGTTGACTGATCTTTTCTTCGAGGATGTCTTGCCTCTGGCGGGTCTCCACCCTCACTTCTTTTACATTTGACTTCAACTCATCGTAGTTTCTGTCGATGTGGGTCTTCAAACCCATCACATTCTTGTGCAGCAGGCGATAAGTCAGCCTCTGCTCCTTCTCCTTTTGCCGTCTCTCTTCGTGAAACTGAGCGCGGAAGGACTCCATCTCCTCAACCAGAATTCAGAAGCACAGGGGGAAGCGATCCAACCTGGCTCTAATACCAATTGTCACACGGTCAAATCTCGAGCTAGGTTTCTTGCTTGGAATTGGCGTGTGCCAGCCTCAGTGCTTGGAGCAGAACACTGAGCAGCCTTGATCTCTTGCAGCGGAAGCTTTTGCAATTACTTAAGATCGCTTAGAAGGGGTTAGAGGAGATGGGGGTGCTAGGCACCGTCAGTGAATAGGGTCATTGCATTTATATCATAAAGAGTACATCATCATTGGGGATAATTACATGGGGGAAGACGAGGGGTGTTACAAGGAACGAGACAAGGCGCCTTGCGTCGAGGTAATGTCACCACACCGCCTCAGGGCGACCGCTCCGCGCGCTGCGCGCCCGCTCTGTCGCTACACAAGTGTGCCGGGCTGGGCGCCGCCACATATGACGCCCCCAAGTTGACACTCCAGCGTGCAGTCTGCGAGACGCCACCGCATTCGACGCCCCCAAGTTGACACTCCAGCGTGCAGTCTGCGCGATGCCGCCGCATTCAATGCCCCTAAGCTGGGCGCTGCACGCCCAGCACTACCCGCAGGAGCGCTACGCGCCCACTGTGCCGTCTCGGCACTCTCAGTGCACCACATGCCTTAGTCTCTTGGCAGGATGTCTCCCAGCCCCGCGCCCCGCACACACAATGCGCGCGCTACCCGCGCTGCCTGCGAGGCCGGTGCGCGGCACCCCACACAACTCCGCGCACTGCAACTGCAACACGCCGCCCGGCCTGCGCATCCCGCACCCGCGCGCAGTGCTTCCCGCTCCCGCACGCAGTGCTCGGCGCTGGCTGGTAGCATTGGCGCCCGCACGTGGCGCTTGGCATTGACGCATGGCACTTGGCGCGCGCGCACACACACTGTTCATCCCGCGCGCCCAGCACGTGCAGACCGTACCTGATCCGTCCCACCTTGGGAATGGACAAGCATGTGCACAGTCTGCGGTGAATCACCATCGACAGTGGCAATGGCCTAAAAGATCAGGTATTGGGCATTGCTACCCATTATGACTCAGTCCTTAAAAATGTCGTGAGCCGAAATACAACGGACACACCCTCCCAATAAGCACGCAGGCCTTTGGGCAGGGAATGCCGCCTAGTTAGGGGCCTAACACTAAATCATAGCCGTGGACCCTCTTTACTTTTAGTGGACCAGGCACAGTCAGCTTGCAACATCAGCTCTGCTCGCCACTTGTACTTGGGTGATTCGTTCATGTCGGCATTCAACGCTGAGCTTTCGCCTATAAAGAAAAGAAAACAGTAAAAGAAATAATAATCGGTCTTGACCGTTCAATCTTCTTAAGAAGATGAATGATCAAGATCATACCATTGGACTTAAGAAAAATCCATTCCAACTTTGGCTTGGGTCTGGGCCGTGCGGAGCCCCCTTGATTTTTTATACGATTTTGCATGAATGGTGGCCCGTGGGCCCGGTGAAGTATTATCAAGCCTGCCCTGGCCTGGCCCGATCCTCTCTGAAAAAATCAAGCTTGTTAATCTCATGCGAGAAGATTTAGAATCCTTCAAAAAAATTATAAATTTTGGAACAATATGACTTTCTCAATAAAATAAAGAGAAGACGACTTATCGTGTGTGCGGACGTAGGGGCCGCAGCTTGGGGCATACCTGACGGACTGTAGTGGGGGCTGGGACGTGGTTGCGCTTGAAGCTTTTATCTTTCAAATCATGGCTTGTGATGGCACGGAGCAGCCCGAGTCCCAAGAGACTTCTTCGGAGACGTCGTCACCATCAACAGCTCCACCACCGGTTCGCGTTCAGCCTGACCGGCACACCAAGGCGATCGTGAAGACTCACGGATTCAGGTACTCCGGGTGAGAAGTGCACGGTATTCGTTCAAGTTTTGACATCATTTAGTTTCTTTCGAGTTTTTGCTTTTGTCCTTGTTTTCGTACATGCTACCCATCGTTGGATTCTGTTTTGTGATGGGGAGGGGGATCTTGAACCTCACCCTCTTCCTTCTCTCTTCCACTCCTACCCCTCACACCTTCTTCTCTCCTTTTCTTCTCTTTATTTTGCATTGTAATGAGGGGGGGGAGTCCATTCTATAAGGATTCTCCTCCCCTCTTAATGGGCCTCATTCTTGCACCCTTCTTCTCTCTCATGATGTCCAGCTAGGGGCCCATTCACCTTTCCCCCTTATAACGGAAAGGATGGGGCCCCTAGCCATGTTAGACTTGCCCTTTTTTCTAGTGTTGAATTGTTGTTGAGAAAGCGCATGTCTCCCTTTCATCCAGAAGAAGAGGAAGGAAAGATTGAGGGAGCAGTGTGGGAGGGAGATGTTCAGGGAGAAAGAAGGGGCCACGCCAACCAGGGTCGAAGCCGTGTCTCTATCCAGCACAACACAGCCGCCCCCCTGTTCCCACGTGGTGCAACGCCCCTTACATTGACCTTGTCGACCGGCTTCAATGTAGCCGCGACCGAGACGGTTGACGATCGCCGCGCGGTCTCTTGACCACCCCTAGAGCCCACAACGATTTCTTGACAAGTCACATAACAGGCATGTAAATCGACATTTATTAGGAAGTTATGAAGTCATTTTAAGAAGTGAAGATGCATTATTATGTTAAATCCCACTTTTATGCAAATTTTCATTCAATATGTAAAATGTCATGTTTTTAATGAGTTTTTGCACTAATAAAATTTAGCATATATTTTGTTGATTAAGAAAAAATAAAATAAAAGAATAAATAAAATTAGAAAATAAAAATAATATTATTACTATAAATATAATAAATAGAAAAGGGGGCTTTAAACTCCAAGACTCAGCAAGCTGAGCGCGGCGCACGCGCCACCCGCACCCACTGGCGGCACGCGTAGCACAAGCCCAGCTCAAAATCAAGCCTCAAGCGATCTAAGGTATATCGAGGCAGCGCCCATGGTGAGTGTGCATTTAAAATTTACTTTAGAAGAAGTTCGGAAATTTTACACCACATAGAAGTTTTAAAACCATCAATATGGGATTGCGAAATCCCATATCTTAGATGCGAGTTGGGCCTGATGGGTTTGATGCTGGCCCATCGGGCCACGATCTAAATAAAATACACTTAAACTTTGATCGGGCTTCGAGCCGACGCGGCCCGAAACTTGAATCGAAACGGGCTTTTGGAAAAGTCCCATATCGGTCAGGAAGGTCTTCAGACCACTCCTGACCTATAAAATAGCCATAAGTCGTGAAAAACCTATCTTTCGCCGCCGTACTCAAACACTTCTTTGAAATAAAATTATGGGGGAAGATCCTCCTTTTTTTAGTTTCTTCTGATTCTCTTAGTCGACGGCAGTGACAGTGCTGCGACCTGAAGGTAGAACGTGAAGAGAGTCATAGAAGAAGAGAAAATTAGGAAAATTTATCTGGAGGGAATACTCCGACCGAGAACGGAGTCTGAAGCCAACGACGACTCCGAGATTGTAAGGAATTCCCGATCCTTCATCTTCTTCTCGTCTCTCCTTAATCTCTCTGTCAACGGCGGTGACAGCCATGACCTGAAGAGAAATCATGAAGAGATAAGAGCAGAAGAGGGAGCAGAGAGCTTACCTGAAGGACGATGCAGCCGGTGAAGAGTCTGAAGTCGTCGGCAACTCCGAGTCGGCGCAGAAATCCGATAAGTACGTTGGTTTAGATTTCTTTCAATTCCTAATTCATCTAGCCTCAAGAAATAATGAATAATCTCTTCAAACTTTTTCCTCGAAATCAAATGAAATCGATTTTGAGTAAAAACATTTTTTTCAAAAACTCTCTTAGACAGTTCTTCAAATACCTGATATGCAGTCTTTAAATTCGACCTTTTAAAATCATTTTAAATATTTTCAACACAATTAAAAATCTCTAAAAATACCATAAAATCAAAGGATATATAATTCCTAAAATACATCATATTCTGATAAAATATCTAAAAATCCTCTCTCGTTCCTTACAAAATATGGTAATAATCTCAAATACTCACTGAGACATTTTATCAAACACTTAATCTACCACATTTGACTCTTATTTTGTCGTAGATATTGACCTCCAAAAATTCCATAAAAATATTCTACAATCACTAATCTACTTCCTCTTCTCATGTCTAAAATCTGAGGTCAATATAAAATCTGCAGGGAGGAGTTTCTTTATAAAAATCATTAATAAATTCCTCCCTATCCTCTCTTAAACTTTGCAACAAACACCTAGTGGTGTTTGTTGACTCTTCTACTCATGAGTTGAATTCTAGCTCTGAGTTCCAATCCCTGTGGAGATGACCTTGCTCATCTCTATACGATTTTGAGTAAGTTTACATAGTACAAATTTTATTTGATTGAAGCAAAAATAACAACGACACAACATTTTACACCCCATTTTTGCCGTCATCACTTCTCGACTCCTGTCAAACTTTCCCCCTGCTGCAGGAATCCCCTGTCGGTCGACCTGACACAGAGTAGTGGATCTATCTCCGTGATCGAGATATGTCGGTCGCCATGTTGGCCGACCGAACGGACGTGACGCCCCTTGGTCGGGACCACTCTGATCGGGGAGTCCTTTGACCAAGCCCCTTGGCTGACTCACCACGGGATAGGACCTTTTTGATTGAGGCCACCCGCCTGACCCACTGTCTGTCCTGCTGACTTTATGGGCCTCCTTTGGGTCCTGCGACAGGAGTTACCCGCCCCCTCCGATTCTGCACAGTCAAATGCTGTCACAAGGAGCACCCGAGTTCCTGACGGCCATGACGTCGGATTGCTGCCCACAGGGACCTCACCGGTCGCTAGCTGGGAAATCCAATTCACCCCGAGTTGGAGCCCCATTGCCCCAGTGCCGTTCGATCAATGCCCCGCCTGCCCGGAGCAGCAGAATTCCATTAGCTGCGATCTGGGTTAGTCGACTCGTCCGACGCGCTGCACCGCCACTGCCTCCTCCTCAGTCGTCCTCCTGACTGTCCGCTCCCGCCCGAGGCTATCGAACCATGCCGGTCCCCTTCTGTGTCACCTCCCGCCTCTAACATTGCCCGCGACTGCTCTAGATGTATCAGCACATAAAGACTCTGGCATGTAGACACCGTCGAGGTACGTCGTCTTTCTGCTCGCTCATCACATTATTTTCTGCTATATACGTTCTGATTGCCTCCACCAGCTCGGGTTAGATATAGGTGAGAGGGGAAGGTTGAGCGTGAACTATGATTATCTTGAGCGTCTATTGGTACGGGCTGAGCCCGCCTGTCACATGTGGGCCCCAACAGATTGATTCCATTTGGTGCCGTAGTCGCCGTCATCCCCTCTGATGAGGCTTGAGAGGTTAACCCTGCCGTCACCTGTCGACTCCATCTAGCTCGGAATTTGGCACCTCCTGCTAGTCGGCACTTGCACGTATGACACCTAGGCACATCAGGCATTGCATCGTAGTTGCATTACCCAATTAGGGGTTTCCTGTCGAACGATGACACCGTCGACGTTCGATACCACCATTATCTTGGTACCGAGCCATCATACTCGGTGCCGATTGGACGACGTCCTCGACGATGCCCGGCATCAGCTTGGCTGCAGTTGATGTTGTGGCTGTGGCCCCTTGGCAGCTCCTTAGGGGGCTGCAATTATATTTTTATTTATTTTTAATTTTTAATTTTTTTCTTTTTTTCTTTTTACTTATCAACGAATTACTTATTATGACATATTCATGCTAAATTGATTGAAAATAGAAAAATTACATTATATATGGAAAAATTCAGGAAATGAAATTTATTTTTCCTATATCATGAAATGTGTTTATTAATACCATCATATATACATTATTTATTCTTGAAAATGCGAAATTGCAAGCATGAATTTTGAAAAATCAGTATACATGGGAGGAATCTGAGTTACTCATTATAAAAAATGAATATTGCCTTTTCATCAAGCACATGAATCAGATCGCCATTTTTTCATGGATAAAACAAAGAAATCAATGTGGAATCTTCATTAAATCTGAAGATCCCATATCATGATGGTGATCCAACTAATGGCTGAGAATGTTTAGTTGTAAAATAAATGTCTGAAAAGCTAGAAATCTTGGGCTGATTTTTTTAGGATGGCACCATCTCTCTCTCTCTCTATATCTCTCTCCCATCTATCCATGCATACTCACTTAACTTACAAATAAAACCTCTATCCATGTAAGAATCATCATGGAACTGCTCCTACTATATGATGGCCTCATCTCGCTCTCTCCCATCAATCCATCAAGTTTTCTTGGTGTTCATCATTGATTGAAGTTATAAAGCAAAAGAGAAGTGGAGGGGCTGTCCTGCTATGAAAAATTGCCTTCATCCTGGCAGAATATGAGGATCTAACATGAGTCTTCTTGTGCCTATTCCATTGTCTTCTGCATGGCATCATCCACATTTGCATATCTATCAATTCACTTTCACACATACAATTCTATCTCATCCATAATATCTGTATATGGTTTTCATCTCTATTTTACCTGTCATCATCATTTGATGCACCCGCTTAGTCTATTAATTTACATAGATCAGTTGTTCCATAAAAATATCATTCCTAATTACCATATAAAAGTATCTTAAACACTAAATCTATTCCTTGTGGAGATGACCCTAGCTCATTATTAACTAGTCAAAATATTTTACAAGTCAACATCTAATAAGTTGTATATATTTACTCAAATAAAAATGACAATTACTATATTATTATAATTTTTACTTATCACATGATAAAGATAATAGATCCCTCCAAATAAATAATTGAGAAGATTTATAGATGTCAAAGTAGAATGAAAATTATAATCTTTGAGAAGATCCCTCTTATCCATTACATTAAAGTAGAATGAAAATTATAATCTTTACAATTGAAAGTGCATGAGTAAAATCAAAATATTTTGAAAAGTCGCATATTGTCCACTACATTAAATCAGAATGAAAATTTGAGTCTTCATATTGTCCATTCCATCAAATATTTTTATATTTCATTTAGTAATCAACCACAGGTCATGACATTAGATTTTGACCATTGATAGGACAAAAAATAATGGAAAAAAATGAGTCACTATATATCCATGAGAATCTAATGGGGAAAACTGATGAGGCTACATAAACCTTGAGTAAGATATAATGATATGACATTTTTTTGCCTTGCACAGAAAAAATGGGACCACGTGGAAAAAGATAACAAGAAACACAATATTTGAAGAAAGTTTTTGATAAGTTTGGGGACATCATATTCTTGTATTCTTTTAAAACACTACACATGGTTTTTTAAATCTGTTAATTGCATACTCAGGTTATCAACGAAATATATTTTGAGCTTCATACATAATGACAAGAACTTTAAAGATGCTTAGTCAAGCTCTCTGAAAAACTTATTGGATACTATAGGAATTGATATTTCTCAATTTTCATTTTTATTTACTATGATTATATTATATTCTGACGATTCTCATTATTAGAAAAGGAACTAATTTTTTTTGTTAATTGTGAATTTTGAAACATATCTATACAAACAGAGAGGAAGCTGATTGCGCACATTAATGATTTGAGAACAAAATATATGGTAGATATTTGAGAATAAATTTATTGATAAATAAAAGAAGATATGAGAGAGAATTTGCGGGATGAATATCTAGAGATTACAGAAGGAGATTGAGGAAATAATAAATGAACATAAGAGAGACAGAAAAAGAATAGGATACGGCGAAGACATTTATTTGAGGATAAACTTTCCTATTAATTAGTAAAGGCAGAGTTAGTAGATATTTTTTAAAAAAGTTTTATCCTATTTCTTCATGTGAGAAGTAAATTGCTGAATACAAGTATTAGAATATTGAACAGTTATTTCATTTAAAATTGTTGATAGTGGTATCTCATCCTTGAATATCTGGAAATTATTCACTCCAGTTACTGTAGAAATGTATCTCAAGAATAACTGTTGATTGTAAATATCTTGAACAATATTTGACCGTATTTACATAAATTTATTTAAAAATTCAATGTGATTTAGTTGATAGAATGTAGTATGTCCCTGAAGCTTTTGGGGACAACTAAGAAAGGCTGTTCGGGATCGATGAATAGTAGTTGGGAGAATAACCTGAAATAGAGCATGATATGATGCTTTGTGGATGACTTTGGGGTCACGGACATCACAGCTCACGTGAATTTTTTAATTTCAGCATATCCATCTAAATTTCCCACTTACCTAGGATTGATATCCCCACGATAAGATTAAGAACTAGTCTAATGTATTTACAAAGTTGATAGACTTAAATTCGTAGGTTCAAAGCAATTGATATGCTGAAAGTGAATCACACATCCACATCTCATTTCAATTAATCAGTAAAACTCATATTCATTATTATTCATGAGTGATGTTTAAAATTAATTCTTGTGATATGAGTCATGATAAGTTAATATTGTCAGATCAGACTCGTTTTAAGATATATATTCTAAACATCCATAAAAAATTTCAGATATGATACGAAGTATCTACTCCTGCTCATATGATGAAGATAGTTTATCATGTAGCCATTCTTGTGGAGACATTAAAGAATTAGTGGGTACTCTTTTGTGAAGTATTTCACTGAATTTACCTGTAGGAAAACCTGGGTTATTTTATACTTAAGTATCATCCAGAAAAATTTATGTCATGATTGGGTAAGTTTTAGTTTGAGCTTAGACTCCAAGGATATCATATGGGTCAATAGTTGTATTTAAATACAACTATCAAATGTGTCCCTAATCACAGTATACCAAAAATACTTAAATCAGATGCAAAAAAGCCAATAACAATGATTGAGTGGTCAAATGTGATCATCTTGCTGCAATGTAAGAAGAGACAAACTCAAGGAATTTGATGAAATAAAACCCTTGACCAAGGTAGAGGAAATGCAAGAAGAGTTCCCTGATGATTTCTATTTCATCACTCATAATTAGAATCACCCATTAATATTCGTTAGTTTAAAATGACCAAAGTTGTTCTAGAAAGGTTACATAGATGCATTAGTATACATACACATTAATGTTCAAAGAAATGATTTATTAAAACCTATGTACATTGTGGAACACACAATGTATCTTGAAACCTCACTTGTTGGAAGTTTAACCTATTGATTGGGTTATATAAATACATGATAAATGATATATACTTTATAACTAGTTAACTAATTAGGTCTGTCAATAAAGATTTATGGGTCTATAAAGTCATTACCTATAATTAACTTGGGCCAAGCATCACACACATAATGTTTATTAGACATCAGCGGATATACTGAAAGCATAGGGGTTTAAAAATAAAATTCCATAAAGTATGAAATGACCCAAAATACTAAGTGAGAAATACCTTAAAATGTTTATCCAAGAGTGTCTCCCATCTTCTCCCATCTACTTGAGTGTCCCTCCCCTAGCATGATAAGATTCACATTGAGCAAGAATAAGATGAAGAGACCAAACATGTGCGCCTTGAGAGGAATCGTTCAAGGAATCAAAAGGAAGGAAATTTGATTTTGCTTAAGGTCATTCAATCCACGATGTCATTCAGCTTTATTTTTAAAGGCCCAATGCAATTTTGATTTATTTTTATGCATGAATTTTAATAAACTCAAAATTAGGATATTAATTTGGCTTTGGTTCTTTCGAGTATAACAAATAAATACATATATACCTGTACTCATGTAAATAAATCTAGCTAATGATGATGATTTAATCTACTTCCACAAGGAACTTTAATTAAGGGTTTATTATTATTTAAAGACTGATTAATGAGATGAGAGGAGATATGTATAAAATACCAGGTACAGAAATGAGGAAAATGTGAGGCAAGGAGGTGATTATTATTAATAAGATTAAGATAATTATAGTAGATAGGAGATGGTGATTTGAACGATATGGTAAGAATGAATGATACCGAGAAGTGGCTTACAATAATGATATTATAATAAAAGCAGAATTGTAGATATGTGATGAAAGAATAATTAACGCAAGGAGGATGATGATAAGATGACAAACATATAATGGCGCAACATCAGAATATGTGATGGAAGATTGTGACGGTGAAACGTGACAATAAGATTGATATACTCTAAAAATGATGATGAAAATAACCCAAATAAGCGGAAGACACTTACAGTAGATCCTTATTTTTTGTCAAAATAATGGCTTTTTGTGTGTGCAGGTAAGCTACCACTCTTCTCTGTTGCCTCTTGTTAAACACCCAAGACAGGAAAAAATGAGCTTAATGGATCTAAGAAACCCACCTTCTTCAAATCAGCCTGCAAATGTAGGTAGCAATTTTAAGGATGATTTTCTCAATATCAGTACCTCAATTTTCAGATCAGATCATGGATATAAAGAGAGGATAAAGATGGAGCTCCGCTGAAATTTTAGCTCGATCAGCCTTTGGGATCCTCAAATATTAACCTTTGAAGTCCGAGAAATCTTGGATGTATGTTTCGTTGTGGTGCTTTCTCTTCCTAATTTTTCTTTTCAGTTTAATATCCCCAGATATTCCCTTTTTGTAAATAGGCACAATCTCCTCGTTTTCCACAATTGATAGCTGTGAGAATGCCACATGTCCTAAATAGAAGAAGAAGAAGACAAAAGGTATGTTTGATTAATTGTGTGACATGGGGATGTGTAGTCTCACGACACATCAACACCTTTTTTATTTTATTAAATGACATGTTGATACGTATCATTTTCATTATAAAATACACAAGTGATATCATCATTGTATGGCGTGATGACACAAAATACGACGCTATGTCAATATGCTTTCCGTTTTGCTAATCATACAACACCATGGTAGTGCGCCACTTCTTTTCCTTCAATTTTTGAAAACACATGCAAATAATAATTATTTTGACAATCTCCATGGCCCATGCATACATTTATTGCAATTTTAATCCCATCTTTTTTTAATTGTTCCACTTCCTAATGTGGATTAAAAATTAATTTTCTTCATGAAATCATTGGCCATTATGGCAATTTGTTCTGTTGAAAGTTATGATTATTTGCCTTTCAATCAAATTGAATGGTGCCAAATGGCAAGGCGGAAAATATGACAAAAAAAATTACATAATCCACATCAAAAATATAACACACAAATATATTCAAACTTAGAAATATGAATATGTCCATAATTATAATATCAAAAAAATCAGAAAATATATATTCCAGCTCAAAAATTTATTTAAAAATATGGTGTCACAATATCAATCTCTAAATAGATTTAATCATTTTAAGCTTGATAACACACACATAACTATTTTAATGCCTAGAAATGTTAGCCAAATAATTTTTAGCTTATCAAATATCCTTGAAAATACCAAAAAAGCAAGAATCATAATATCACTCTATAAATAGATCAAATCATATAATGATATGTAACACACACAAATAACTATTTTAATGCATAAAAACATGTAAAATACATAGTATGAACCCAATAAATTGTGTTATCAAATCTCCTCTAAGATTGTTGATTGTGGAATAATCCAACATTAACTATAATAGTCCACATTGTGGGATTTGTTTGATGATTATTTAATGTTTGTTAATTTTCAAACTGGATGAGAAAAAACCTAGTCTATAAATTTATCATCCATCCTTATAATTGTTAGTGCAATAATCTTCAATTATTTCATGTTTTGCTTTCACCTCAATATTCATACAGCTAGCTTTTTCATTTTCTAAATCTCCAAGAGGAACTTCAAATAGCGCATCTTGTAGGCTTCGCACTGACTTCATCCAAATCTTGATTCGCTTCATAACATGAATCGGAATCTTTGTTTACTTTCTACTGTTAAGTTGGAAACTACACCACTTCTTGCAGAACCTGGCCCAATTTTTGTGCTTATAATGCAGCTATGCAGATGGGATAGTTTTTTCATCCAAGGACAAAAAAATCGTCCCTTCTGCGAGGTTGGACGAAAATCGACATGGAAATTCATCCCGAGACCTTCGGACGGGCTGATTTTTGTCCACCTGGACGAAAAAACTGTCCTGTTTGGAGTTCACGGACAAAAAACCGTCCCGTCCCGAGGTCTCGAACAAAAAAACTATCCCGTCCGCTTCCCTGCACTGATTTCGGACGTCAAACAGGACAATCTTCATCCCATTTTGTCCATCCTCCACGTCCTAGACAATATGGAACTATACTAGTTCAGGGACTCATACGGGATGGTTTTTTTGTCCCAGGAGGCAAAAATCATCCCGTCCACAAGGTTGGACAAAATCAGTATGGAAATTTGTCCAGAGACCTCCAGACGAACAGTTTTTTCCGTTCAGACCAAAAAACCATCTCGTCCCGAGGTCTCGAACGGAAAAACCCTCTTGTACACGTCCCCTACACTTATCTAACCATCGGACGCGATGATCTTTGTCCCGTCCCGTCCATTGTCCACGTCGGGACGATCCGGAACTTTAGTTGTGCTTAGCATGGTTGTTGCCAATACGTATCTCCAGTGTTGAAAGGTAACAGATAATAGAACTCTAGGTTCATATTTATCATATATCTAGTCAAATAGAACTCTAGGTTCATATTTATCATAATTTTTATTTGAATAAATATATTTATGATCTTAATAAAAAAATCAGGCTAGGTAGATAATTTCAATAATTTTGAAGAATTAATGCGCTAATTATTCTTGAAATATGTCATTATGGAATGTCAAATCACTCTGCCATAATATACCAGTCATGAGCTAAAATTTTCCTTTTTTTCTAACACACATGGCCAAGTGGTGTCAAAACGAAAGTGTGGGATTAAAATCATAAAAAATTCAATTGAATGCATGAAATTCTTAATCCCATGAAATATTTTGTTTAAAACTTCCTTAAATTAAACATCAAGAATATAAATTGTGTTAACACATGAATTAATGAGAAAAAACAAAGTAGAAATTGAAGACACATTTTAGAGAATCCCAGGACACTATTTTGACATGTATTGGATTTTTCATTAATGGAAAAATGAGGCAGAACATTTGGAAATATTTAGCATTCTGCTGATATGCTAATGACCCAATAATTGAGTGTTAAGGAGAGAAAAATCTATATCTCAAAATGAATATTCCCATGACTTGATGACCCTTGTCTAGTACAATGATACATTGTAAAAGGTGTATAAAATGAATATATCATAAATTAATTGATATATTCTATTACAATGGTGAAAAAAATCAAGATGGATTTATTAGAAGATTTTAATTTAAAATCCCTTTATGTGTACTTGGGAGAACGAGGGCTGATCCTATCCCGTCTCCCTTGAACCAGCCAACTCTCAACCATGAAAACTTTGTGAAGATTAAGTTTTAAGTGTGTTTTAGTAAAATACTTTAATGTGTATTTTGATGAATGTTCAAAATAATTCATGCCCCAAAAATGACAGTGATCAAGCAAAATAGGTCCTCAGTCAACTGGATGACTAATTGTAAGTGAAGGTCAAATAGCCATCTATAGTTATATTCAAAGGCTACTTGGTTTAACCATATGGTGAACTAGCCAAATATTTATCCTGGATTATCTATGACATGAAGATAAACACATTCTCTAACATTCTTCAAAGATTTATATAAATTTGATATCATCTGATTGATTTAATTACTTCTTCAAATTCTTACTCACTATCTTTGAGTAATTAAGGCTGAATTTATTGATTATTTAATGAATAATAATTAAATGAATATATTATTATCTAATGGTGATATCCTGAGTAAAGAAATTTACTAAACATATCTGAAAATTTTAAAGGTGAAATTGTTTGCATATCAAATAATTAAAACATGAGAGGTATTTTGAACTTATGACAAAGTAATAAATACAAAAATTTAAAGGATAACTGTTCCATTTTTTATAATAATAATAAATACATGTGACTGTGGGAGCATTGAAAATTACCATCATGCCCTTTCCATCTCAAGTCCATACATTCAGTTTTGAGCCCTAATTTCAAACTCTGCTTCTCCTTGCTCTCTGAAAATTCCAGTGCAAAAGATTGAGAGATCCTTCAATCTTTTATGAAATTTTGAAGCTTTTTTAAGCATTTCTTTAAGAGGATATTTGTTGCAAACATCTGTCCTAGTCCATAGCACTTGGGTTTGAAATTTTAGATGTAGGGTGATTCAAGAATCAAAGGAAATAAGGCTGGCCTCTAAATTTCACACATCATCAACCTTGTGATAACTTTTACATTTTAAACATCATTTTTACATTGAATTTGAAATTTTTTTCAACTTATGAATATTTTATAACATCCATAAAAATCCATAAAACTTGGAACTGTATCTTTTGAATGAGTTTTGAAATAGTTATAGGGGTTTTAACTTGAACGGAGAGAAATCAAATGGTTGACTAACAATGTGGAAAGATTGCATGGTTGACCTGAGATAAAAAATTGTTGATAATTGTGTTACCAAACCTTACCAGTTGGAATCGTCTAATTGGATGCAGGAATGAAGAAGATAATTTAGTTTTAATCACCTAAGGCCATACACAAATCACTGAATTTCATTTAATGAAAACATGGAGGAGAAGAGGACTTGAGGAATGAATGACCACAAACATGGAGTTAAAATTACATTTGCAAATTTTTATCTCTGAAGTTATAAATTTCTGATCTAAAAATATTCCTGCTGAAATACATGAAAGTATTCCTTGTCTTGAATAATAATTGAGGAGTAGTTAAACTAAGTGTTGTTGAGGAGAAGATATTTTTCAGAAATATATTTTTCTGGTTAGATCTTTGTGGTCTGTTCATTTATGGCTTTGGGGCCCATAAGAAGAAGGCTTGGGGGCCAAATTTAAGTAGGGCAAGTGAATCGTTCCATGGAAGACTTTGAGGGTTGAAGATGACAAATATTCATATAATTTTTCCATTTTGGGGTATCCTTATTGTGCCCCCAAGTGATTTTATTTGGGGGGTATTTACACAAACATGGTTAGGGCACATCCCGAACAACATTAAGGATTGTTCTTAGCTTTATAAAAATAATAATTTTGTCATCCATTTCCTCTACCTCATTTCCTAAGTATAAATTCCTAGGTTAATTAATAAATAATATATCTAGAGAACCTAATTCATCCTTCCTGTTAGGTTATTCCTAATCCACTTGAACTAACATGGTGATACCTTATATATGTGATAAAAATTTATTTGTTCAATCTGTTGTACCATTGCCATAAATTTGGATTCAGTTTGAACTAATTATGTCCAAATTTTGAGGGGTATAAATAGGATTATGAAAAACTATGTTAATCAATAAATGGTCTAAATTTAGTACCTATTGGTAATAAAAAAAACTTAATAAACTGTTATTTAATACATAAATTTTCCCATTATCCCCATTTAATTGATTTTAAGGTTAAATTATAAATATCAAATTTATTTTCCTCTCTTCTATTTTTCTGTATTTTCTTGATTTATGAGAGTAACCTAACTTGACTCCTTATTTAAAATATAGGACTTTGGTGAATAAAATGGTGAATTTTAGATACCAGAGAGATAAAAAAGATACCCAATCAATGTATTGGACCGGAATAAAAATATAAGACATGAGCCAGACCATAAAAGGCCAAGTACACAAGCAGTCCATTTTAACCACCCATTTTAAGGCAATAAATGTAGAAGTAACCCACAAATTACGTAGTGTTGTCTTATTTTGAATTTTGAAAATAAATGATGTGGATCAAGGTTGGAGAACAAGATATACTATCCCTACAAACCCTGAGAATAAAATTCAAGGGCTGGGAGAGTAAGGGCACAACTCCTCTATTTGTATCCCACATTGAATTTCTACTCGTAACTTGTTTTTGGGAACCTACTACATTTGATTTAATATCCATTATTTTTTTATGAGCCTTCTAGAGGGATGGTTCAAATTTGACCAATATTACCAGAGAAAAATCACCATTCAAGCCTTACGTAAAGTGACAATGAGATTTTTGTGATATATGCTATGTTTTATATAAATATTTTTTCTTGGTCTAGTGATTAGCCTAGATCATATGATTGACAGTGAATCAAATCGTGCTAAAAATTCTATACGTAGAAAAATTACAACATTCTTTTGTCTATTAACCATCATTATCCCATTCTCACGTTGGCAAAGTCTGGTATGGCCAGTGAAATCATTCACAATTTTTTCGCTAGGCTACAGGCTAGTCGTATTTGGATTTACTTAACATGCTTTATTCTCTAAAATCAAAATATAATCCTAAAAAACATGTAATTTTTAGAATATATTAAATTTAAATTAAATATTTATTTGAAACATCTTAAAGAAAATAAATTATTTAAAATAATTTGTTTTAAGAAAATTTCTAATATCCAAAAAAATTTAAAAACACATATAAACATATTCTAAATATATTTTTAAAAGGAAATTTACTATCTTATTACCTGTTCCATCTGGATTTGGCCCTTCCTTGCCTTGTATTGTGTGAGAAAAATGTTATATATATTTTTGCATACATTAGAATCTTTAAAAGACAAAATTTATAAAAATTTCTGGTTTATTACCAATATGGGATAGTCTTGATTAAAAAAAATTAGTAATGACTTGTAGTACTATCTTTAAGCATAAACAGAGATTATTATCTCAAAGGACCAGGTATACCTCTATCATTGTGAGGTTACTCCTGAAAGAGTACCTGTAGTTTTTCCTTTAGTAGTTTGATCAGGTTGAATAAAAAAAAAATGACATAGAAGAAACTGTTTTATCAAACCTAAATTAAAAAAAAACTCTCAATTTTATTTATTGGTACAGAAAAGAGTGATATTATAATTAACTGAGGTAATCTAGATAATCATATTATATTCAATATATAAGCTTTTTTGTTTATTTATTTTGTAATTCAATATGCATTTGAATTTCAAGATATATATTGATTAATTTATTTTTGCGTACACATGTATTGACCATAAACATAAACAGTAAAATTCTTGTTTACCTATAATCATAAATTTAATATTTTGTCTACAGTTTTGGCTCCATTTCTGAAGTCAGAAGGATACTGAGATGATACATTTAATTAATTACAATGCTTAAAATTGATGAGAATGGTAGTATCAAAGCAGTAGAATATTTATAAGCATACATTTATTTAGTTTGTCCAAGATATATAAAGATAGTAACTTATTATTTTATTTAAATGATAATGTTATAGCCTTTTGATTTGTATTGAATTGGAAGTTTTGCTATGAAGTTATACTCATTGGAATCAAGTACAAACCACACTTGTAGAAAATGAAAAATATATTTTCATGAGATAATCAACAAACAGTATAAATTTATAGCTTAAGTGGGATTATTAAGAGTAAAATATTATAATTGGAAGAGGAATATCTTCCAATGGGTATATTGATATTATATTCAGAGAAAAAACATACCTGCGGATTGGTACATAATAATTCATACTGTATGAAAATGATATTTATATCTATTAATGGAAATTATGGACTAAAATGGAATAAAGTCACATTTTAGAATGAGATTAATGGAGATTCTTAATAACCTAATGTTGCATAATTTCAATGAGACCTTACAGCCTTGGTTGATTTGATTTTTGATAAAAATTCTAGGAGATGTTAACATTTTAAGAAGATACTTGGGGAGATCTAATTATAAAGAGCTATGTTATAAGAGGTGAAACTAATAGATGCCCAATTGTATGAATAATATAACTATGATATGTAATAAATATCCATAGGATAAACAATGCGACATATATTTGTAATGTATAGTTTAAGATTGTATATATATAAGGGAATACTGCACTTAATTATTGGTTGGGCCATAGTGTTATTGTGGCATTGTGGAGAAAAAAAATATTCTGACATAATTAGGGTTAAAAAATATTGTATATTAATATGAAATACTAATTTTTTAAACCATTCCTTATGTAGTATCATAAACAGATATATTTGATATGATATTACCAGATAACATTCTATTATACTATTAATATGTTAAATACCTTATTCTTACCTTCCTATATTTCACATATCCATTATTTAAAAAGGTATAAATGAAATGAATCATTGAAGGATTGCATCATATTAAATAAATATTAATCATTTAATTTAAGAATTAAATCAAATAACTATGAATAATTTATGTATCAATATGAATTATTTTAGCAGATATTTAATCCATGTAAAAGTGTTCCAGAATGTTAATGGTGGAAAATATGATAATATAATATTTTATAAATATTTAATCTTATTTATAATTTTCTAATTTGATAACTGTGTTAAACTTAAAATTTTTAAATAATATTACATTAATTACTCAAGCACTAGCCTACCCTCTTGCTTTCTCTCTCTCAATCGCTCTCTCATTTTTCTCTCTCATTTGCTCTGTTCCTACTCGGTTTCTCCTTTTAACTCTTTCTCTCTCCCTCCCTCTCTCTATCTCTATCTCTTCCTACATCCCCTCGCTTTCCCTCTCTCACTCTATCTTTCTCTATAACATGATAAATGCATGTATATTTCCACATATTTTATATTTTTTTGGCAGTATTAATCTGGAATTTATCATGTTATTATTTGAATTAACTATTTATGCATTAGCTAGAAATTCCAATTTTTACATTTTTTGTTATTTGGCATTAAATTCCTTGAATTCTCTGAAAACAAACAGTTTGATTACTGATGGTTTGAATTATAGTTCCAAATGTGTCAAAATTTACACGAATTAGAGGATACAATTCTTTTGAAATTGGAATTTTTTTGGGAGCTTAGTGATTCTACAAAGGGGCTTGAAAGGATCAAGTGGACTTGTGTACCTTTAAAATAGAAATATGAAAAAGATGGACCACTATCTGACCTTCCCATGGGATCTCAAAAGCCCTCCAAAGAAAGAAGTTGAAGATTACAAGGGGAAGCTCTTAACTCATGGAGAAAAATAGGCAAAATGGCAAGAAAAGATAATAGAAAATGCCCAAAGGGGTATTTTAAAAATTCTTCCTATGTATAAATACTCCTTTTCTCCCTAATTTTCCCTCATTCTGGACGTGATCTAGCAAGTGGCTGTCCAGCAGGAAAATTCATATTTCAGAATCCAGGTTGTTCAACCTGCTTAATATAAGTTTATTGAAGTTTTCTCTTAATCCCATCTCTTTTTTGCATTGAGAAATTCCTGATCCTGGAAAAATATAAGGATCCAGACTTGAGAGGATGCATTGAGGGCTCATTAAACTTGCATTGAGGTTTTAGGAACCTAGATTTACATTTTCCCATCATTATCCCACCATATACCCTTAAAATCCATCACTTTCTCACTCTAAGCACACATTTTCTCTACTTTCTCTTTCTATAATCAGATTTTTCTCTCTCTAAACCTTCAACCATATCCCAAGTTCATACTCTCAAAATTTCATAAAAATTCTCCTTCATTTACACCTTCAAATTCCATCTCAAGCTCTCTCTACACCATTTCTTCATTTTCTCTCTCTATCTCTTCATTTCAGTCATTTTCTCGCTCTAAAATCATTTCTTTCTCTGTCTAAAATTTTTCCCTATCCTTTTTCATACATTTCTAATCCCAACAAAAATCTTGTTAAAATCTAGTCTTAAATTTAATAAAATCAGTTTTCCCCCTTGTCGCCACTACCATGTGGTGGTGTGTGCTGCACTACAGTGCCTATGGTGTCAATATCGCACTTCCGCTGCCGGCCTGCACACGGGAAGTGCATGTACCCACCGGGATGAAGGGGCCCCTGTTCAGGACTTAGCCGAATCGGCCAAGTCCTGAACCTATTGGGCTAAGCCCAATTGGGCTGACCTTGTACGAACCACACCAGGCTCGCCAACCCAAATGGTCTGTCGGCTCTATCACTGCCCACCACCACCGCCGCCACCACTGCTGCTGCCGCTCTGCCGCTGCTGCGGCCAGAGATCGCAGGCAGGTAAATTCTCCACTTTCTCCATTCAAATATTATTAAAAAATAAGGAAAAATCAGAAAAAAATTAGGAAAATTTAATGTTCTACATTTAAAAATTTTTAAAATCAGGAAAAATCCTGAAAGTTCATATAATATAACTCTCATTTTTAATATTTCTAGTGTATTAATTTCCAGTGCAATCAAGTTCATGTAATCATATAATCAAGTTCATATAATCAAGTTCACATAATCTAACTCTCATTTTTAATATTTCTAATGGTTTTTGTGTAAATTAAATTAAACTAAAAATATTTATTTTCAATTTCTGTTGTTAATTAAAATTAGGAATATTATTGCAAAATATTTTTAGTGTTTTTACTTGTATTTTGGTTTAAATTTAAATCATATAAAATTATATAAATTAACTGAAAATCCATAAAAATCCCAGAAATTATCTCTCCTTTTAAAACTCATTTTCTTCATTTCAGGCTTAAGAAAAATTTTGAAATTAGATTTCTGCCTCTTTGTGGATCAACCACTTACTTGCCCTACATTAATTATAGAGTATTTAAGTGTAAATTTTCATAAATATTGGTGGTTAAGTCTAAATTAAAACAATGGCATAATAACTTTAATTTCAACTTATTAATTTCTCTCTCCCCTCTCTCCACATTTTTCCTCTCACTCTTTCCCTCTACCCATCTCTCCTTTTCAGTCTCCCTCTTCTTATCTCTATCTTTCTCTCTCTCTCTCTCACTCTCTCTCTTTCCTTCTCTCTTTCCCTATTAAGTTTTCCTTCTTGTTGGATTCTAAGACCTTGATCTGGTGAAATAAAGGGGAATACTGAAAATGGAATCAAAATGAGATCAACAAAAATGAATCAAATCATTTGGGCATGGATTGCATGCATGATTTCTTGGATATTCTAGTGAGATGTGTTTATCTGCTCAATGGTGAAGCCAATGCTTTTATTCATGTGATGCTGGAGCGTAAAATCTCTCTTCCTTCATCTGAAGAAACCCAGAGCACGCTCTAACGACATTGTTACAGCATCCTGCCTTCATTGGGCTGGAGCGTAGCCCAGAACAGAAGAGAGAAGAAGGGCAAGGGCCCTGAAAAGTTCTGGCATGGGTGAATTTTGTTCAGGGTATGGGTGATTTGTTTATAAATATTCGCAAACTTTAAGTATATCTTCCAACGTTAAAGGATCATTTGTGTGTGAGCCTTTAGGCCCATGTATCAGTCTAGCTGATGATTTAGTGGCCAAGTAACTTTTTATTGGCCCTATAACTTAATTAACTATGTCATAACATAGATTAATTAATAACAAATCGATTTAACCCAATCGATAGGTTGATTCTCCATCCTGCGGGGTTCCAAACTACTCCTCGTGCTCTTGAAGATACAAAGGAGTGTGTATCTTCTCACTCGTGGAACCTATCTATCATCGGTTAATGTGTAGATTATAGTCTCTACTCCACTTAAGACTCATAGGATAACTTAGGGTCAACTTCTAAACCCTTATTGGTCATCCAAGTTAGTACTGATATGTTTGAAAATCATCAAAGAACTCTTCTATAGTATTCCACTACCTTGGCCACAGACTTCATTGCATCTTCCTTGAGTTGTATCCTCTTATACCAAGGGTGGCTGATCCCATGTTGACCACCCAATCATCTTCGTGAACTTCTGCTGCTCCCCAATAAGTCTTATTCATCAAAAATGTATGAGATGTGTAATATGAGATTGGCATGCCAACCAAATTTATCCTACAAATTTGTCATTAACATATCACATGAATTATAATGAATTGTATTTTTGTTAACGAGGTTTATTAAGAGGCAGATTTTTCATTGTGATGCATGCCATTTAATCTATCACAAAAAAATGGGAATCATTATTAATAAGGATTTTATGGATAAGATATGACCTAGGGGAATATCTTTTTCTCTACAAAATTCTAATTATAATCCAAGTTATCGGTACAATGATCCCATGTGTAGAGAGTTAGAAGATAAGGAAGACATTTTTTATAGGTTAGCCTAGTCAATCATGTCTTAGGGATATCCAGCCTGGAGTTGTGAAAACCCTAACCGATATTCTTATGGATTTTTTAGCCTTTCTTAATTGTCCCTTAATTAAAGTTTTATTCACACTGTAAAAATGAAACAAAATAAATATATTAAAACCAAATCATGACATAATCTTATCACCCATTCTCAGTAGATTCGTCTATCATCAGGTTTCTTAGGCGAGTCTCTTTGAGGTATTCACATATCTAGCCTCAAAAAATATCTGCATGATATTTCCTTGTTATCTTCACAAATGATACCTCTCTAAATCCTAAATTATATTTTCACCATCTAATCTCACTAGAAGACATTCTTTTGAGCGAGATGGGAACATGACACATGAAAATGGGTTCCATCATCTATCTTATTCTTGATACCACTCTAGTTGTTACATAAGTACAATTATTTTACATTTTTATTAACGCCAAAATATTATGTGTGGTATGAAAATTAAAATCGCTAAATATACTTTAATGATGATATGTGATTTTTATATATTAATGGTATTTCATGAAATTTACCAACATCATATCATAAAAGAAAATACTTTATCAGAAAACAACCCATGTTAAAATATTTTTATGAGTAAAAATATAGTTCATAGATTTTTTTTAAATATCATAATTTTTTGGGTTTATTCTTGTGTCGCCAGATGCCAAAATTCTATGCATTTACTTGGGGGGTATAGCTAGTTAGTGACACTCCAATTATAAAAATGTCATTATGCAATGAAAAATCACGATGCCATAATTACCAACTGTTTCTTATGCTTATGTACTTTTTGTTACGGAGGACATTGTGGACAGTAAAAAAATCACACAACTTTAATCACAATCCTTGCGATTTTAGAGTTTGAGAAAGGAGGAAAGTGTGGGCCCCTCAAAATAATTATGTACTAAGTCATAATAAATGTGATATTGAAACTATATAAAGCACCTACATGGGGCATTAAATAATTTATGGAAAAGGAATCACAAAGATCACAATGCAAACTTTTTGGAGATTAGGAGGGTGTACCATTTGGTTGACAAACATGCATGAGCTAATGATTAAATTCAAGGATAAAGTAAAGATATGAATGTGTAATCTTTGGTAAATATAAGAATTTTTCCCCATGATGAGAATCACACACATTGATCGATAAGGACAGAGAGAATCCAATTATAGATAATTGTTCAACTTAAAATTAAGATATCTGCCAATCCAAAAGGATTTTCAAGAAGAAAATTTGAGGGCAGGCCTCTATCTCTCTCTCTCTCCTCTTTGCATCCATATCCTTGATCTATAAACAGCCAATATTTAAGCAATTATTATGCTTGTAATCCTTCAAGCTAAAAACAAAAATATATATAAATATACCATTTGATCCCTTGTTTAGTTAAAATTATGAGAAAATGCATCATGGTGGGTTTTAACCATGAATCAATGCATTCATTAACATTTTTTTACCACTTTATTTAGTATTAGATTTAGTTTACTATATATTTCATTAAAAGATATATTAGATCCTGGATATACCTATCAATAGATAGATAGATACTCACATATGTGTAGATATATAGATCCTATCTAGGATGTCACTCTAACTAGGTAGTGTATCACTTCATATGGCCATATTCTATTTGTAAAAATAAAATAAAAATCTATCTAGATATATTGTGATTTGGAGAAATGGACGATTACCATCTATTCAGGTAAAAATATCATGTAATTGCTCCTATTTTAGTAGGTAGAGTGAACCAAAGTGATTTTGAAGTCCATTAATATTTCCATGTGTTCATCCTAAATTGAAGTTTCCTTGATCTTGGCAATAGAATATTTCCTTGATCTAGGCAAAAAATATATCTGCTATGAGTCGTCTTGAGCTCGCTTCATCTTAGTCTTCTCAACATCATCCATTTATTCACATTTACCCACTCAGCGTAGATGCATACATGTCTATCGATTTAAGTACATACCATCCATAACATCCACACAAGTCATCCATACATTTCTAATTTGTTTTCCATTCTCATTCACCATACCCACTTATTGTATTCATTTATGTTGATCATGATCTTTCTCATTTCATCATATTCATAGTTAATAAATATATTGTCTAATCCCCAAATTTCCATATAAAAGACATTAAATTCATTGAGTTATAAATTTTGGCTCATAATTTTCATTGTTATTTGACATAACACTTATTAGACCACATATGAGTTTATCAATACTCTCAGAGACCTTTTCATAAAACCCACTAAAATTAGATCGTATTCACCAACATAAAAAAACCTTGTGTGTGACCCTCTAGGCCAATGTATCGGTTTAGCTTATAAAGAATAATGACCCAATAACTTTTATAAATTAACTATATTAACATGTAGATAAATATTGTGTGTTAATTCAACTTTCTCATATAACTGTCATTGTCATCAGCTGGCATGCATATACAACTTATTTACCCGCATCAGGCCCCCAAATCATCGCCAAACTCTAATCCATCAGTCTATGAAATTTTCTTTGATATGTGTATAAACTTTTTTGGGGAATCACATAAATCTTCTTCCTTGAGTCGATCTCCTCTTAACCAGCCATCCAAAAAGTATATTGGATGTATTAGGCCCTAGTATTGCTTACATAATTGTGACATGAATAAACCTGATTGATAGGAATGTATAGTATTATTCATGGATTTATATGAATAATTTCAGTGAAATCTTTGATTAAAGATCATTAACCATCTATCTTTTGTGTATTTACACTAATGACCAAAAGATCAGTCAGTTTATCACATAAGTAGATCTTGAAAATGATACATTATCAATATAATTTGATATCCATTGGAATGTTTAAAATATGTATTTTTAGTTTTATTATGATTTCATCATAATTCATTTAGTCATTAGGTATATTCAAGGACTTCATTATAAACTTCGTATGACAAATAATAATGAATAACTATTTATTAAATTCAATTCAATGAGACATAGAAGCGGTATTGAGTTAGCCAAATAATTTCCTTCCCTTAATGGTGTGCATAACATATCCCTGATTATGAATGCTTGGATCATTGAAAACACCATTTACATGTGTGGGGATCACTATCCACTTAGGGAACACAGAATGGAAGTTGCAGGATAAGGTCTTCACCATCTTTGACCCCCACTCTGATGATGCTAGTGGGGCTAGAATGGATGCCAACATCACAGTAGTACTTCATAAGTATGGTCTTGCATCAAATAAATGATAGTGTCTAAAATTTGACCTTTGTAATTCTTTGCATGCTTTTTGACATGTTTATTGTTAGCTTTTGCAGATCATGCCTGAAAACATATTTAAAAAATGAGACAATAGTGTGAGCAGTAGCAATACCAAACCACACTTTGACGTGCAATACCACATTTTGTGTGGCTGCCATGTCATGAATGTTGTGATCTGATGAGTAAAAAATCATGCATGTATTTAAGCCTATTTTACAGTTTCCTTGAACTTTTTAGGCCTTCCATGATCGATGTATGGTGCTAACAACAATCTTGTCCATAAACTTGTATTGTTTAAAAGAATTATTACCTTTTGGCTGTTGATCACAATTACCATGTTAACGCAAGGCTTTTTAGGTCATGTTTATGAGGACTTTAACATTATCTTTGAAGTTCTGAATGAGACATGTATTAAGTGTAAGCTTGGAATAAAAGGAATGAAGAAAAAATATTCTAAATAGTGGTTGCAGCCAAAGACAGAAGCCTCTAAAGCCAAGGACCAGTAGCTGCAGCCGCTGCATCCACCAAAGCCAAAGGTGAACAGCTGCAGCAGGGATTGAAGCCAAGGGCCAAAAGTCGCAGCAGCCAAAGAGGCTAGCAGCAGGCAAAGAGCCATCAAAGCCAAAGACCCATTTTTTCATTGTGGTATGTTTCTCTACAAATTTCAAGACCAATCTAACATCACTTTTTCCCCCTGAAGTATTGTTAGGGAAGGGAAATATTATTAGAACAGAATGATCTCATGATAGAAAATCTTGTCTGACGTACAAATTTAACCAATCTGATCTATTGGGGGTTTTGCTTCTGATCTAAGGAGAGCCGCTATGATCTGGGAGAATGATCAGCTGACCCGATAGTCAATCAGAGCCTTCATGGATCAGGTATGATGATTAATCCTCTTTTTCTAATTTCCATACATTACACTACCCATTACGCGGAGTGGAGCAATTACTTTGGGGTGACTACGGATCAAACGCCATCATCAAAGTGCCAATTTGATTGATCGGGGTCATCTATTAATCAAAATCCCAATAAATAGGATCACCTGATCTCATCTTGTTTAATCAGATTTATCATACTCTTTAATGGTTTCCATGATAATATTTTGATTTTGATTTTCTCTCTCTCTTCAGAATAATATCAAAATCAGTGTCATGCTTCCTAGAAAAATGAAACAGTGAAGAGAGACATGATAGTTTTAATTAGACAAAGACTGATGAAGGACCATCCAATAGAGCACGTCCAGACTCGTCACCAGCCACTTCGCAGAGCCCAAGCGGACATGAAGAACCCACATTTCCGCTACCAGGTTTGAGAAGCTGCATCTGCGTCGTCTTGGTACATATGTCATCCATTTGTGTTATTTTCTTTTGAAGGCTCAGTCCTTGTGTACAGGCCCCATCATAGCGTCATTTTATTCTTTTTATGATCATCCTTTGACTATAGGGAGGTCCCCTCCTGTGTAGGGCTCCCCCATTTGTGTTTGTTTGTTTGTTGTTCTACTTGGACCTTTTAGGGGGGGGGGGGGGAAGCCCATGTTTGACTTCTTCCCCCTCCCCCTCTCCTTTGAAGGGGAAGCCCACTAAGCTTCCCCTTCAAAAGGGGCCCACTAGCCCCCCATAACTACCTCCTTCTTGCTACAAGAAGAAAAGTGGGATGGGGGGGGGGGGGTGTGGAACGTGGAGCAGATTGTAGTTGCCAAAGTGCAGTTGTTGAATTTGGATCAAGAAAAAAAAGAAAAGTATTGTGTTGTGTTTCTTCCTATTGTTGTTTTCTCCTTGATTCTCTCTTAGAACTGGCACCGTTCCATTTGAGTTCGACCTGAGAATCTTGCTCATGTATTCTATTCTGTCGTCGGCCAAGGGTCCGCGGCCTGCTCGATCTCTGTATTCTCCATCGCTGACTCGTAATCTTCGCATGATTGGGTCACTGTTCGTGACGGTTGTTCATCAGATCCAGATATTATGCATAGTGGACGTTCATCATATTTTTGTGATTCGTCGTTATCAGCACATCCTTGAGATCATCAGCGACTACCAGATATCCCGGTTGGGATTAGAAGACCTTGGTTAACCTTCTCTCACCTGAATCATTTCCCGCTGGTTTGAAAGATTGATCGAGGATTCGGCAGTCCAGATCTGCGATCGATTGAATCTGCCAAACATTATAATCCTCCCAGAACACGCGATTCTTTTGCCGACACGGTCGAGCTTCACTGCGCTCACCTCATGAGCGCCGTTGCTTCCACCATCAAGCCACGTCTGTTGTGGCGTTCACTGCGCCTCCACCGTTTAATCAATGCTAGTGATATATCAGGGATACTTCTCCTTGATTGCTACAAAAGATTGATCGAGGATTCGGCAGTTCAGATCTGCCATTGATTGAATCTGCCAAACATTATAATCGTCCCAGAAAAGGCAATTCATTCGCCGACATGGTCGACCTGTGCGCTCATCTCTTAAGCACCATTGCTTACACCATTAAGCCACGCCCGTTGTGGTGTTCACTACGCCTCCACCATTTAATCAACGGTAGTGTTATACAGGGATACTTTTGCTTGATTCCTTATCCTCCATCTGCCCAAGTTCTACTTCGACCATAACCGCACCAAAATGATCGCTCTCACGCCGTTGCAGAACCGCTGCCGTCCTAACCTATGTGGTCGTTGTGACTACAACGACAAGGCCATCATCAGTCCCAGTAGGCTAGAGGGACGTTGTTTTTCCTTGATTTTACTTGCAGTCTCAGATCTAATCAGTCATCATCACCTGTTTCCCCACACATTTTCAAACGTGCATGCTTGATCCTTCAATCAATTCTGTGGCTCATTCTGACCTCCCGAGCCACTACCATTGCCACCAAAGGTCAACGATACGGTTAGTCTTGTGCGGGCCCCTGTCTACTCTTTTTATTTCCACTCCGGTGTGTCATCTCGCTATGTTATCATCTGCCCGCGGATTCAACATATTGGACACCATTTTCAGGCTGCATTATCTTCAACAAGGATTGTTTTCTGGTTGATAGGTCTTCATATAACGCCAGAACCATCCCTCCAACCAGAGTTTCTGAGCACCTCGCAGACTATCACTTTTCGCCTCTCGCCCAAGAGACGGCTGCACTGTAGTCAGAACTCATCCCATAATTCATCACTATAGTCAGAACTCGTCCCACAGGTTACGTCCCTCTCCCTCCCGTCTTTGTGGCGTGTTTATCTTCATCAGTGCCGGTCTCTGATTTTTCTACTGCCCTGAGTGAAATCTATTTGTATTAAAAATACTCACCAAAACGTAATTGTTAAACTCTTTGAAGGTGCTGGATCAATTCGTATACGTCGTTGGTGTGGACATCCTTGGTTTCACACAGATCACACAGATCTGTGTGACGGCCTTCGAGTTGATCACACAGATCATTGGGAGCTTGGTTGTGAAACGACTCTCTCCGTGTCCTTAATGGGGCTGCACCTCGGATCGTTCGGCTCTTCTGACATATTTCTCGTTAATTATTTTCAACATACGCATCATAACATCTCATCACATCGTGTTTGTGTCCGTTCTCTTGTGTTGTAACATAAGACGCTCGATCATGTTCGTCGTGTTACATCAAAGACCTAAAAATTCAACATTTCAATATTTTTCAATACTCCATATTTAAATACCTGAAATCTATAAAAATCATTAACCATGACAAAATTAGTCCTCTCAAATTTACGCATCATCAATCTCTTGCATTTTTAATTAATAGAATAATAACATGGTGCATGGTTTCTCGCATGTCTTGTTCGTGGATAATACAAATGTGATTTTTATTCAATTTTGGGTATATTCACTTTAATGTCTTTTCATGTGCTATATTATTTTGTAGCAGAGTGCTTTATTGTGTAGAGATTACATTGGATTTATTCATGGATTTTCTATTTATTTACTCCATAGAATTCATTTTGTATAGAGCTTAATGTTCACCAAACTAGCCACCAAGTCGATTGCGGATAGCGCTTTACCCTAAATAGAAGACAAATTTAGCTTAAAAAATATTACCTATGGCGCATCTGAGCTGCGTGGACAAACCAAACAGTCCTTGATATTTGTTAAAGAGGAGTTCTACTCGGCACAGTCACAGGATGGCTCGATAGGGACTTAACCAAGATTAGCTAGTAATGATTAACTATCGTATACTCGTTAGAGATAGAAATTAGGATCCAATATAAGTTTCAATATAGAATAGGATCAAAGATAGAAATTAGGATTAAAGATAGAATAGGATTACTCAACAGAATAATTGTCGCAACAGTCCACCGATCCAACGGATGAGATCGGTGGACCCATGTGCGTTATAACGGTCACGATTGAGCACTTTTGAATTTATATATCCGTTGATGTCGTTACAACGGATATATAAAACAACGGCTCATTACTATATTTACAATTACAAATCCCCTATATATACACAACTCATGTAAACACTTAAATTTGGGGGAAAATACAAAGATCCACTATTCCAACTATTCGCTCAGCGTTCATCTTTCTTCTCGCTTCTTCCATCTTCTTCTTTCTTTCTTCATCTTCTATCTTCAGTCTCTCTCTCGAAGATCTCTTACAATATTAAAATACTCAATACATGCTTATGATTCCACATATGAGTGTGAAACTTGTTGTGCCAAGGACGCCACAAAGGTCGTCCAAGTGACGCTACCACCAGAAGGCAGTACAAGCCTCTTTCTCATACCATATTTTTTTTTGTTCATCCTAAAGAACATGATGGGTTGAAGGCCAGTACTAGTGTGGAATTCTGTACAGAGGAGCTAGTAGACAAGGACTCTTTGGCAGAAGGTGACCCTTGAGGGTTTGAATGCTAGAAGAGACAAAGGATATCTTGTTATTAGTCGGCTTGTTTGTCACATGGACTTGCCATGACATTGGGTGGATACTGTTGCGGAAGAAGACACATCAACTTGCGACTTAGACTGAGGTGATCTATTCTACTCTTGTGGTCATTTAGCCGTGGAGGATAAAATTATTTGTGAGGATGATGGTGGAGATTACATGCATGTTATCTGATGTTGACTGCGTGGCAGTCACAACAAATGTGTGGATGGTGGAGAATGGTTGTAGACTTTTGGCATAATTGCTCACTTGATCAATGCTCAATGGACCTACAATGAACTTTTCCTCACTTTTGGGAGCTCTAGGAAGCATGATGGAGAGTGTATGGGATAAATAATTGTTTACCTGATGGAGTAATTTGGCCTGGACTCAATCTTGAATAATGTTAAGTGTACTGCTTTGTAATGGAGACGTTGATTATAAGATAAAATGTTTAATGTGATTTCCATTGTAATTATGTGTAGTGAGGATTAACAAAACATAAAGTAATAAAAGAATGATTGTCATATTAGGTAGAAAAATATGTGATAGAAACATGAGGTTTAGAGCCAAACGACACATTTCATGCATCACGCGCATAATGAGCATCATTGTTCAAGCGACACTGAAGAGTTTTGTTATCCCCATTATGGCACGCATATTTGAGGAAGAGAATGATATCAGCATGACTGCTGACCTTTATGACAGTGAACAAGATGTTGAGGAGGGAGTGGAAGATGAAAAACTAGTCACGTAGATGTACCAATTCTCTAGGCGATGTGGTGACTAAAGTAGGAACAATGTTAGGGATCATTCATTGAACAGAAAAGAGACAAATATGTCATCCATATCTCTGTATGACACATAAATTTAAGGTAAGATTACCTACACTTGATTGCCTGACATAGTGTAGTAGCACATAGAGGATGCTAGAATAAGCAGTTGAAAAGCAGGGTGTGATTGATCAAGAGGTTGCATATTTCATATAGGGGGCACTAAACGAAGATCTCGCATGAAAAATATGAGCTACTCAATGAGTGTGTTTTCCTATTGGGTCTGTTCGCATGCATAACAGATCATGTAATCTGGTCATAGAGATGGTCCTTTTGTGAGACCGAATCTCTTTCGTATGATTGTGCGGTGCGGTGCAAAAATCACACCACACTTCGCACATAAAATTCGCACACAACACAGCACACCACACAGACCTCTGTGTGGTGCGAATGTGAAAATTTGTGTAGACCATCTCGCTCTCATTTGTTTTCTCCCCCTCTTCCTCTCTCTCTCTCTTTGTCATTTTTTCTCCCCTCTTCCTCCCTCTCTCTCTCGCTCTCTGTCGTTTTCTCTCCCTTCTTCCTCTCTGATGTCGGACGTCATCCGGTCGACACCGAATATGATGGTTCGGTACCGATAAAAGATGATGGTATCGCATGTAACCCTAACGGGTTATGCGACTACGATGCAATAAATGAATGCCCTGCGTGTCGTACGTGCAGGCTCCGACTCCAGGGAGGCGCCGAGCTCCGAGCTTGGACAGAGTCGCCGGGTGACGGCGATGGTGGCCTCTCAAACCTTGTCAGAGCGACGTAGGCTTCTACGGCCGAACGGAATCAATCCGTAGGACTCGCACGTAACGAACGTACTCGTCTGTACCAGTAAGACACTCAAATATTTCGTTGTAATTTTCTCTCAATTCTTTCCTCTCTCACCTATCTAGCCCGAGCGCGGTGGACTCAAGACGAAAGTATACTGCCGAAGGTAAAATAACAAGCGGCGAAGAGAGGACGTACCTCATTGTCGGGTGGTTTGTCGTGCAGGTTGTTTGTTGATAGTGGCATCTGAAGCAAGTGCAATGGAGAGGAGCCAGAGAGCGTCGGCGGAGGGTGAAGGAGGGACCGAGGAGGCACGGGACGAGGTGTAGCTTCAGCTCAAGTAGGCGGTGAGCCTGGCTAGCACGTCCCTATAGGGATCAGGGCCGGCAAGCCCAAGGCAGGTGCGAGCGATGGAACGTCTCGACGGTGGACGCAATCCGTGACGACCGTTGGCAACAATACGTATGGCCGAGCGGACCAGAGGGTGCGAGAATACGGTGTGGACGACGGCACGTGGGATGACTGGCGCCGGGTAGTCCGACGGTAGCTGAGTGGCATGAGTTGATCAGCGGCGTCTTGCCTGGTGCGGCGGACGGGTGCAACGAGGTTGGATCTGAGAGGTTGCAGCGGCCTGTCAACTCCTCTTCGACCGGTGCGGCGAACGGGCGTCGACGTGGTGACAGGATCCGGCCCCTTCAGGCACCTGTTGGACAGGCGAAAGCCCAAAACCGAGTGCAATCGGCCAACCCGACTGGCCGTCTCGATGGAAATTGGCAATGCCTGAATCGTCGCCGGTTGATTCGCAAGGGGGGAGGGTCGTTGGCAACTCCGAGAATGAATAGCTTTCAGTCCGAGCTAATTCTCCCGTCCGCAAGGAAACTTCAACGTTCGGGACCAAGGATCGGTCACCGGGCGTTATGCCGATGGCCGAACGAAAAAAGGCCAGAACGGTTACCGTGAAATTGACACGATCAGCGCCCAATTTAGTATAAAATCGGAATTCTCCGTCCACTGGAGTCTACCCGACCATTGGCCGCGTCCGACAGCGACGGAGGCAGGTCGGTGGCGCGGACGCGGGCCTACGGTGCTCCCCACAGGTCAGATTGATCGTCCATCAGGCGAGCCGCGGTGAGCCAATGCAGGACTGGTCCATGAGGAGAGAGAATATGGAGGGGGTGAGGGGGAATGACGGCCTGAGGCACCCTCACTGGCGTCGCCAAATCTCCCGACTCTCCCTTTACCTTCTTCTTCCTTCCGTCCTCTTCTTCTCTTCTTCACCCTCCCTTCTTCCTGTTGTGGGAGGGGGAGACCTGTCTTTCCTTAAGCAAAATTCCAATTTCAGGAAAAAAAAACGAGTCTAAGCACTTACAGCGCCCCCCTCTTCCTTCACATATAAAGGGGAGGAGGTCAAATGGGCCCCCTAAGTGGGTCAACAAGGAGGTAGAGTCGATTAGGGGCCCTTATATAATGGCCCCCCATTACACATAGAAAGGGGAAATTAAGACATAAAAAGAAGAGAAAACAAGCAGAGAAGAGCACAATGGAGGGGACCCAAAATGGCTAAGGGCCCCTCCCCGTGACGACGACGAGGGACGTGCGGAAGCGTGTCACAACCGTGACGTAAAGACGAGATGAGTAAGAACACAAAACACGAGAAAGAACGAAGAAAACAAAACGCGATAATTCGAGCAATTTCACCTGCTCTTCGACGACTATGTCGGGCGGCGCGGACGACGTCGTCGACGATCTTCGATGGCGTGGCCCATCACTCTCTCTCTCTCTCTCTCTCTCGCTCTCTGTCATTTTCTCTCCCCTCTTCCTCTCTCTCTCTCGCTCTCTGTTGTTTTCTTTTTCTTTCCCTCCCCTCATCCTCTCTCTCGCTCTCCTTTTAAGAAGACTCCCCCAAGTCCCAATCCCAAGGCTCTTATCGATCTATCTTCTATATTGGTTCTTGCTCTCTCATTCTATGTGTATATATCCATCTATGTATCTATCTTGATTCTTCCTTGAGAACGCCTTTTGCTACATTCGGCATTTCAGATTAGTGAATTCTTCAGAATTCAGATATCTCCTCTCTCTTAAATCTCTATCCATCTATCTCTCTCTCTATGTGGTTCTTCAGAGTTCAGATATCTCCTCTCTGCTCAGTTATGTATGTTTCCCTCTCTTTTTTTTCAGTCTATCTATCTCTGTAATCTATCCATCTATCTATTCATTACCAATTTTCTTCCTCACCATCCACATTGATAGCAGCACATTCTCCGTTGAATTCTTGATTTTAGGTTTTCATTCGCTATGTGTTCTCTTTCACTACTCTTGATTTTGCAATTCGTTTTGTTCGATTGGTCATTTCACTTCTGTATGTTTTTGTTCTTTTCTTCTTCTCTTTGACAAGAGATTTTGATTTTGTTTTGATAAATTTTACCGCTGATTTTTATGAATGTTCCTCATTCTTTCAGCCCACTCGTTCTTTTCCGGTTATTCTCGTCAACGATTACTCCTAACAAGTTTTTGCTCTACTAATTCTTGATTTCTTTTCCCCCTCTCTTGGCTTTTTAAGTCTTCATCGTTTCCCTGTTCCCTGTTCCCTGTTCCCTGTTCCGTTCTGTTTTATTTCCATCTCATCTTTGATTGATCGTGTTTATTAACTACTCTTTCTCTGTTCCTACTCTGATGATTTTCGCTCGCCCTTTTATTTTCTAGCATTTTTCTCCTCTTTGTTCTCATCCATGATATCAAGTTGAGCGGACGCCATTCTTATCTAATGCATCGTAGCATGATATGACATGCTACATCTAATTCCTCATAGCACTTACATTTCCCTGGCGCAGTCTGATGTGGCTGGCTCCATAGCACCCGACACTGTCTTTGTCTTTCTCCCGACATAATACTCATCGATTGGCTTGTGATTTTTGCCATAGAATTAGACCACCGATTGCGGATTGTACCACTATCAATGCTATCTGTAATCTATCCATCTATCTTAAAAATTTTAAGTTAAATAATTATTACCGATTATGTGTGAATATGTGCAATATGCGGTGCGAATTACCGCACGAATTTGCACCACGTCAAATATTCATATCCCTTACTTCACCACATCAAAATAGTTCTGCCAATATGTCCAGTCTTGGGGTGTGTACGACAGGTCATCCCCTAATTAGAAAATAGAACCCACATTTGACGAAGTATCTCTAGATGTGCGACATGTAGTTTACTCTTAAGTACACCCTCTTGACTTGTTTATCCTTTCACCCCGTCCTGACTGAATTGGGTTACGGACCAGTATGATACCTCTCGTCTCGTCTCTCTCTTTATAATCTCTATTTAGTTAAATCTGCACCATTGGAATCCTGCCTGCTTCTAAACCTCACCCCCATGTTGCTCAAAGTTTCCATCATTTTTTCATATTAGTTTATAATGTTGCCCAAATTAATATCACTTCTCGTGAATTACTAATAAATTGTTTGGAATGGGTTATTAACTCCAGAGAAAGCCACGGATAAATCGCCTTCAGAATGTCATTGGTAATCAAATTTCGGCTAAAGTTTTGGTATTTGAAATTTATTGTGTATATCCATGGTTTGTGCTATTTATTTCTACGGGAATGGATTGAGCTATCTATAATTGAGCACAAAATGCCCGAGGGATTTGACCTTTTAATCGAGAATAAGTGACGCAGGTATCCAAATTTATGATGAAAATAAGTATGAAAGATGAATGCAAGACATACCCTGTAGAGACACGTAAATGAGTAAATACGTGGATGAGGCTATAGATTCGATTCATCATCGGCCGTCCATATCCGATAGTTGATGAATCATGAAGTCTAAGAGATGATGTTTGACTGATGCGAGGTTTTGGATAAAATTGTCAAGCACTCCTGAATGAGATATGTATCTTGTGTGATGAACATGTTGTCTCATAATTCAGATAATTTGTTGAAAATATGAGATCTAATCGTAAATTGATAATTATTCGTATTAACTTATTCAGACATTGGCCTCTGACGTGGTGGTTAAAATCCCTTTGGGTTGTGGTTTCAGTACTCCCTATCATAAAAAAATAGGTTGTTCTTTGAAATCACTTAATACATGAATAAACAAGGATTTTTACTGTTAGGATCGGTACCTGGTCGCTGATCTAAAGCTGGATCAGATGGGATCGCTGATCAGATCGACTGTACGCTGCGGACCACCACGGAATATGAGCATTCACGCGCGCCAAGCCTGAAGGCGACGGTCGTTCCACGTAAAACGTGGATCCATGCGATAAGTAATGTTATAACTTCAGTCAGCTACTATCGTACAGTATATTAAATAAGTCCGTCTATTCAACGACTAGCGTATCTGTGCGCCAGGTATTAAAGAAACCTATACTGGATGTACGGCAACCCAGACTGGGGCACTTGGGTGAGAGACGTAGAGAGAGCTAGAGCTAGAGCTAAAGAGAGAGATAGAATAGACAAAGATAGATATGGATATCGAGATAGAGATAAGGAAAGGGAAAGGGAAAGGGAAAGGGAAAGGGAAAGGGAAAGAGATGGGAAAGGGAAAGGGAATGGGAAGCAAAAGGGACGGGGATAGGGAGAGGGAAAAAGAAAGAGAAAGTAAAGGGAAAGGGAAGCAAAAGGGACGGGGATAGGGAGAGGGAGAGTAATAGAGATAGAGATAGAGGTAGAGATAGATAAATGGAAAGATATATAGACATAGATAGAGAATGATGAGAAGATAAATAGATGTCTATAGAGAGAGAAAGTTATTACTAGATTCAGATAGAGTTAATAATAGATTGAGATATATGATGGAGAGAGAGGTAGAGATAGATGCTGGAGAGAGAGGTAGAGATAGATTGAAATGGAAAGAGAGATAGAGATAGAGAAAGATAGTGATTGGCAGAGATAAATGGAGACAGAGATCGATAGGAAGTGGGAGAGAGATAGAGAGAAATGCATAGAAAGCGAGTGAGCGAGAGAGACTGATAGGTAGCTTGTGTGTGAGAGAGAGAAATATAGATAGGTATAGTGCAGGGATGCGGAGGGGACGATTTTTCGTCACGGGACAAAAAAATTGTCCCGTCCCGGAATATGGACGGAAAACTGTCCGTCCAGAGGTCTCGGACTATGGACAGACGAATCTGGACGGAAAACCGGCAGATTCACCTCCGACGGTTGAGCTGTTGCCACAGCCTTGCTATGACAATTTGCATCAGTCCCTGTAATTTTACGTGTGCGCTGACGGACCCGCTCAGAAATAATTGTATATATGTCCCTTTGTATTCTCTCTCCTCCTTAATTCCCTAAAAAATTGAAAAAAATTATATTAATATTTTAAAAATATAAATAGGTTTTTTTAGTCCGGGACAAGGGCTGGGACAAAAGTTCGTCCCGGGAGGACTAGAGGGGATGAAAAACCATCCCGGTACAATTGGACGGGATGGTTTTTTTATTGTTGGACGAAAAACCGTCCCATCCTTCGTTCCTGAACTTACTCTGGACATCAGACGGGAAGAAATTTGTCCCGTCCCGTCCATCATCCACGTCCAGGAAGATCCGGAACTATATCATAGGTAGTGAGAAGGGAGAGAGAGAGAGATAGGTAATGCGAAGGAGGGAGCGAGAGAGAAAGAGGGAGAAAGAGGTAGTGTGAGAGAGGGAGAGAGAACGAGAAAGAGAGATAGGTTGTGTGAGGGAGGTAGAGAGCTGAGAGAGAGACATAGAAAGATAGGTAGTGTGAGAGAGGTAGAGAGATGAGAGAGATATAGGTAGTGTGAGTGAGGGAGAGAGAGAAGCAGAGAAAGACAGGTAGTATGAGAGAGGTAGAGCGATGAGAGAGAGATAGGTAGTGTGAATGAGGGAGAGAGAGAAGCAGAGAAAGATAGGTAGTGTGAGAGAGGTAGAGAGGGATGAGAGAGAGATAGGAAGTGTGAGTGAGGGAGAGAGAGAGAGACAGAAAGATAGGTAGTGTAAGAGAGGTAGAGAGATGAGAGAGAGAGAGAGATAGGTAGTGTGAGTGAGGGAGAGAGAGACAGAAAGATAGGTAGCGCAAGAGAGGTAGATAGATGAGGGAGAGAGAGAAATAGGTAGTGTGAAGTGAGGGAGAGAGAGAGACAGAGAAAGATAGGAAGTGTGAGAGAGAGAGATAGGTAGTGTGAGGGAGAGAGAGAAACAGAGAAAGATAGGTAGTGAGAGAGAGACACAGAGATAGGTAGTGTGAGAGAGGTAGAGAGCTGAGAGAGAGAGAGAGAGATAGGGAGTGTGAGAGAGGGAGAGAGAACGAGAGAGAGAGATTGGTAGTGTGAGAGAGGGAGAGAGAGATTGGTAGTGTGAGAGAGGGAGAGAGAGATTGGTAGAGTGAGAGTGGGAGAGAGAACGAGAAAGAGAGAGATAGGTATTGCAAGAGAGAGCGGAAGAGGTGGATAGGTCGCGAAAGAGATAGAGGGGAAGAGGTAGACTGGTAGTGCGCGAGAGAACGATAATGAGAGAGAGACTCAGCACTTCATCAGAGCAAAGAACGAACGGCGAATTCCGTCTTTCAAGTTAACAGAGAAAAATACGCGGCGCAAGCCGCAGCAAAGACAGACCGACAATGCTCTCCATAGAGTGACCCTACTCTTGTTAGGCACGATGGAGGAGGATCAGAACGACGGCCCCGAGAGCTCCTCCCACCCATCTCCTCTGAAGTCCACCGCGGGCGCGCACCGCCAGCCATTAATCCCCGGAAGCTCCCCAATCTCTCTCCATATATCGTCCTCCTCAAACGAAGACACCAACGACGACGCCTTCGGCGCGCCGCCGGCCTCCGCCGGAACCATGGCGGCGGCGGCGGCCGCCGCCGCCTGAATATCCCGCGACGAAGACGAAGATGGCCGGGGAAGAGTATCGACTAAGTCGGGGAAGTTCAGTACCGCCGATCTTCCTTTAAGATGCAGAGCGCCGACGTCGTAAGCTCGCGCGGCCATTTCCGCGGTGGAGAAGGAGCCCAGCCATATCCTCGACTTCTTCTTGGGTTCTCTTATCTCCGAAACCCATTTCCCCCAGCGCCTCTTTCTCACCCCTCTGTACAGGCGATGCCTCCTCCCTCCTACTCCCCAGTCCTCCTCCATGTAATCTTCTTCCTGGTGCTGCTTTCCCCAAAGCTATATAACGCCGTCTTCGGTGAGCTCTACACAGTACAAGTTACCATTGTTAGAGTCGGACCCCAGAGAGAGGCCTCCGCTTCTAACGGAGCTCCGCTGCGGGTGGGGATGGCGCTGCAGCTGGTGTTCGCTGCCTCCGACGGCGACGTCACACCGGCCAACTTATAAAAAATGATAGAAGATCTCAAAAGCTAAGCTTCGGGCCTGGAAGATCGAGAAGAATAGCTAAGTCAACGGCTCTGATTTACCCCTCGCTCTTCCCCCGTATTTTATGCCATTAATCCGTGATATCACACGTGCTCTTTGATAGATCAATACAGCTGCAATGGATGCCAGAAAATACTATTAATGAAAGCTCACATGGGCAGCCATGCTCAGACTCCGACTGATTTCTTAATGAGATGGAACTGAGATTGTTCATCGCAATAATTTTGTCTATTACTTCAGAAACGTTAGGATTTGGAGAGGTTTATGTTACTTCCGGGCGTTAGTTATGCCTAATTGCTTATATGACTGATTACTATCAAACTGAAGAGATGATGTGGAGTCTGTAGACATGAAGAATTTTCTCAAGTTGGGGGGGTGTTGCGGCCGACGTCATCAGTGACGCTGAGGCAGGAAATGAATGCTGCCACGCGTAATAACAGGGAGAGTCGTCCGGAGGATGCTTACCATAGAAGGAAGAGAGGTTCTAGAAGTCAGTAGGCCTCGCTTGGCCGGTGGCCGCCCACCAAGGATTAGGGGTAATCGCTTCTTTAGAAGGGATAATAGGGACATGGGTTTTAGAGATTAACGTAAAAAAAGAAGATTAGCAACCGCGCGTCGCTATCTTTCCAGAAACGCGTCTTCTTCGCGGCCAAGTCCATCCCCCCCCCCCGTCGTCTTACCCACTCACCGGCAGCTTTCACACACGCGGCCCCCTTCGCGGAAGCTTCGTTCCCTACCGAAAGATTTAAAGTTGCACCAACTTTCCTGGCTGCAGCATTCTCCGAGGCTTTGTAGAACACGATGGAGAACGAGTTCTGGCAGTTCAGCGATCAGCTCCGCGTGGAGACGTCGGCGAGCTTTGCGAACCTCTCGATCGGAGATAGCATATGGGCAGATCCCGTTTTTGCCAGGGATCGAACCGAGGTGCGAAGGAACGTTGATCGCGACAATGGACCGCCGGCCATGGGAGCCGGGCAGATGCTCGCGAAGCCCAAGTTTCAACAGCAACAGCAGGTAGCAAAACCGGGGCTGCTCGATCTCCATGGAAGCAAGCTCGCGTTTGGGAATAACTTCTTCAGCAGAGACGTCGGCGGATTGATCAACAAGGATCTGGGCGCGGTGGCCAACGGAATCGGCCAGCGGTCGAGGAGAAATAACGATAATAATGATGCTGGTAAAGGTAAGGTAGCCGTCGGCGGTAAGAAGGGCGAGGGAAACAAGAGTGACAAGAACAACAACGATAAGACTGCGGTGGATAAGAGGTTCAAGACATTACCTGCCTCCGAGGCATTGCCACGGAACGAGGCGATCGGCGGATACATATTCGTCTGCAACAACGATACCATGGAGGAGAACCTCCGGCGGCAACTTTTCGGTAAGAAAATTCTTTATCTCTCTCTGTGTATCCCTCTATCAATCTATCTCTATCTGTATGTTATATGTCTATATCTTTCTATCTATCTCTATGTTTCTACGCACTCTCTATCTCTCTGTGTATTTCTCTATCAGTCTATCTCTATCTGTATGTCTATCTATCTATATCTTTCTATCTCTATGTTTCGACGCACTCTCTATCTCTCTTTGTATTTCTCTATCATTCTATCTTTATCTGTATGTTATATGACTATATCTTTCTATCTAACTCTATGTTTTTACGCACTCTATCTCTCTGTGTATTTCTCTATCAGTCTATTTCTATCTGTATGTCTATCTATCTTTCGACGCACTCTCTCTCTCTCTATCTCTGTGTATCCCTCCATCAATCTACCCCTATCTGTCTGTCTGTCTTATCTATATTTATCTTGCTATCTATCTCTATGTTTCTACGCACATTCGGGAGATCTAACCAAAGATCGGAATCTCGCTTCAGGGCTGCCGTCGAGGTACAGGGACTCGGTCAGAGCGATAACGCCTGGACTGCCGCTGTTCCTCTACAATTACACCACCCACCAGCTCCACGGCGTGTTCGAGGTACCATTTTCAGATTCCAGACGGACTTTCTATTGATCCGAGAAAATGAACGAAACCAAGATAACCTGACGATTATCTATGATTTGTCTTATGTTCAGGCTGCCAGCTTCGGAGGAACTAACATCGACCCGACAGCGTGGGAAGACAAGAAATCCCAAGGAGAGTCGCGCTTTCCTGCCCAGGTACAGATACTAGAAATCCCAGGCAATACTACTCTTCTTTGGCAGGATTTAACGTTTTTTCTGGACTTGGGTTTGTTCTCAGGTGAGGGTTCTGACGAGGAAGGTCTGCGAGCCGCTGGAGGAAGACGCGTTTCGCCCGCTGCTGCACCACTACGACGGACCCAAGTTTCGGCTTGAGCTGAGCGTTCCAGAGGTAATTCTTCTTTCATTAAGATTAAAAACCCAGATTATCGTTTAATCTCTGCGAGCTCAGGAGCTGAGGTATCTCTTCTAATTATCAGGCGCTGGCCGTGTTGGACATCTTCGAGGAGAAGAGCGCCTGAGAAGGCGAGTTTTGTAAACTCAAGATACACGCAGACGGCGTTAAAACACACCGGAGAAGAGAATAATACTTGCAGAATTAGCCGGCGGTTTGATAATTCTGTTCTAAGAAACTTTCTCCTCCGGCAATACAACACAGTAATTTAATATAATGCCCTTCTCCATGTTTTCGAGAGATCAAGTGGGAAAAAATTATCGTGCGTGGATCATGCCAACTACGAACATGTTCAGAGGAATTTGGGGAATAGACAAAATGCAGGTGGGATGTCTTGTCATAACTCAACGAATGAATGGAAGGTTATTTGGCGTAGGGTGGGTCAAGGAAAGCCCACCGGAAGACTTGTTCGTATTGAGCCGCGGCGCTGTCCCAGGTGAGATCTTTGGCCATTCCTCGCTTCATGATTCCTTCCCAGGAGTTTTTGTGGTCTCTAAACGTCCGTGTCGCCAGTTTCAGCGTCTTCGTAAGAGAGAGATATACGGTGATTAGAGAGGAGAGATACGGTTAGATTTAAGAACATGGATAGATCATCGCCTTACCGAAACCATGACGTCAGTGGACAAGGGAGAGAAGGTCCATCTGGTTTCATAAGAAGGGAAATTTAGCTGCAATTTGGAAAATAGAAGAAGAAAGATGTAGTTCATACCCGGTGCCTTCACCCTGGCCTTCGCTTGCGTAGGGGTTGAAATTCTCGACGGTGTCCTGGTATATAATAAGATGAAAATATTAGAGTATCGGAGGTTAGTAAAAGAGGGTATAGGGAGTGTATTTACTCTGAGCCCCCCGGTGGAATGAACGACTGGAACTGTTCCGTATCGCATGGCGTAGAGCTGATTGAGGCCGCAGGGTTCGAATCTCGAGGGCATTAAGAGAATATCACACCTGGTCGATGGATTTGGGTAAATTTAAGGGGCGATTTCAATGTTGAGGGAATAAATAAGAATAAAAATTGCAGTTACCCGGAGGTGATCCGGTGAGAAACGGCGACATTGAAGCCAACCCATCCTCGGAACTTGTCTCTGTGCGCTGATTCCGTGGATCTCATCCACTGTTCCGTGTCTGGATCCCCAGAGCCTAACATCACCTGAGATTGGTGGCGATTCGGAATTAAGAAAATTTCACTCGCATTCAATTAATCAAATTGTAAAGATTCATAATGTGGGTTTTCTAAAAAGGGAATGAAATTCGAAGGACTCATGCGTAATGAGTAGAAACATGTCATCTTGTTTTAGTTGTTCACTCACAAATTGGACGTCCTCTTGCAGCAGCTCCGGCATTGCCGATACGATCAGGTCAATGCCTTTTTGGGCGTCCAGACGTCCAATGAAACCAATCTGCAAGAAAACTGGACGTGATTAGAAGGATAAGAAGAAAAAAAAAAATTACTGTTCGGATCACACACCAGTGGACACTTGGGACGAATAGGAAGACCCAACTCCTTTTGCAGTGCCATCTTACACTTTGCCTAAAACCACAAAAGATGAAAATTACGAGGGTTAGATGGTAATTAATATCCTCAATATTGGTGTTTTTCAAGCTCACCTTTCCGGATATGTCATCGATGGAGTAGTGGAACGGGATGTGTTCGTCTGAAGCAGGGTCCCATTCATCGACATCGATTCCATTGGTGATCCCTGTTCCCCAATTCAGTCAGTAAGATAACAAAGTTGGAATCTACTCAGACGTATCTTGATCAGGTAAATTTGCAGAAAGATACCACTGATAACACTCTTTCGGGTGCTAAGGAGTTCGTGCAGGCCTTTGCCACCCTCTGGAGTCGTTATTTCCCAAGCATAACCCTACTTGATAAGAAATTAGAGGACAATTTTCACATTAACCAGGGTAATTAAATAGGATCTCCAATGTATTAACCCAAGGTTATGATTTCAACCTGGCTGACAGTAACAATTCGATCGGCTGTCACGACTGCTGCCTTGAGAATATTGATCGCTTTACCTGGGTCAAGAGCATGAGCCCTTAGCCAGGTTGGATACACCCATTCCAGAGCGTCGTACCATTCAGAAGGTAATCCTAGATTTGCGAATGTTGTACTTGGCTCAACTCCCTAGAATATTGCAAGTGATGATGAAAATGATGTTATAGAGATGATTTGGACACAAATGGCACTATTAAAAAATGCTTTGTCGTTACCACTACTTTTTATAAGGAATAAGAGTATTTCAACGGAATGCACAATCAGAACTCTTTCCAAACCCTTACTTTCACTTCGATACAGGTCCTTATACATCTCTAGTATTTTCTACATGTTCTGATTTTCATGCACTATGAGATCAAAACATGATATATCATGCCAAGTCGTTAAATATAACTATGCTGATAGCGTGAAGTCAGGAATGGGAGAATATGATACCCCAAAAGTCTTGCGTCATAATGAGATAATCAAAAGAACAAAGTTAGAACATAAGCATCTGGAAACTGGTACCACGTGACCTTCTACCCGGGAATATTGGCTTATGAAAAGTAAGGCAGACGATTTTAGAAAAGGCACCAGAGTTTTGATTCTCTAAAACTTACCCATATACTATCTCTCCTACTCTCTAGGTCCCTCTGTCAGCCTATGTCTCTCTAACACTGTGGCTCAGTCTGTCTGTCTGTCTCTCTCTCTCTCTCAGTATCTTCATCGAAAACCAGTAGAGGAATTATCCTTTTGAATTTCTCATGATATTTTTAGGTATCATATAAACATCCTACATTTGAATTGCGCTATTAAAATTATTCAGGGAACAACAAAATAGAGAAGCTAGAATGGAAACATACCTGATGAGCAAGGTTATGAATAGCGAGGACCGTCCGAGAATCTTTATAAATGCCATATGGTCGATACTTTGCAGATAGAAGACTGCTTTCAGAAAGGAAACGATGGATTATGAGTAACAAATATACCTTAAGATCTATAGTTTTAGTAATTTATTCGTCAAAAATATATATTATTTTCCTATCTTATGGCTAAACACTAGCTTCATACAGAAGTAAATTTTCCTTATAAAGCACGGCCCTTGATGAATGGGTCAGATACAATCTTGCTTGCCATGGATCTGATATCCAGATATATAGAGATAGGAGGAGCCCTTTTAAAGGATCCAAGTACTAGGCTAGCACATGCTGCCCAAGTATTAGGCCCAAGTCAGGTATCCTAGCCCTACACCTAAGGGGAACTCATGCTTTGAGAAGTCAAAGTTGTCATTTATCTTTCTCTAGGCTCCTCCCTGCTGTTGTATAGGGCTTCTCTCCATTTCTCCTGTGCTGGGCTCTTGCCTCCCATCTGTCTGCCTTGGAGTCTCTTCCAAGGGAACCCTCTTTTCAGGTTTCCCTCATCTTCCAATCTATCTCATTCTCTCTCTCCATGCTTACCTCCTTGTTCCCCTTCTCTCTCCTCATCCCGATTAGTAGCGGGATGGGTTAGCAACAGATTTCCCCCAAAATAACATTTTTCTCTATTGACTCACTCTTTTTTCCCTCTTCACTTTCTTCTACTGGTTAGTTTTCAGGAAGCAAGAGGTACCAGCTGTTGAAGGAGATGGAGAAGTAATGCTGTATTTCCCTGGACGGATATAACAATCTATCTTGTTCCACAAGAATAATAGTCTCGCACACAAATATTGTCACGGAGTCCACATGGAAGAGGCAGTCTGGGAGGAGAAAGGAGGAAGAAGAACGAGGAGTGATGATGCCTTATAGGGTGAAGGGAACACGACGGATATTGTCTGCCCCATGTAAAGTGGCGCTGTTATCTCCTGAGTAGTTGGCTACAGTCTTAATGATCAGCGTAGCCTGATGCAATAGGGTGGAACAGACAAAGATCCACCCAGGAGACCAACATTGGCTCGCCAAGTTCCTGGGTTATGACTTCACTAACTTCTTCAAAAAGGGGGACAAGAACAAAGGCACCAACTCTCTTTCTTGTATCTGACTCCTGCAGCCTGTGGATATGCATAGCTCACAGCTGTAGCCATTGTCCCAGAGCTCAAAGAGATAATGACAGACCAAGCCCATGGTCATATTTCCTGGCCCATTGCCATCTCTAGGATGTTATAGTATGTGGCATTTAGCTTGTCTTTCCAGCCACATCAGCTCTTATCCAAGTGCATACTCGAGAAGATCATGACAGCCCACAGGAGATCACTCATGTGTTCTGCGCACTCTTCAGCACTTAGCCCAAGATTTCTACTGGACCAGGATGGCATGGCAACTCCAAGCACATGGTCAGGCATGCAAATGTCTGCAAGTGGGTCAAGTACTGAATGTTACCCCCAGAAAGCCTGTTGTAGCCGCGCCCTGTGCCTGGTCAAATTGGCGACGCTATTACAATAGACAGTAAGGAAGGCCTACCCTACCCAAAAGGACACCATCCTTGCAGCTGTGGATTGGTTGATAAAATACGCCTACTTCATCCCTTTCCAACACCCCTTCACTGTTGAGGTCATGGTTGGCGCCTTCATCAAACACAACATTTGTTCCATGTGTTTCTGCATTACATAATCAGTGGCCAGTGTAAAGACTTCACAAGTGCCTTCCAGGAAACAGAGCCTCCTCTACCACCTGCAGACTAACAGGCATATAGAGGTCAAAGTGTCAAGTTTTTTTGGCACAGCAGTTTATAGTGTTCTGGTATATTCTGAGCGAGCTCAAGAACAACCTGAACAAAACTCGCACCCACATGAAAGTCTTGTGGATTGGAAGCGTCGGGATGTCTGTTACGAAGTAGGGCACATGTTTACAGGATTAACTCAATGCACTCGAGGCAAAATCAAAATCTGTCCCCAGGTTCTACACAGCTGTTCCCTAATTTGGCTTGGCTGCCAACCAACTAAAGCTTCCCAGAACTATCATTCTGTCTGGTCTTCAAGGTCTACCAATTGAAGAAACACACGTAGACAACACTGTGGTCAACCCAATTTCCCTGGCACTTGAAAAGCAGCTCAACATCCCCACTGAGCCCAAAGACGTTCTGTAGGCGCAGAGGGCACCAAACGGTTTTAGATATTCATCGAATCAAGTTCTCTGCCTTCTTCTGATGCCACCAGGGAATCAGCAAGTGAAATTGGATGTCTACTCCTGTCCTTCCACAAGGTAGATCTCACGGGAGGTGGTAATGATGGGCTGGTGGTGTAATTCTGCTGTCACAGCTGAATGACGGAACTGTGGGCTGCCAAGTTCCTGTTGAGAGAGAAGAGCTCACGTCAACTATATGGTGGCGATTTCTGAAGGGGTTGCCTGAGGACATCCCTCAGCTCCCAAAGTCATCATCTCCATTCCCCCTTTTTCTCCCTACCCCATCCCCCCCTTGTGAACACACCCTATACCTGATCTTTTCTGTGCATGACCCATGACGGCCAATGAGATCTGCATTATTGGGGTTCGACTTTGAGGTTTCTTTAAAGATCAGCTGATATCTGCACCAGGATTTCAAAAACGACTCCACGAAGGTGGAGTAATGTAACAGGCTCCACTCTCAAATCACTGGTCTTCACCTGAAAGGTAGATTGTGAAACATTCAAAGTCCATCACTTGCCGGCCTAGTCCAACATCACTTTAGGTCCAGCAAAAGTGTGGTGATAAGTCATCCAATGTTGATGCCATCATCTAAAAATGAATCTGAACTAGTCCCGAGCATAAATATTCAGTCACTACTTCCTCAACGATACTTCCCAAATGCTGTCAGAAACATTCATTTAGACCTGATAGGATACGACAGAAGGTTTATGTATGGCGGAAGGCAAAACAAGGTCCCAATCCTGTAGCACTGGCCAGCCAACCATGGACTCTACTTCAGCCCCACTTCAAGGAGCCAGAGGCAGGAAATTACACAGTAACCTCTCCACCTCCCTCCTGTGATATCACCTCTCCTGATTCGGTCGTGACTCTTCCATCCCCTTGTGCTCGCAAGTCGATGTCCTCATTCCCCTGCCGAGCCTGCAACTGTTCGTTGGCAATCCTTTGCCATCCCCTCGTCATTTCCGTTCTCTCTTCTCTACCCTGGGAACCTCTCCTATCTCTTGTCCCCTAACCCGTTCTCGTGTTACATTGCTCAATTGTTGTATACTGGGAATTGTTCTTGGTTGAATTAGAAGATACATTCAGGATACCAATACGGCCCCGACATGGGAACGTATCAGTATGAATTTACCAGAAATGTTTAGAGCAGGCTTTTAGGATCTTTAAGCTATACAGCGTTACAAAAAATTAGAGCAGATTATGAACCAACATGCATTATAAATTTTTTTAAAATGCTTGGCTTCATGAATAGCGTCCAACAATGGTAAAAAGGGATTTTTCACGCTGGGGATGAAAAGACAATATATGATATAAGCAGAAGCAGAGGAGTGCATGAACGTGAAATAATTGGATTCTTATCTTGCTTGCTTGATGGCTATTTTTATATCATTCAACATTATCTTTGTTTATGAAAACTTTTAACAGAAAAATCGTACGTGGATTTCTCGTTTTAGCTTTTACTGTGAGAAAATTGATTGAATCCAATGTGACAATTTAATTTCATTAGAAAGAAAAAGTCAAGAAAAGTTGTGAAATTTCACCAAAATTACATTTTTCTCGCTATTTCCTCAACGTGTTTCAAGAACATGAATATATACTGAGCTTTGAATTATGTCGCAAACAGCCTAAGAGCAAGTAAATTTTTTATGTTTGACCCAATGAAATCTCTGGTTTTTCTTGGGCCATAACAAGATCCCATAAAATAACCATGTCTGACCCAACCCAAGGTAATATGTACTTCAACATATTATTTCCCGAAACAGTAATGATCTTTTCTGCATCTTAAATAGTTTTTCACTCACTACTTTAGAAGCACTGTCATCAGGATATCTCCATATTGTTGCAACAATATCGCTTGATCTATGGATTTCTGTATCAAAAGAAATGAAGAAATGAGAAAGAATAACAACTCACACTGGTACAAGCGCTGCATGCCAGTCATTCACTAGGAACAAACATTTTTCTCCGTAAGTAAATCCTCCCAAGGGAAGTACAAGAGGAGCCTCACATGCTGCATAGCAAAGTAGCACAAACCTAAACTGTAGGAAGAAATTTTATTTTAGGATCGTCTCCACAGTGTAACATACAAAGAGACATGCATTGGACCAAAGAAGTTAACTAAATTGACAATGTACTGAAAAAAGTTTAGCTAAAAGTACATAAAATATACGTAAAACTTCAGCGATTTACCTTTTTTGATCTGAAATTTAGATGAAATAAAAAAGATTGAGTGAATCTGATCTTTTCTATAAGCCAACCTCATCATCATATCAGTAGTAAGCGTCATTTCAGGGCTGTGATATGAGTTGAATTTATGCACTCATCAAATGACTGTTTGCGCACATAAATGGTATATGGGTAACGTTAAGGCTATCATTTTTTTTTTGAATCAAACGTTAAGGCTATCATATATCATATATGTTTTTTTTGAAAAAGGCTATCATATATGTTGAATTTACAAACTCACAAAACGACTTTTAGATAGAACAAACGATTAATTGGGAGAAAATCCAGAGGATGGAGGCAACGGTCCCAAATCAAGAGTAGATGCACAGCAAAAATTATGAGAATATGTAAGGAAACAGAAAGGTCAGTTTGCCAGTGATGTTGACTTTAGGAAGAATATGTTCATTTACGCTCATAAATTTACCTGATTGTCCCCATAGGTACCGTGTATGTCACCGTACGGGTTTCCCGCTCGTTGATACGAAAGATGATCAACAAATACCTAAGCAAGAGAACAAAAAAAATACAATCAATATAAATCATTTGCGATTACATTCAGACGAATAGTTTTATTTTCATCAGTAATGCACCGTACTATTGGAAGCAGGAGATTAAGAAGATTCGAAAGAATAATAGAATATGCGTGTACTTACCCAGTCGACGCCAGCTCTATATTCTTGATAGAATGCGACTTCATGTTCTCCCCCGAAGCAAGGGATCTTGATTTTGCACCCAACGTCAGATGCGCGTTTAACGTTAGCGTCAGACACTCCATTTAAATACCTTGGCGAGACTACCATAACCCGATGACCGCGGGCGGCAAGTGCAACAGGCAAAGATCCACACACATCTCCCAGGCCTCCTGTTTTGGAGTAAGGCGCCGCTTCGGCTGTAACAAAAACAATGCTGTGTTTTGTTCTAGCTTCCGGCTGGACATCCCCAACAACCTCCTCAAATTCGTCTTTCTCGACGGCAACTTCGTCGTCACTGACAATTGGGACTGTCGCTTTTCCTGCATAAAAATAGTTGACTTCATCGTCATTTTCATTTTTGGAGGAAAATTTTCAGCGCACTGGACTGCGATAAGTGAACACAAGAGCATTCAAATTTTAAAGATTCAATTTTCTTTAAAACATATCAATCCAATGAGAATTAACTTTGCCTGCGTGGTAGAAATTCGGCTGCATTGCAGTAACCGTAAAAAGCAGGAAGAGATGGGAGAAATAGACAAGTTTACCGTTCAGCGCGTCTGTTTCCAGCGCCTCAGAAGCCTTCTTCTTTTCTACGACGATATTCGCTTCATTGCTACTCTTCTTCGCGAAGCATCCGGTCAGAGCGACACTCTTCCGAGAAGAAGAAAACCGGAGGCCAACCCCGTGCCGAGATCGCCGACAATGTATAGCTCGCCCGCGCGGATCCGATTCCAAGGAATTTCTCCCAGTCACAGCGCAACTGGACGACTGAAGAGCGTTCATGGCGATCGATCTCGCCCACAGATCGCGCGACGAGGATCGAAGGAAGCCGCTCGAGATGAGGCCAACACCCCCCCCCCCCTCCTTCGCGAGACTATCGATGTTCATCCGATACCGCTGAAAAAGCGTCCACGTGTCACACCTCCATTGGATATTTACACAAGAATCAGCCACGTGGACCGTCCGTTACGGCCGCGCTGACGACCAGGCCCACCGACTGCCCCTCGGCGGAGGCCAACCGTCCGTTTGAACCGGGCCCCGGCCCAGTAAAAACCGGCTCGGCCCAGTAACAGTCGGGTCGTTGACTTTGAGCCCAGGACGGAGGAGTCAACGGGGGAACCTGATCTTCGTTCGAGAACGCGACACGTGGCAGGCGGGGGCCAACAAACCCTAGTTCTTCTTCTTCTTCTTCTTCTTCTTCCCCAATTGACTTATCTGCAAATTTTCCTCCGGCGAGAAGGGTAGATGCGCCCGATCGGACGGTGAGGATCGCGGCGATGGGGTTCTGGAAGGAGGAGGACAGGGCCATGGCGGTGGCGGTGCTGGGGGAGAGGGCGTTCGAGTACATAGCCAAGGCGCAGGCCGCGGCGGAGGGGCTGACGGCGGTCGGCGGCGAGAGAGACCTCCAAGACAAGCTCGCGGCTATGGTGGACGGCCCCAATCCCTCGGGCTTCTCCTGGAGCTACGCGATCTTCTGGCAGATGTCCAGATCTTCCGCCGGGGAGATCGTTCTAGGCTGGGGGGACGGCCATTGCAGGGAGCCGAGGGAGAAGGAGGAAGGCGAGGATTCCTCGCCGAGAGGCCGCCGGCTTCAGTGGATGCGGAAGGAGGTGCTCCAGCGGCTAAGTTTCTGCGGCGCCGACGACGAGAACTACGCTCTGCGCCTGGACAAGCTGACGGACGTCGAGTTCTTCTTCCTCGCGTCTATGTACTTCTCCTTCCCGCGCGGCGTCGGCGGCCCGGGGAAGGCGCTCGCGTCCGGGGAACCAATCTGGGTCAGCGACGCGACCGCCATGGCCGATTTCTGTGTGCGCGGGTTCCTGGCCAAGTCCACGGGGATCCGGACCGTGGCGCTGGTGCCGACCGACGACGGCGTGCTCGAGCTCGGCTCGGTCGCGGCCGCGGCGCAGACCGCGGAAGCCGTGGCCGCCATCAGAGCCCTTCTCTCCTCCGACCGCCATGATCGGACCAGGATCTTCGGCAGGGACCTGGGGGACTGCAGAAAGAGCGGTCTCCTTCTTCATCCTCTTCCTCAGCCGAGCCTCTTCCCTCTGCTAAAGCAGCAGTCTTTGCCTTCGCCGATCCCGATCTCGAGACAGATCGACTTCTCCGCGGCCGGGCAAGCCGGGGAAAGAGAGGAGAAGCCGTTTCCTCCCGAGGAGCGGAGGCCGAGGAAGCGAGGGAGGAAGCCCGCTAACGGCAGAGAGGAGCCCCTCAACCACGTCGAAGCGGAGAGGCAGCGCAGGGAGAAGCTCAACCAGCGGTTCTACGCGCTGAGAGCGGTCGTCCCCAACATATCGAAGATGGACAAGGCCTCTCTCCTCGGCGACGCCATAGCCTACATCAACGAGCTCCAGGCCAAGCTCAAAGACATGGAAGCAGACAGAGAGAAGGTCAGAGAGAGCCCTCTGGTGGAGGTGAAGGCCGTGGGGGAAGAGCTGGTCGTGCGCGTAGGCTGCTCTCTCGAAGCCCATCCTGTTTCAAAGGTCATCGCCGTGTTCAACGAGGAGCAAGTCGAGGTCGTGGAGTCTACGGTCAACGCCACCGGCGACATGGTCCTTCACACCTTCGTCGTCAAGTCTGGCTCCTCTCAGCAGCACACCAAGGATAAGCTTCTGGCAGCGCTCTCCCGGGAGAAACGCGCCCAGTAAAAAACTTCAAAAGTGGAAGAGACTTCCAAAGTGGGAATAGATCGTCCGCTGCAGGGTGTTGAGAACCAGGTGCGCTTTCGGCCACTTTCGATTGGTGGGTTTGGAAGGAGCAATCTTGAATCCGATTGCCGAGGCTGTTGTTGACCTCGATGCGGTCTTTGATTTATTCTGTGGTAGAGAATAGTGTGTGAATTCATCTACGCTTAACAGTAATAACTTTCTCGGGCATCATCTGCTGATGAGCAGTATTCTGCCATTAGATTGGAGGAGAGATGGTCTTGTCCAGGATTTTTGTTCTTTCTTTGTTCAACTTTCTTTGGATGGGAAGCTGAGCTGGAACATAATTGATTCGCCCGTCATTTCTAGAGAGATTGCTGGTGACTGGTGAAGAGATATCATTCAGATATTCGTCCCAGTCCCTGAGGATTAATTAAGTGGAACATTCAAAAGGCTTTATAAACATTTACTGCTTGTATACGTACAATTCAGATAATAATTCTGATTGAGATATTTATAATGAAATGCAGGTCAACTTGTGTGCGTATGGGAGAGAGAGCATCAGCAGTCGAGGAAAAGTGATGGAAGGGATGGAGGAGTCACGGCTCCATCGCCAGAAACTTCTTTATCATTGCTCGGACAATTGAAGAAATAAAATACTAAGACTGACCTTGTACGGCTGACACCACCAACGAATTCTAACTTAATAGTGTCTATTGTGGATCATTTCTTAAATTGGGTTGGAATAAATCAGGATCAACAAGACGTCACCGCTTAGATGGCCTTTCAAACATAAAATATCGCTCAGAAGTGCAAGAGAACAGGTCCAATACCAACCAATATATTGTTGAACATGAATGAGGGAATGTCTCCTCAAGAGGTCAACAGAATTCAAAATTTGGTTAGGTGCATGGACTAAATTTTGGAATCCATTTGTGCTTGCTAATTTGTAGGGTAGAATAGCCTCTTCATAAGTCAGAGATTATCATATCTGAGATAGACTGTCTCCTCATTTACATGAATCATTATGTCCAACATTTTTTATGATGTCGTCTAGTCATTATACTATCAAGTTCATTTGTGTTCCTAAAAAAGATTATGAAGTGCGAGTCCTCATCAGATGAGGCCATGACGGTAAAGAATCTGGATTTTCTTTGAAGACTACCTTTTCTCCCAGCATGTTTTCACAGAAGATACTTGGCTTGAAATAGGTAGTTCTTTTGGAAACAAAACATTTTTGCTTCTCAAGATGACAAAAGTAGTATCCAAACCTTCTCCTTTTGGATATCTGTAAAATCCATACCTTGGGGTCCTCGACTCTAGTTTATCAAATTAATATCTCATCTTATGGAGTAGACTTCCGACACTTGACCCTACTTAAAATTTCATTTACTTCCTCCACAAGTGTAGTATGACTACAACTATCGTGAGCGTGTATACCCAAAGTATTTGTTGGAAACTTTATTTTCTCGTCATGGATTACACTATGTCAAATAAGGTGGAATTTTGCCTCTTTGATGTATCATTCATTAAAGGGGAACATGGACGCGCCAGCAGAGTTAGGGTAACCGTGATGAACTTGATGAATTCCATACCCAGGTATTCTTCTTCTCAATCATATCAAAAGATTTTAATACTCTTTCTAGTATGTGGTCGCATACATCGCATGTATCTGCCTCCAATTTCTTGGTGCATTATTCATATCCAAATTTCTAGACGTGGGGTACTTTTCCCAAAATATATGACTAAAAATTGTGTATGATCCAAAATCAAATGCATTAATTATGCATTGTAGAAAATCTTCATTTTCCGATGTTCCAAGGATTCAAAAAAGATGAACCTCATTCATATAGTTCTTGCTCTTCTTGAGATAAACATAAACTAGGATATGGTATGAAACATCTAATGGATAATATTCCCTTGACTAATAATGCTGTAATATTAAATTTATTTCTAAAATAAACAGAACAAATATTGTTCACAATAGTTAAGGGATATCTAATTTTGTTCAAATGGTGTTCTCTATGATGTTAGAAACATAATATTATTCCATAAATAAATCCTTTTTAACTCTTAATTTTTTTTATTCTATCTTCCTGGTCTGGGGAATTGAGTTTCAACCATTCCTGTATATTATTTTATAATCTCTTTCTTCGAAACCTTCACAATTCATTATTATTTGATATAGTCAGGGCTTAGATTAAGAAGCATATCAAGATAATATTGAGCTTGAGTATCCATACACTGATTATCACAATATTTGCAATATTTCCTAACTTAAAATTCATCTTGTACTCATCTCAACTTTTTCCCATTTTTCAATGGATAAAATATTTCCATGCTTCAACCTGCATCAAGAAATCTAAGTGAGGTCTATGGAGCACTTACACTACCACGACATGAATCGACCTGACTGACAGTTTGGTATAAAACTATTCAGGGATTCGCGCAGATCAATCAAATGAACTCTTTCCACTAAAGAGCACCCACTATATATCATGTGTCCCCACATTCATGACTATGGGGAGGCCATACTCATCATATGAGTAAGGTATATAGTCTTATTCTATCCGGGATACTTTGATGTCATTCTAGAGTATCCTTGGAATAAGAAGATTTAGAACACATGTTTACAGACTAGTGATCTCCGTATTAGGATATCATCATAATTCACTAAGTCTCATCATGTACTCATGGACTTCATTATAAGCATCATGGGTGTACTATGAATACATTGTATTAATGAACACGGAAAGAGATATTGGTCGTTTGATTGGCTTGGCAGCCACATATATTTTAAATGTATCTCCCTCCCTATCTTCCATTGTTTCTATACCCCAACCAACTAACTCTCTCTCTCTCTTTCTATCTCTCTCTCTCTATCTCTTGCTCTCTCTTTCTCTCGCTCTCTCTCTACCTATCTCTCTCTCTATCTGTATCTCCCTCTCCCGCTCTCTCTCTCCCTCTAACTCTCTCTCTCTCTCTCTCTTTCTCTATTTGTCTTTCTGCCTCTCAACTTTTATCAAATTTGAACCCTCTAACACAAAATAATTTAGAAAATAATGAATATATAAATCTGATATACTAGACTACCAAAAACATGCTGGGAGCAAAAATCCAAGATGGTATACAAAGAGAGAGAAAAGAAGTTTAAATAGAGGTGCCCCAACTCTCCCAGCCTCTGGATTTAATTCCAAGGTTTTGAGAGCTCAGATAACTTTTTGCCACCTTGATCCATATCCTTAATGAAATAGAATCAAAATGAGACTTTTGACCTAGCTGTTAAGCAACCTTAAATGGGCTCTCAAAAAGAAATTCTTTCCTATTGTGCCTTTTATGATCTGGCTCATGGTTTAGATTTCTTGCTCTGGTCTTGAAGTGGCATGAAATTCTCATATCCCCCATTTGGATTCAAAATACACCATTTAATTCAACAAAGTCATGTATTTCAAATAATATTCTAAGAAGATGTAAAAACAATCAACTTGACTCTAAGTCAAAAGGGTTAGTCTCACAAATAATTTAATTAGAATTTTTTACACTTAAATGGTAAATAATGCAAGTAAAAACATGAAACTAATGAAAAAGCTCATGCAAAAAATCATTCTTTTTTTGAGTTAATTTATCTGTCAAATATTTATGACCATGGAACACACCTCGATGATGTTGGGTTCTGTGCCTTGGCTCGTCGATGGAAAACACGTCTCCATGGATGCAGAAGCGTAGTCGATCGATTCTCAATCGATCTTTAAAACAAAAAATTGTAAGTACCTTTTGGGAAACTCGTTCCACCCTTGAATGCTGCTCCGAGATCATTCTGAAGCCTTTCATACGTCCGGCCTCTAGAAGTATCCGCGCGATCACTCGGTGCTTGGATCTCCACATCTTCTTCTTCAACTCTTATTGAAAATGTAGAAGATCTCCTCACCATGAAGACACTCTTCCTTGGATGAGTGGAGAAGAGAGTTGAGAAAGGGAGAGGGGCTCTCAAATCTGGCTTGCATGGGTGCTTAAAATGAGCCCTATTTCCCTCTTTATATTTCACTTACGGTTTTTCTTAAAAACCCTCCAAAGTAAAATATATCCACCAATGTCCTTATGACCTTGTGCATGTGACCCTCCAGTCCCATGTATTGTTCTAGTTAATAACTTTAATGGCCCAATAACATTCATTGACCAACCTTATTAATTAACTATATCAACATATAGATTATAAATAAGGATTGATTTAACCCAATCGATAGGTTAAGTTTCCAACCTGTGGGGTGTCAAGCTACACCTCGTGCTCTAGGAGATACCGAGTAGTTTTGAACTCTCTCATGGAACCTTTTCCGTCATCAGTTACCGTATATGTATAATCCATCATCTGCATGAGACTCTCCAATGACTTCGGGTATGGTTTATCATCAAACCCTAATCCGTCATTCGATTAGTACAATGCATAAGAGGGATAATTGGAGAACGCCTTCTCCAATATCCTCACGACCTTGGCCAGGGATTTTTCTGCATCGTCTTCCTAGAGTCAATATCCTCTTATACCGAGGGCGGATGATCCCATCTTGACCACCCAATCATCTCCGTAAGCTTATTACTACATCCTATCTATAACTTATTTGAATCCCTTGATTAGAGGCTCGTAAGTCATAGTCAAAACGTAGTCGTCCACTCACAAGATGTCCTTGGTGTCTCATGTCAGTGGATCACTTATACAACCGTGACTTGAATCAACCTGATTGACGTTTAGGTATAATACCATTAAGGGATTCATATGCATCAATTAAGTGAACTCTTTCTCTAAAGAGCACCCACTATCTGTCCTTAGTGTCGCCACACTAATAGCTACAGGATCAGCTATACTTATCATATAAGTAGGATCAACTAGTGCTATTCTATCTGGATAATTTGATGTTTGTCTCTATTATCCATCGAATAGGAATATTTAGAATACATGTTTAAAGACTACTGATCACTGTACTATGATCTTATCATAATTCACTAAGTCATTGCATGTATTCATGGACTTCGTTATGAACATCACACAGAATAATAATGTACACAAATGTTTTATTCAATAAAATTAAATAAACATGATAGTGTAATTGGCTTACGACCACATAATATCCATCAATCTCCCACTTGGACTAAAGCCAATCACCCTTGTTCAACAATCCCACTGTTTGACAATGACACTCAAAAACTTCATGAGCTAGTGGCTTAGTTAGTGGGTCTGTTATGTTGTCGGTTGATGGAACCCTTTCCATCACAATATTTCCTCATGCAATGATCTCCCTAATCAAGTGAAATCGCCTCAAAATGTGTTTTAACTTCTGATGAGACCGTGTCTCTTTCGCTTGTGTCATTGCACCATTGTTGTCGCACAAAAACGGAATGGGTTCTGAGATGGAAGGAACAACGCCAAGTTCTGTGATGAATTTCTTCAAGCAAACTACTTCCTTGGCAGCCTCAACTGCTGCTATGTATTCAGCTTCTGTCGTCGAGTCTGCGGTAGTACTCTGCTTGGAACTCTTCCAAGATATCGCACCTCCACTCAATGTGAATAGGAATCCACATGTAGATCTACTGTCGCCTAGATCCGACTAGAAACTTGAGTCAGTGTAACCCTAGAACTTTAGCTCCTCTCCTCCATAAATCAGAAATAAATCCTTCTCAAGTACTTAATGATGCATTTCACTACTACCCGGTGTTCCGCTCCTAGGTCTGCCTGAAATCTGTTCATAGCACTTAGAGCAAAGGCAACATCAGTCCTAGTACATAGAATCGCGTACATGATGGATCCAATAGCCAAAGCATATGGAACTTTAGACATCATCGCTCTACCTTGAGGAGTCTTAGGTGAGTGCTCCCTAGATATTTGAACTCCATGTCTCATCTGAATGAGATCTCTCTTAGAGTTCTCCATGCCAAACCTTTTGACAATAGTATCTATGTACATAGATTGGGACAATCCTAGCAACCTCCTTGATCTATCTCTGTAGATACGTATTCCCAATACGTAGGTTGCCTCTCCCAAATCTTTCATGGAGAAGTTCTTGGATAACCATGACTTTACTGATGACAACACTCCTACATCATTCCCAATGAGTAGAATATCATCCACACAAAAAGTCACGAAATTGGTTGCATTTCCACTAGTTTTCTTGTATACACATGGTTCATCTTCATTCTTAATGAAGTCATAAGATCTGATAGCCTCATCAAATCTGATATTCCAGCTCCTCGAAGCTTGCTTTAATCCATAAATGGATCTTTGCAACTTGTACACCTTATCTGGAAATTCTTTGGATTCATAACCTTCAGGTTGTATCATATACACCTCTTCCTCTAGGTTTCCATTGAGAAAAGCGGTCTTGACATCCATTTGCTATTTAAAAAATTTCTCTTAGGATCAATAAAGAGGTGATGAAAAGTTCAGGTAGTATGAATAAAGATCTTGATAACAGGTAGTCATAAATTTTCTTTACAAGTAATTTATCATCATTCATGCATTTATGCATAAAAGAAATGATGACTTTCATCATTTAATTTATAAATATTTGCATTATCCATACATTAAAAATATTCTTCCTATTTAAAGTATTGTGGATTTTTAATTTAATAAAAACAAATATAAAATCTTGTGCATGAAACAAAGCCCAACATTATTCTGAACTTTTGCAAGAGTAATTATGATTTTGTAGATTTTAAACAAAAAAATTTTAAACAATCTGTGAATTTATCCTCAAAGAAATGATTATTTTAACTCTCTCTCTCGTAGTATATATATAAAGTTTAGTTTTACAAGTTTCAAATATTTACGGGCTTATACCTTCCATGTTTCAGGGTTATAGTTCATCGGGTGGGCTAGCAGATCGCAAGAGCAAACCAATATGGCAACAGATCATGTGTGTGGATGAATGGGTCAGCCTGAAGTCAAAGCCTGAATCTAATGCATAGTTAACGTAGAATTTCACCATGCTGCTATGAGTCATTTGAGATTCTAAGATCCTGATGATACAAGGCTTGTGATTGTCAACTCACTTTGCTACTGGAGGCTCAATAATAATTTGAAATCATGTGACAAGCCCTTTTAACATATATTTATCATTTGGAGAGTATAAAAAATATATGTTGTGCCTTAATGTGCTCTTGTATTCATTATAAAGCTGAGATGGAGAAAAATTAATGGATGCAATATCATCTGATTGGACAAAATATTGGAGAGCACATCACTCCTAAAATTTAGGACTCTAACATTTTTCAGAAGCATATAAATCTATAGGTTTGAGGAAAATCATATTTCTCCTGAGGAAAAATAGTCTAACCAATTATCAATATTTGATTTGTTATCAGTTTGTAGTGTAAATATAGCTAAAAGTTTGACCAAATAAATCATGCATTTCTCACTGTTCCAACCTTATGGGCCCAGATGATTCAACGACACTTGATCAACTATATTTTCTGATATTTGTTCCATTTTTTCTCTCAATCAGAAAAAAATATATAAAATTTAATTTCATAAATTTTCAACCCCTACACATATGTTATATTATAGTTATTAATGATTTTTTACTGATCCAATTTAAACAGACAATTCCTATCGACACATGTATTTGAACTTTACTTGTGAATAAAATCACAAACTCAAAGTTTAGTTCTAATTCTAATTCTAATCAGACTGATTGAGTGAAAAATTATTGTTTCTTATTTACTTTTTTAATGATTTTTTTATAAAAAAATACTTATATTTTGTGGCCTAAAATTTGAAGTCAATTGATAACCCAGAAAAACAGTATGCGTCATCATTAACTCTTGGATGAAAAAAGATTATAATGTTTCCTTACTAAGTATAATTTGGGTAAGGGTCGAACCACAGGTAGTCAGAAATAAATTAGAATATTTTTCTGTGTCATTATATATTTATAGTTTTTTAGATTTAAATAAAAACTAAATCTAAGAGAGGCAATAGTTTTCTTATTTTCTAAGCAAATGCAACTAAGGAAAACCTAAATAATGTTTAGAATAACTTCAAAGATAAGATTTGTTTAAATATTGTAATATGAATAAATGAAATAACAACTACTAAAAATATCTTACATTATTTTTTGGCACAGGATGCTAGGGTTTCCCACGGGAGCACCCTGGACTTGATGTGTTCGCGCTGAAAGTGTGTAGCAGATATCCAATTTTTAGGTTACTAAAAAATGCAATAACTTGAGCTGTAGGATGAATTTTTTAGCACAGTTCATGGTGTTGGAAAGCTCTGGGACTTGGCTATCATATCCTTTGAAAATTAAGCCAGAAAAATATAGTGTGAAAGTAAGGAACCTCTGAGAATGCACAAACCTCTGGTATCACTCCCTTTCGAGCCAAAGATGCATTCTTCTTCAGTTTCCTCCAACCCTGATGATCTGATTCCCGTCTTCACTCAAACCTGACATTTGAACAGATAGGATGCAACAAACACTTCTGCACTCAAGGATTCCAAAACATTGTTTGGGATAGAAATTCAGGGATAAAAGGGTTACAAATAAGGATCCTATATTCTTCATGTCAGAAACCCTAGAATGTGTGTCCAGCATTTGGCAATTTGGCCTGTCAATTTTGTGCCCCCTTTATAGGAAAGAAACAGCAACCACCCACTTGAATTTCTCCTAAAAATAGGGCTCTCCTTTGACTGGGCTTAAGCTCCTTTTGGGATCCAGATTGGGCCTGCTCCATAGTGGGCTTCATTGTGCTTTAGGTCCCTCTCTTCTCCACCATTGATATTCCAATTACCTGAGTCCTGTTATAAGTGAATCTCCAAGGAAATCATGAGAAAAATAAACCACTTGATTCAAGGGAATCAAGTTACTCAAGGGAATCAAGTACGGCTAGTTCATAAATCATTAAACCCCATTAGTTAGGACCAATTACAGAACTGAGTGTTAATTTCATTTTCGACATGAATAAATGATAATTTTTGTGCATATTCTTGATATAAACTGTAAGATAAATCATTAAAACACATATTTCTCCCTACTATTTGATGTCATCATCAATTCAAAGTTATTATTTCTAATCACTCCTATAGATTCTTACTTTATTAATTATTATTTGGAATTGGTGGATTGTATTTCTGGGAGTATAAGCTAAACAAATAAAATTAGCATCTTTCGCTTCCTCAATTTACATTGTAGACAGTTTAGAGATAAATATTTAATTTTATTTTAATTATTTTTTTTTGTAAGAGGTAAATTCGGCATACAAGGTAAGTTTCCTCTTAACATTGTTGAAATAGAATTATCCTGATAGTCCTGAAAATAGTTTTATATAGAATATTGGACTAAATAAAATTATACATTCAAAAATTTATAATCATATCCTATTCTCAGATCCCAATTTGAAAATATTAAAGAAACATCTATCTGTGATACATAGTATTCATTATTTATTATGTATACTGACTTACCTATCTTTCCTTCACCTTCTACAGCTTTTATTATATATAATGTATATATAATTACTTTTACATATGCTTTCTTACCTATCTTTAGTTCACCTAATAAATATGAAAACTAGAGAAAAATATTTAATACTACATCTTTTATCAACATATATACATATGTCACTCTGGTTATTTATTATACATTACACAATATGTAGCATTAAATATTTAGAGATAAAATTATAATTATATTACATATGTGCACAGATTATCTTCTATTCTTCTTTCTGTCTTATTTTATATCATTTTATTTTTAACTCAACAATACATACACATCTCAAGATTAAGTAATATTATATCTAAATATCATATTTATTATCTGAAATAATATATTTATTGTATATTTCATATTATCATTCCTATATCATACATAAATATAATCTACTGTAATAATCTGTACAACTTTATATATTTCAAAAATTAATTAATCATTAGAATATTAAAATGTTTCAATTCTGAAATGGTTGTTTTATTATCTATCTTATTTATTTATTTGCCTTTTCTTATTTTTATGTTGTTGAAATGAAGCCTTACTAGTCTATCATGTCTGATAGGCGTGTACATATTCAGTGGTTGTCCCTCTAGTACAGATTAGAAAACCACACTTAGTGAATTTGTGTTGTATATGAATTACTAAATATTCATGAAACATATATTAGAAGAGCCATATGGAAATCAATTTTTCATTATATTTGTGGCTTCCCTCGGACACCCTGATAGATCAAGTATAAAGGCAGACATTCTTAACTCAAAACTGTACTATTCTAGATCTCCATTCATCATGAAAAATTCATAAAAAGTAAGTACAGGTCTAACAACTATGCTCAGAACTAAATACCACAGCAGAGCAGTAGAGGAAAATGTTGATAAATAATTTTATGGCTATGATCTAAAGGCCAGTAAAAAAGTGACTACAGCGTTAAACAAGAACATGAAGATAAAAGAGAAAATGCCCTTAAAGGGATAACACTATAAATAGACACCTGAATGAGTATTTTATTATATCAATGTACTGTTATGTTCAAACTGATAACGCATTTATGTGCTTGATTTACTCTTGGATGATAAATTTGATGATGTGCGTTGCTAATTTGGCTGTAACAGGATATTCTGAGACAGTTTGCATATAAATATCATTTAATCCAAAAAATTAATTTTATATTCACGATCAGCTAAATTTACTTTTTGAAACTATGTGGAATATCTTGAAATGATGACTTAATTCCTAGAATTGCAACAAACATATTATTACAAGAATACAACAATGTTAATAAATTATTCTTCTGATTCCATTGAAGTGGCTCTATTTTGATTTTTCTAAAATTTGAGTTGGGGGCAAGATTTGAGTGATGTAAGTTACAAAATGGGGATGAGTGATTTGTAACCAAATGTGTATCTCTCTAAGTTGGAGATCCACATGGTTTGTCCACTCGCTGACTAATTTTTTATGTGCATCATAAACTTTCATCCTTTTTTATTACATTAGGAGTGAATTTTGTAATTTTATTAGAAAATTTATAGGACTTAAGATGTATAATGATAAGTAGAGGTATCGTCCAAGGGAAGCTAGTCAGGTAATTCAATTGTGAGCTTCATGAATAATTTGACCCTAATAAGGATTAATTTAATCTTCAATGAAGATCAAATCACCTAATTAGGTGAAGAGTTTAGAAAGGGAGTAGAAGAGATGAGAAGAATAGAAGAAGTAAGGAGTTGTAGATTGACTTCTTTGATCCAATATGAAGGATCAAAGGGGTCAATTAGAGAGGTTAATATGGAGATTTTGTCTTAGTTTGTTTTGGGTGGATTTGGAAACCAAATGTACTAACTATCATAAAGACAATCTAATTTATCCGAAAAATTAAAATTTTTATAATTTTTTTAATGTAAAAATGGAGTAGCTAGGTAAATTTCACAATATCTCCTCTCAATTCCAGTAAGGGCTTGCCCATTCCCCTCAAGCCTAGCGATTTTGGATTCAGACTAAGATCGAGAAGAACAATGAAGAAATCCACTATCAATCATCCAAATTACACTAAAAATTCAAATACAAGGGAATCTAATAGGGTTGATCCAGGATGAAGCTTCTCTCTGTCTTGAAGCTGTGATAGAGCCACCTCCAGAATGACCTCCTCTCAAAATTTGGCTTTTATACTTAGGTCAAATGGTGAAAATTACCATTTTACCCCCAATCAGTAATTAATTTTTATCCATCAATGTTGAACGATTCAACCATGCAGATAGAAAAAGGAGGTCAAGATGAGCAAATCCATAAAAATCATCTCAATCAGACTTCAGGATCAAATGTTATCAATAAATGAATTTTGACCAATCATAATCCATGGATCAATATTCATTTATTCAATTACTTTTTTTTCCGTACATGGTCCAATATGGAGGTCTGATTGGCGGGTTCATTCTTGTAGTGCCACGTAACCCCTGGCAGAAAGATTACTGCTACCCTATTAACCGTACATGGTCCATTTAAAAATTAATTTCTTCCTCAAAAAATTCAAAAAAATCCTAGAAAATTTTAGAAAATTCAGTAATTCGTCCCCACATTAATTAAGATTAAAATTATTTTTTAAACCTACCATTTTCTTTTAAAAATAACTATTTTAATCTTAAATAAATTCCATAAAATTCATAAATTAACAGAAAATTAGGGAAAAATCAAAAATCAATTGGAAAGATTAATTAACATGTAATATATGATAACAACCCTATTTTAAACTCTTTAAATGCATAAAATTGTGCTAATCGCTTGAAGTAAATACTGAATTTATGGTGTTATCATCCACCCATGTAGTTATTGTGCACATCATTTTCTATCATCTTCATTATGATGAACTGACTCGTCGCTGCATCACCAAGCCATAATCATGAAAATCTACAGCTGAATGTTGTTATATTGGGCTATTGCGACGTCCCTGGTGTTATCATAAGGCACAACCTTAGGATATAAATTTGATGTTTGTTTTTTGAAGATTATAAGACACAATAACCAAACCACCAAATTCTCTGCAATATACAAATCTTACATTATTTAAGGATTGGCTTTTACGATCTCGATTTTTGGATTCTTTCATCTTGATTGATAAATTTTCTTCAGCTGACCACTTAGATATTTATAAGTTTAAATCTTGTTGTATTTCCTCATTTAGTTATTAATTTTTAAGGCTTGAGAATTCAAAATCATGGTATTTTGATGTTCCAGAAGAGTCTCTACCTGCTTAATCCAAAATGGTGTTCCCTTATCGTAAAATCCACATGCACTGTTATCAATAAATGCATCATCCCTTACATGACAAAATGATACAAACCCCAATCCTTCTCAGGATTTTTTGGCCTCTTTTGCTTTTAGGGTACTTGTGAGGCCTCCAACTTGTAGGATTTCTGCCAGTATATAATGTTCTCTCTCAGGGGCTGACGGTCTACTGCTTCCATTGTGCTGGTGAAGGCTGCTTGCCTTTGATCAGCAATTCCATGTCTCTTACAAGTTTTTTTGCATGACATTACTATTCTTGAAGGATTTGTCTCCTCTAGGTGATCAGCAATTCCATGTCTCGTCTAGGTGGGCCTGCCAATGCTTCAGATGGTCCTCTATATCAATCTCTTCCTTTTTTTTAAAACAATAAAGCAATATCTTCCTTATCTCTGATTGATTCCTCTACCTCCTGCCCATCTGACCCTCTCCGATATACCCTCTCATTTTGATATGAATACCATGCTCTTATTCACAAGTCAAAGTGACAGATTAAATTTAAGTGTATCCTCTCAATTTTTATGTAACATTGATGCCATTTCCTCTAAACATCAACATTTCAAATAATTCATTTTTTATGAATCACAACTGTTGATCAGAACAAGCTCTGTTTCCTTTTTCTTCAAGTGTTGTAAATGTTCCACTAGCATAAGTGGCCCATACCTTTTTATTCACTTATTTGTTCTTCGATAAGTGGGGCTGCATGTTTATAAGTGGCCCAAATAAAGTGGGGCCGCACATGGGAATAAGTCACTTAATCAGCCCTCCATGTATCTTATTAGCTGATATTCGAACCAGCTCAAGCTGTAAGTGCAATAGACTTTTTTGCTTATTCGAAAGCCCTAGCCTCCACAAGGGTTTTTCTGCCAGCTAGGGATAAGAAAATAAGTTTTGTTTGTTTCCTAACATGCTAACTAACATGAATGGGGAAAACCCCTTCCTGACAGGTTTACAAACAGCTCACAAACAGGTTAACCATTCGTGAACGCTTGGGATTCCCAAGGATTTTTTTTAACAATACTTTCTCTCTCCCCCTTTTGATCTCCCTCTCCCTCTCCCCCCTTCCATCTCCCTCTCTCTCCCTCTTGCCATCTCTCTCTCTCTCGGTCAATCTCTCATTCTCCCTTTCTTTTGATCTCCCTCTCTCTCTGCCTCTTTCAATCTCTCTCTCTGAGTCAATGTCTCACTCTCCCCCTCTTTTGATCGCCCTCTCTCTCAATCAATCCCTCTCTTGGTCAATCTCTCTCTCCGTCTTTTGATCTCCCTCTCTCTCTCAATAAATCTTTCTCTCAGTCAACCTCTCTCTCTCTCTATAACTTAACAGTTCCTTCAAAATGTTGTCCGTTCGCAAGCAAACACAATCGAACCAAACAAAATGCAAACATAGATTTTCACCTGTTTGTTCTGTCACAAACACTGTTCTTCCGATGACGAACAACAAATTTTCCATCCCAACTGCCAGCTCTGCAGAGAAGCATCATAGAAGTGAGGGTATGTATGCAATCTAACAATGACTTATGACACCTTTGTCATCAATAAGTCATAAAGAATTAACATTAAGAATTAACACGTGATGAACTCTGAGGTTGCCTATCTTCATCACAAACTTGCTTAGGAAAAAAAGACTCTTAAAGGATTGCCCACGACTAGTGATGGGAAATTTGTTGTTCATCACCAAACGAACAGAGTTTGTCAATGCACGAACAGGTGAAAATCAATGTTTGCATTCGCGTTTGGTTTGTACGTGTTCATTCATGAATGATTTGGGAACATACTTCTTTTTGGAAGACCTGTATAATTTGACAGGGAGAGGGGGAGAGAGGAAAGATGAACAAATAATAGTATACTTATATACAGGAGCAGGAGACAGATATTAATTCCAATTTAGCTGGCAGCGCTAGGAATCAACTTCCTTTGGAGGTCGCTGGGGCCTCCTATCAAATGACGTCACATACTCCTCAGCTAGCTTCTTTACCTTGTCTCCTTCTTTGATGAGAAAGCTCGCATTCTTTGCCTTGGAATGGTACTTCATCACCTTTTCCGTCGTCTTACCCACTGCCCATCGGTACTGCTCCACAGTTATGATGCCACTCTTGCACAATGGTCTGATGTGCTCCTTAACGTAAGCCTCCACCTGTTTGGAAGGATAAGTAAATGAACATAAAATATGTGACAATAACATCACAGAACTAGTGTTTGTGAATGGTGATGCAAAAATGTCATCGTCATCCAAAACCTGCCTCGTGAATGACTGCAGCTTGAGTAATGATGACTCATCTTCATGGTCATCCTACAACAGACAAAAGATGATGATGATGATGATGATGATAATGATGATGATGAAGATGATGATGATGATGATGATGATGATGATGATGATGATGAAGATGATGATGATGATGATGATGATTTCCCCTTTGTCTCTTGTCATCAGAGCAATGTTGACAAAGAATAATGTGAAGAGGTGATTAAGAGGCAAAGTTATCATTGTCCTCATTATTCTGATGAGGGCAAATGACTAGTCAGAAGTGGAAAAGCATTACCATTTTTGAGATGGAACTTGTGGTTATTTCCACTGCAGAATCACGTGAAGGGCTTCCATTTTTGCTGGACTCAGCTGGGTTATCAGGGTGAGCCGGACATCCTTTTGAGTGAATGGGCTTCTTACCACAAAGTTTGATTTGTGAATCATGCAACGAAGTTTCTTCACGAGTCTTTCCTTCAACCCTTTTGATTTGATTATCATCCCTGGCCTTAAAGTGCCCATCATCATCCAAATTGGAGGGGGAAGAGAGAGAGAGAAGTAAATAAACAGACAGAACAAAAGACAATAATATGTCAGAAGGGGAAAGAAAATTACCATCTTTGATGTGGAACTTATGGTTATTTCCTCTGCAGAATGGCGAGAAGGGCTTCCATTTTTACTTGATTCAACCAGGTTATAAGGTTGAGATCCAGTCGAGTGAAGCTCCAGCTGTGAATCATTCAATGAGGTTTCTTCACAATCATTACCATCCAACTCTTTAATTCGAGTATCGTCCATGGTCTTCAACTTGCCGCCATCAGAAAAATTCATGGATGAGACAGAGGAACCCCTTTCAGCTATCCTGGAATCGCTAAGATCTGTACTGTGTTCCTGGCATTTCTCACAGCTAATTTGTTCTGCTGGGCTATGCTCCGCATGCAGAGACTTGGTCAACGCTTCACAGTTTTCAGACGGGAGCGTCATTTTCACTTGTGCCTGGTTTTCCAGCTTGAAAGATTCATCTTGGATGAATGAATCTGGACAAGAATTGACAGCCGGTTCATTTTCTTCCCGATTGGATACAGCCATGAGAGGGCTATTTGGCGGAGAGTCTGAAAGAAGGCCAGCCAGCCTCAACATTTGTTCTACACTCTCGTTTGTGGATTCAGGGAATCCATTGGCTTCATTGGTCCCCACGTCAGTCGGGTTTATGGCTAAGTCAACTGCCTTCAACCTTGAATCCTTCCCATGGACTGCTCGCTGAGAACAGAGATTCACATAAACTAGCTTACTTTTGGACCGTTCACAAATTTCTTTTTCAATGTTCACAGCATCAGCAATGGCAAGCTCCACTTCTGCCGCTGTGTGGACGATAGGAATGCCCACTCTTTTCAAATATTGTTCAGCAAGACGGTAAACTTGTGTCTGTTACATATTTCACAGAAGAAAAGGCTCCATAAAACATTATGCTAAAAATACACCATGGCAAAAGGTGAAAAAATACAACCTGCCTAACAGGCATTGGAATCTTCTTGTGGCTACAGGGCATAGGCACCGGCCGCATCACCATCGGCAGTTGTGCCTGTCCAAAAGGAAACATACACGAATAAGTTGTAGTTTTTGCCATAAAATTGGACAATGGCGAGTCCTCGTGTCTCCATCACTCATCCTCATTAGGATGGAAATGAAGAAATCATCTCTGTCTCTCATCCTTGGCAGAATGATGATGAGGATGCCAAATTTGTCTTTACAGCACTTCTAGTCATCCTCCCCTTGTTAACCTTTTTCAGATGATGAGGGACAATGACACAATCATCATCGGTATCATTCAAGTGCAAGATGACAAAATCTTCACTGTCACTCAAGCTGCTGACGATGAAAAAAATATTTGGATGCCGATGATGATTTTCATCATTGTATACAAACAATATTAAGTAAAGCAACTTGTTAAAAAATGAAATTGATTGGTTCAACGTACTAGGAGCGGATAGCTTCCCTTCAGAGATTGATCCTTTTCACTGCTCTGAGAAGTTCCTGAGTTTGATAACGAACTCTTCCTGGCGAGAACCTCTAGTGCCCACTGCCTCTTATCACTTTTGGAAGAAGACGAGCTCAGGGGATGCTTCGTTTGCTCTCGAATTGCCTTTGTGATAATGTTCTCACTATTTTGAAGATCTTTTGCTGGGGCACTGCCACCGGTTTTTAATCTTTTATTTTGTGCAGTAGCTTCTGTTGGATTTTTCCCATGTGCATCAGCAACGTTGGATAGAGGCTTCATCCCCTCTGTTCTGGGAAGAACAGAGGTGTCGGCTAAGTATAGCCTTGAAAGCAACGAATTATCAGCTTGTGATTCACCATCTTGTGCAGTTTCAGGATTAAAGACAGGGGATTTGAGTTTTTTAAGGAGTTCAAGCACAGACTGCAGGGTTTTGACCTTTTCAGGCTCGTCGCCGACGCGACGATGTTTCCAGAATTCCACTGCCCAGTCTCGGTCCCAAGCACGTTTTCGCCTTCCACTAGCTGTTGCATACACCTTCTTGGTCAGATTTTCCCGCACCTTTCCTTTCTGTGGAAGTATATTCCTCGCTCTCAGAGGCTTCAGCTCAGATTTATCGAAGCTCTCAGTCGCAGATCTAGATATTGCAGCACGAAATGCAGAAAGCAGCTTCCCATCAAAGGCCTTACTGATGTCTGATATATTTTTTTCACCAACCGTATCTCTTATCTCGCCTCGCAGTTTCTGAATTAAAGAGGATGATTTGTTATCAGCCATGGATTTCCACAATATCTTCTTAACCCTCAATCCACCACTGCCGCACTTCTCATCAACTCTCGATGATTGAACAATGCTCATGATATCAAGCGTGGCATTATTTTCTGGATTTGGGTTAGACTCCAGATAGTTAGATGGCGACCCCAACGCTGAAAACTCGGTCTTTGTTTCCAGACATTTTTCAAACTGACGCTTCTGGGGAAGCACATGTGATTTCTCATCGTCATCCTCAGGTTTCAGGCCAATGCAATCCGCTGCAGGGGCTTGAAGATCTTGAACTCCTTCAGGGGATTGGACACCACCTCGTTCTTTGTTCCTAGAAAATTGAAAAGAAATAAAAAGAACAATGATGAAGATGCCTAGTGGGTACATCTGCATTAGAACTTGTTTTTACTAAAAGGGCTCTCCAAGTTACAGTAGAATATGGATTCAGTAGAATGGCAGTAAATTGAAGGAGTTTCAAAAGAACAGTTATCAGAAGTGTTAAATACTTACAAAAGGGGAGACGAAGGAATATCAAAATCCCTTCTAGAGGGACTTTTAGGTTCAGGAATCTCCAGAACTATATCCATACCACTGTCAGTATCGCTCCTCATGACATTCTCCACTGAATGTTACAAAAAACACAACAGAATATCAGAGAAATCCACAGTGAAAAAAAGAGTGTAGCAGTTCTCTTGAAAAATTATCTAGAAATTGGAAAAAAAACATGGTTTATGGATAAAAAAACTGGATAGACATATAAGAAGAAACTACTTTCAGATACAAAATGAAATTGCCCAAAACTCTCACCCTCATCATAACCCATTACAGGATTATCTGCTGATACTTTACCGGGAGAAACCTCAGATGAAAATTCTGATGGGCTCCGATTGGTTTCAGGATTGTTTATCAAGAGTTGATTTGAATGCTGACCCATAACATTTATGTGGCCCCACTGATCAAATACAGAAGCTGATGGCATGACATTCAGCATTGAAGCTTCTTGTTGTGAACATGTTCTAAGGTTTGTCTCAATTTGATAGAGGCTCTCGTCATTGCCGCTGAATTGATTTCCTTCGATCAAGGAGATGACAACGGCTGTCTCACCAGGATCAGCAATGGAGACTGAAACCCTCCCAGAAAGAACAGAACCCACAGAATGAAAACTGCAAGGATTTCTCTGATCATTTTCAAGCAAAAGATCTTCTTCAGAAATCTTCTCCGATCCTCGTGATGCAGGCTTCTTAATGCATCTAGCAGAAAAAAAGTAAAATCATAGAATAATTTTCATTTGTTCAGCAGAGATAAGACACTACCTTGGACAGAGCCATGAACTATGAGATGTGTCTTCTGGATCAAAACCAACACAAAAAGCATGGTACCTGCAAAGATACAACATGTAAAATAAGAATTCAGCGAAGAATGTTAAGTTAATAAATGGTAAGGTTTTAGTATTTCGAAGTACAGTTTGTGATTACCAGACATCACATGAATCGCAAGCAATCGATGTGTCAATGTTTGTGTCTTCTTCTGTTGGAGCTCTGTCTCTAATTTTGCAACCATGTCCATCCAGACATACAACTGCCTACAAGATATATGTGAATGAGATATCAGAAAAATAGAGGAAAAAAGACAATATGAATGTGCAGATTTAATTCTCATTACATCTTCGTCGATGTAGTACGAAGGAAATGAAAGAGTGTTAAATCTCCCTTCTACGTGCAAATCTTCATCCCTGGGAAAAAGAAAAATAACTTTAAGAAATAAAACTAGATACGACTTAATAATCACACTTCGAGTTGACACTGTTCAGTCATGCATTTTTTTCAGCGTACAGACCAATAGAGTCAAATAATTCTTGGAAGTTTGGTGTTTTTCAATCATTTCCCAAAACGTTAGTTGGGGCACTCAAATTCACAAGTAAAATGACCCAAAATATCAACCACAAAATGTAAGAAGGAATGCACGTTCAATAAGCATAAAAAAGCTAACACAAATGATCAGCCCCCAGCAATGAACTGGCCCCTGCTCTATCTGATGTTACTTACCCAAAAGAAACACGGCACACTTATTCCAATACTCAGTGTTGTCTGGTTGGCCAGTTGAGAAAGTTTGAGTAGATATTTCCATCTTGGTGCCTTATCAGCTACACCAGAAGGTGCCTTATTTGACCAGCGTGTGTCGGATTTCATAGATATGCAACAATCCCTATTTCAGCTACGACCAGAAGATGGAGAACGAGATAGTTGGACATGGACAAATGGCCTCTTCTCGGTCCATAAGGCTTGCATGATGATCCGAGAAGGACAAGAGGAAGACATGGCAATAGTCAGCGCATACAGGTTCATATGGCGCGAAAAAGTCCCATTGAAGGTGAGGTTTTTTGGGTGGCTGCTAGCAAGGAAAAGATTAATGACAAGAGTCTTTCGCAAAAAGTTATACCCAGATACTTCATTGCAATGCGTGTTGTGTTTGAATGGGGAAGAAGATTGCAACCATCTTTTCTTTGAATACTCCTTCGCTCGCACAGTTTGGGCCAGCCAGTTACTCTCAAGGATGAAGGTGACATCTGAACAGGCCTTTTGGGAGTCGACACAGAATTACGTGGGAAGAAGAAACAAGGAAGGGGGACGAGCATTAGCGGTGTTGTGGGCCATCTGGCTACATAGAAACGAGGTGTTGTTCAGAGGTAGAAGGGCTTCTACCGATGGAGATATACATGAAGTAGAAGGACTTAAGGCAGCATGGTCCTTGCGAACGACGAGAAATGAAGGGAGGTTTTGATGGTGACTGATAAGCACGTACAGGGCCTGTAAGGTCCTGACGGGAGGTTCACCGATTTGTCGGGTGTTCATACCTTGTCATGGTTCAAAAAAAAAAATTCCATCTTGGGAAAGCTACACCCCTTTCTTCTCTTCCTCAATAGACTTCAATCCTTCTAATCATATCTCTCAATATAGATATCATTCTCCTTCTATGAATATTGACCCATTCCCCGTTCCTCTGTCTTATTTTTGTCAAAATAAACAGTTTCTTCTTGCTTATTGGAATTACATGTTCTGAAGAAGAAATTACAAGACATAACGTGCCCTACTTGATCTATGTCCAAGAGAGTTAATTATTTTCGGGGGCAGAGGTGGAAGGCTCATCTTGACTAACTTCTAGAACGGCCAACTCCATCATCACTTGGGCTTTTAACAGTCCCTCTTGTCTCCTCCATCAGCCTTCTTGGTCTGATGCCAGGGCTGACCATATTTCTACGGAGTTATTATTCTATCCAGTGGCAATCTTGTCACCCTACAGTAGTGGATCGCCATTCTATTTGTCTTTTGTAACGTCTGTATGGCCCATTAAGGCTCACAGATATTCCACACTTAATGTGTCAGCTGGAATTTATATACTTGTTTCCATTTCCCATTCTTGCTATATTTTGACTTGTCTATTTCTTTCTGTATTTCCATTTATGGTCCAATGGGCCTAAACTTTAGCCCAATATGGTGTACCTTCACCTGGTATTTAAACCAGGATCACGTAGAAAATAAAAGTCACTCTCTTTTTGGTTACTTGAGATTGAGGGGTCTCGTAGGGTTTCCCAGAGGCGAAATCTACTCTGGGTATCCAAAATCTCTTGTCCAGATTTGACATAATGTCCTAGCTGGCCCACAATTGTATGCCAACTAATATTCTTGAATATAAGAGGTTTTTTTTGAGAAATTTTGAACTGTGATCACATGCCCATGCTGTGGTCACCAACGGGGACTTCCCAGGCAGTCACCCATCCTGGTACTGCTCTCGCCCAAGAGCGCTTAATTTCGGAGTTCTAATGGGATCCGGTACACTAGTGTGCTGATACTAGTGTAAATATATAAGAGGTTGACGAGTATTGTATTGCATGCACTAATCTCCTCGACAATTCAAGGGGGATGGCAAACAACGACTTCTGCAACACATGGAATCAGAGCCAGTTCCATATTTGGCCTAGAAATACCATTTTCCCTACCTCATTCATTCAGTCTCTGACGTCAGTTGATGTTACTTGTCATGTAAGGGAGAAATATTTTAAGTCTGGAAATGGAGAAGCTGAAGAGTTGAGGCATTTACGATCACACCCTCCAGCTGATGATTGGATTATGCCTACCTCTGCGAGACTAATATTAGTCAATTAGGCTTCCTGTATGTACCTCTGGATTCTACCTTCCTCTGGAAGACTAATATTAGTTAATCAGGCTTCCTGTACATATCTCTGGATTTTCTGCCCACTGAAGAATCATTTGAGCCCATTGCTCCAGTTCCGGCTATTATACAATTAAAACCTCCTGACCCCATCTTTATACCTAGAAAGGAGAAGTTAGCTTATGATTTTCCTCACATTGGCAATTCTGATGAAGATGATTTTGCATCTTAGCCTACCCAGGTAGATGGTGATTCTCAAAGGTGCTCTATTGCTGTGAGAAATGGTAAGTGAGTGTGTGTACCCACTAAGTAAAATTTTTACCTATCAGTACTTATCACCTTCCTCGATGCCATTCAGAGCTGCACTAAATTCATGAAGTATTCAAAAGCATACATGTAAAGCAAAGGAAGATGAGAATTGGAGAAGAGCAGTGTACAAAGAGATGAAGACACTCCTGAGGAATGACATTTGGGCTCTTTCTGAGCTGCCATCAGGGGAAAAGCCAAACGGGTGTAAATGGGTCTACAAACTGAAATACAAATCTGATGTTGGCTTGGAGAATTACAAAGCTCACCTTGTGTAATAGGAAATACGCCGACATACGGGGTGGATTCAGAGAAACATTTTCACCAGATGTAAGACCTATTACAGTACACATACTTTTGTCACTATCAACAAATATGGGGAGGATCTAACATCATTATGCTTTTAAAAAATGTGTGCTTGCATGGCAATTTGGATTGCCCACTTGTTCAATAAATAACACAATTTTGAGCGGAGTAAGATAGAATTACTGGAATGAGTGAGGATGAAAAAGGATTGCCAAAGGGTCACTGCTTTTCAGAGGACGACTTCAAGGCTGTAAAACACGAGAGGGAGTCACCCCCAGTCGAGAGAGCGATAACAGCTAGGCTTGCTCACATCTAAATCCCTCCAAAGACCAGGCTTGAGGAGGGGATGAAGTTGCCTCATATGTGGGCTGGGCCTCTGAGTTGGGCCACCTAGTCTTCCTGGCTTTCTTTCACTTACAGATCTGACTTCAGACCATAACAACGATCTGGAGGAGGAAAATTATATGCGATAACTCCCGAGTGGAGGAAATTTGACATGAGGCCACATCTTCAGAATACAGATTAGCAGTCGGCACTAAAGGTTGAGTGGAAGTTAGAGGGATGACCAGCCAGAGTGCTGTTGAAAGTAGGACACGTGCTGTTGAAAGTAGACTTGGCCATTTCACTGCACCTAATGTTGCCTCTGATGCTGAAGCAATGTTGGATAATGAGAGAGTGAGAGAGGGAGAGAAATAGAGGAATGTAATTTTAAAGTGAAAGAGTGAGAATGAGAGAGGGAGAGAGGGAGAGAGTGAGACTGATATAGTGCAAGACAGAGAGAATACCAGAGGGAGAGAGTGAGAGAGTGAGAGAGTGAGAGAAAGATTGCTAGAGGACAGAGTGACAGAGGGGGAGAGGGAGAGGGTAAGAAGGAGAGTACAAGAGGGAGAGAGGGAGAGAAGGAGAGAGAGAATGAGAGAGAGAGAGAGGGAACAGGAGAGGATAAGTGAGAGGGAGAGAGTGTGAGAGAGAGAATGAGAGAGGGAGAGAGGGAAAGCAAAAAAGAGGGCGAGCAAGAGAGAGAATGAGAGGGAGAGGGGGACAGTGAGAAAGGGTGACTGAGAGATGGGGAGAGAAGGAGAGATGGCGAGAGAGAGGGAGATAGGAGGAGACGGAGAGCGGGTGAGAGAGAGAGGAACAGAGGAGGAGAGCGGGAGAGGGCAAGAGCGAGAGGGAGAGAGGATGATAGAGAGGGGTAGAACGAAATGGAGAGAGGGATAGAGCAAAAGAAAATGAGAGACAGAGAGTGAGAACGGGAGAGAGGAAGGGAGGGAGGGAGGGAGGGAGGGAGGGAGGGAGGAAGGGAGAGCGAACGAGAGGGAGAGTGAGACCGGAACAGAGTGTTGCTTTGAGTTCTTTCTTACAAGAGGGTATGTATAACCCTACGCGGTTATCACATCATGACTCTAACAGTATTGTAGTCCCTTAGGCCTCTGAAATGATACAGCAGCTGGTATATGTGTGGAGGAAGGCCAGATAAGGTCCCAATCTGCAAACACAGGCCCAGCCCAAAATGACTCCTATTTAGAACCCTACAAGAGGAAGTTTGAGGCATTAAATCACACAGTAAGCCTTCCCCCTTGCTGTTGACATCTCCTATCTCTCATCTTGGTCATGACTCTCTCTCTCTTGGCTTGCCGGTTGACATCGTCATTTTCCCTTCTGAGCCCACGACAGCTCTCCGGCGTACCCTCGCCAATTCTCCTCGTCAGTCCCATCTCCCTTCCTCTCTATCCCGGGAACCTCTTCTACCTCTCATCTCCCCTCTCCCTCTTGTGTGGAAGTTACACTGGAACATTTGAATCACTTATCGTTGAAATTGAGTACACTTTGGATCATTGATCCATCCCTCGATGCAGAACATATCAACCTCAAATGTACTTAATGATGACATCTATTTATCACATCAGTAGGGTCACCGATTTCGAGAGGTCCTTTAATTCCTTTTAAAAAAAAATACTCCCTGGAAACTAATAGAAGCTACAAGGGGAAGTCTATAGATTGAAGAATGCACCCTACGGCACTGAAATAGTCCCCCAGAGCTTGGCTTGGACAATTGAAACATCTGTGCCATACCTTATACATCAAGCATTCTGAAACAAGTCGAAAAATCGTTCTCATCACCAATGTGGATGATATCATTATAACCGGAGATGATGACATAGTGATACAGGGCTTGAGTGGCCAGCTATCTGAGGAATTTGAGACCAAGGCACTAGAGAGGCTAAAATATTTTTTTGCCATTGAAGTCCCAACTCAAGAGATGAGATCTTCATGTATCAACATAAGTATATTCTTGTGCGACTTATCTACCTAAATAACACAATCTGACACTGCTTTTGTTGTTGGACTTTCAGTTTATGTACTGTCCCAGAGAAATACATTTGCAAGCTCCCTATAAGATTTTGGGGTACCTTAAAGGAGCCTCTGGATATGGGCTGATGTTTGAAAAGAGAACACAACGGGGCTGAAAATCTACACTGGCATCAACTATGCTGGATCAGTAGATGTCAGATGATCATCTACTGGTAACTGAACTTTCCTAGCAGGAAATGGGGTCACTTTAAGCAGAAGGTCGTCTCAAGATCAAGTGCTAAAGCCCAGTTCAGAGTATTTGACAAAGTGATTCTGTGAAATTTGTGGATTTAAGGTATTCTGGGCGAACAGGAGATTTTGGAGAATACTATATTGCAATGGTAAGTCTGCCATTGACATGACACACAACGGTGTGTGTTGTGGAAGAGAAGAGGAAGATAATGACATACTCATAACTGAGTACATAGGTGGGTATGTATACCCTAAGAGAGAGAAGGATAGATGGGCTAATGGGCTTATAGAATAGGGCCCATTAGCCCATAGTAGCTAGTCTCTCACTAACACCCCCCCGCAAGTGAAGTATGGATATCTTCCATGCCGAGCTTGGAGACGGCACGTTGAAGAAGTGGGCGGGAGAGGCCCTTAGTGAGGACGTCCGCTGCCTGGTCGGCGGAGGCAACAAAATCAAGGTCAAAGATCACAAAGAGTAGGAAGTAGCGATGCCCCTTCAGACTGGGCTGTGAGGCCGGCCCCCATACATCACTGTGGACGCGGAACAGCGGGGTCGTAGTGTGAGACGGAGAGGAAGCAAAAGAGGATCTACGATGCTTGGCCAACTGACAAGCTTCACAAATCACAGTCTTGAGGTCCACGCCCAAACATAACGACGGAAACAAACGCTGTAAAGTAGAGAAAGGTGGGTGTCCAAGACGCTGATGCTCCATCAGAAGACGACCCCGACACTGCTCAGCCACCGAGAGTAGAGTCCGGTGCACCATGAAGCACTGGGAGCGGCCTCCGTCATCCAGCAGCAGCAGTCCATTCTCCCGCCTAATCAGTGTAGTCCGGCCCACCTTGTCAGACAGAAACATACCGTCAGGCCTGAGGTGGAATGAACAGGAGACGGCATCAACTAAACGCTGCGGAGACATAAGAACTGCCCGCAGGTCGGGAACATGCAGGACGTTTTGAACCACACCAAGACCGTCCACATAGACTGCCCCGATGCCGGCCACACGAAGACGTCCACCCCCTGCCGTGAGAACAGTACGGCCACCCTGATGCCGCTCGTAGGACACAAACCGGGCATTACTCGGGGTCATATGTTCGGTGGCCCCCGAGTCAAGGACCCAAGTAGTATCAGAGACGACAGGAGAGTGAAAAGCCGTATGACCACAGTACCATTCATCGGAAGGGGAAGGAGTGGAAGACGCACCAAAACCACCGAAGTAAGCTGTGGATGGATTCTGCAGGCTGCCATCTGGTCACGAAGTCGGGCCAAATCTGCCTGGAGCTGATCCATGGTCACTGAGGAGGCGCTGGCGGAGGACGAGTCGGACTGGGCCACCATGGCCTTGCCGTCGGCGGCCTCTTTCTTCTTTCTCCAATCATTCAGGCGCTTCTTGCACTTGTTCTTCCCGTGGCCCGGTTTGCCGCAATATGAGCAAACCGCCGTCCCAGCTGGTGGAGCAGCAGATGTGGGCGTAGGGAGGATTGCCGGGGGCTTGCCGCCGGAAGAAAGTGCAGACGCGGTGGGGGCAGAAAGCAGGGCGGTCGACTCGCCCGGAGGACCGGAGGAGGGAGTCCCATGGAGGAGAAAGTGACTTTCCTCCTCTTGGAGCTCCTTCACCAATTCCTCAAGAGCAGGTGGACCTTCTTTGTGGTGCAAAGCACGACGACGGACGTCATCATACTCGCGGTTCAGGCCGCTAAGGAAGCCCATGATCCGCAAGAGGAGCACATTCTGGTACGTCTTCGACGTCGGGTCGTCGGGTGGAAGATAATAGTCCACCTCATCCCACATCTTCTTGTGGGCAAGTGCATATTCAGAGATGGTCAGCGTCCCCTGACGGAGATTGCTGGCCTGACATGCAAGAGCATAAAGGCGCCACCAGTCGTTGTCCCGGCCACAGAAGGAGCGTGCCTGATCCCAGAATCCTTTGACCGTTTTCTGACGCGGAAACCGGTCGCGGAAGTCGGGAGCCAAGGTGTACGCATACAGCCAGCCGAGGACGAACTGTTCCTCAACGTCCCACGCCGCATGGTGTGGGTGGTCGACTGTAAGGGGCTCTTCAGTGCAGTGCTTGAAGAGCTGACGTGCCTTCAGGGCGGTTTCGACAAAGCGCATCCACTGAAGGAGATTCGGGCCCCGTAGGAGTGTCACCTCCGGGACCGATGGGAGCGGATGAGCCACCTTGTAGGACAAGGGCCTCTCGACGAAGTCAGTCTCAGTGAACGGCATGTTGGTTTCGGTGGCGGCGTGCGGCGGCGGCTGGCTGCGGCGCGTGCACGCTGCTGCTGTTGCTGCGGCGTGCGGCTGCTGATTACTGCTGCCCAGGCGCGTGGCGGTGGCGGTTGCGGCGCGGCCGCGCTGCGGCTGGCGGCTGCGGCGCTGGCGGCTTACGCGCTGCGGCGGCGGGGCTGCGGCGTGTGCGCGGCTGGCAGCTGCGGCGCGGGCACGCTGCGGCTAGGCTGCGCGCGGCGGCGGCTGGCGGCTGTGGCGCGCGCGCGCTGCGGCTGGAGCTGCGGCGCGCGCGGCGGCGCGGCGCGGCGCGGGCACGCTGCGGCTTAGGCTGCGGCTCGTGCGGCGCGGCTGGCGGCTGCGGCTCGGCGCGCGGTGGCGGCAGGCTGCGCGCGTGCGCCCGGCGGCTGCGGGCTGCGCGCGTGCGTGCGCGGCGGCTGCGGGCTGCGGCGCGTGCGCGTGGCGGCTGCGGGCTGCTGCGCGTGCGCGCGGCGGCGGCGGGCAACTGCGCTTGCGCGCGGCGGTGGGCGGCTGCGCTTGCGCGCGGCGGTGGCTGGCTGCTGCGCTTGCGCACGACGGCGGCAGCTGCTGCTGCAAGAGCGGCAGCGGCGATGTGCGGGCGATGTCAAACCCTAGGTGAGGAGCTCTGGAGCTCTGATACCATGTTGTGGAAGAGAAGAGGAAGATAATGACATACACATAACTGAGTACATAGGTGGGTATGTATACCCTAAGAGAGAGAAGGATAGATGGGCTAATGGGCTTATAGAATAGATCCCATTAGCCCATAGTAGCTAGTCTCTCACTAACAGTGTGCAACATGACTGCATAAAACATGTTGAAACTAACCATCATTTCATCAGAAAAAAGATAGATCAGAAGATTATCTACAAGGATTATGTAGAATCAAATCAACAGTTAGCTGATGTACTCGCCAGGGGCGTTCCCAGAAGTATATTCTGCAGGCTGTTGAGAAAGCTGGGATTTGAAGTATTTATGCACCAACTTGAGGGGGTTGTCAGCTGTAGGTCCCATTATATAAGGTCCACGGATATTCCCCACCTAATGTCCTAGTGGGCCCAAATAGTAGGCCCACTAAAACTTTGTTAATGCCGGGTTGTTCTTTTTACAATTTTGTGGAGGGACTTCCAGAAACATAAACCATGATTTAAACGAAGATCAGACATTCAACATCGTGTAACAACTTAAACACTTCAAATAAAAGAGTTATGTAGCCATATCTGATAAGAATCTAGATGGTTTCAATCGTACAAGGCAGATATGGAGATAAAGATATAGGCAAGATGGACATGGTAACAATGAAAACGAGACTGCTAGAGTGGATGTCACCAAGGAGACGGGATTCCGATGGAATGGACATTGTCAACAAGGCTATGATAGGTGCACATCATTGTGCAAGATTTATGTTACCACAAGTTTCGTCCTGAACTCCAAAGAGCGCATAATTGAAAGGAGGTTATATGAAATGAAACAAAAAAAATTGTGTTAGGGGTTTGATGTTTGTATCTGTTGCAAGGAGACATTTCCTTCAATCTTTACAATTTCACCCTCAAAACTTATGAAATTACGTATATGTCTCTGTATTATTTGACTATTGCAACTAATAGCTAATGAGATCTGGATCACCATAACAGGTAGGGGATCCAATAACAGTGTGTAAAATAGGCCTTTTTCCCTGGAAATGTATTGAGATTTTTCATGCTACTGTTCCCTCCTCTCCTCTCTCTTCCTCTCTCTCCCAAAGCTCTTCTCTAATGGCTAGCTGGAGTCCAGAAGCTGTTTTAAGTTCTTGAAGGTTTTTTGTGCTATCTCAAACTCCCTCTTCCTCGCTCTGACATTCTACTTTCTCTCAGTATCAATATCAAAGGATCAACAGGTCCCGCTTCTCTGTCGGGAACAATGATGGAGAATAAGACTGCCAATCTCAATCTCATTGATCAGGCCCCATCAAAAATGATTATACCAGGGAAAGTGACGGTGTTGGACAGAGGAATCAACATTACCCTATCTGTCCTGATATTTTCTCTGTAATCCAATATTGGTCCATTAGTGAAGCAGCCTTACAGGTTCACTATGATTTCATTTTATACGTCTTTCCCGTTCTGGATTCGGTTATGGCTTACTCATAATAGGCTCAACCCTAGTAACCTTAGGTAGTCCCAACGACGGCTATTGGGCCACTGCTGATGCAGGGATAACAGATAGTCACTTATATGTCATTTGAAACCAGCGAATAACGGCCTAAAACATTAGTGTAAGGAAAAAAAGATGAGGCCCAAGTAAATGATATGGAGAGGACGGTTCTTGGGATCGAGGGTATATAACTTCTCTTGAAAACTTCATATGTGCCTTCAATTCTCTCAAACACTTCGGTTTATATAGTTTTCCTCCACAAAAAGAAAAAACAAAATGGCAAAAGACCAAAATACCCCACTACTAAGTCATTCCTCGGCTAGCAGCAGGGGTAGAGCCATCCTGATGGCACTAGGTGAAAGGGGCTTGTCATACGAAATCCTTCACAATTAACTGAAATATAAAAGATAAATATAATGACCAGCCTAGATTTGGCAACTTATCTCCATAACTATGCAGCAAAAATAAACTCGAGTCATGAAACCTTGCAGTTGGAACTATCTGGGGCCATCCAAGAATTAGACAATTAGAACAGCAAATAAAACATAATAAGGTTTTGGGTCAGGGTACTTAGCTTCGATTAAACAACTGATAGTGGTATTTGAATGTTTCATGTATTTTGATCTACTAAAATATATAATATGAATATGACTACGGGCATTTCATGCATGGTAATGGACCGAAAAATAAACAACAATCACGCAGAAATTGCAGTATTTCAAGTGAAAGAAACGATTATTCAGAACACACAATGGGAAATTGCCCGACAGCTTTACCTGGAATGCAAAGGGTCATCAATTCTAGCATTTCCAACTGTCTCGTAGACCTACAAAATTGAAGAAACAAAGCAATATTATTTTTGGGGGATTGAACTCAGAAAAAATTAACATTGGAGCTATATGTTTCATGATTTTCAGATTTAGTAACAAAAGGTACAACATCCAAAAGAATTAAAGCTGACATCTTAATTCATCTATTAGGGATTTCTGAACAAGATTTTGCGAACAGAGATATGAGGTTATTTCCAGCTATGATTATGTCCAAAAATTACATACAGGCAAACATGTGATGAGTTGAAATTCCATCTTGCAAATTGGACAGAGATTTGTGATTGCCGCCCAGTTATCAATGCATGCAAAACAAAACCTGAGAAAGAAAAATAACGAAAGGTTTGAGATTAGAGTATCAATTATATAGTAAAACAAAAACTAGGAACAAGAAGAAGAATTAAAGTTAGTAGTCAAATTAGCGTCTAACGCGTCAGAAGGATACGGGCCCACTTGCACAGAACAATGTAGATGATGTGCATGCTAGCTTAATCTAAACAGAAGTACATGGTGTCAATCCAGGGTCTACAACAAGAAATATCAAAGAAAAGAGATATTGGATGTTCATTTATTACGATCAAAATAAACTAAAAAAATTGAGATATGATTAATCAAGTCACAGGTCCCAATATATGAGGGGAGAAATTATGCCCTACAGACAACTTATCTTCGTTTGACTTTCCAGAGAAAAAATTACATTTTGCCCCACGAATATGAACCCAATGACATTCATTTGAGGGACAGAGCTAAGGATCACTCAAGTACAAAAAACGAATTCAGCATCTGGAAAGCCTAATGTCCCGCAGTCATGCAATCTCGGGACAAATTTGCTGATAAACACCTCACGATAGTTTACCCAAGAGTGATGAAGCAGAGGACTAGTCACCAGAGCCAGAACCTCACAAATGATTTGGCTTATTATAAATAGAGGAATTAAGGTGGATAAGGGAGGTGGAAGAGCGGAGTCAAGAGTTCTGGGCAGCAGTGTCAGAGTTCTGGAGAGAGTCAGTTAGACAGCAATCGTTCCTGGAACTCAGTCCTATTTCTTGCTATGGGGGTTCTGTAGAAAAGCGTCCAGCAGAGAAGACGGAGGACATCCTGAGAATACTTGCGGAGATCCACACAAATAAAGTGGGGATATATGGAGCAAGAACTTTTGGAAACAATTGGAGAAGGTTGGACACAGGTTTGTTTGTAATCCTTAAACTATGTTCCAGAGTACTCTCAGTTTTCAATCATATTTTAACTAGTTTCTTAGATCAATTTAGACCTAGATTAAATTTATGCCATACCACTGCAGCCAAGAATCAAGTTTAAAATGCATCAGTCAAGGAAAAGCGCTCCAACATCGAACAAACATAGTACGTAATAATTAACATAACAGAAAATTGATAAGATCCCCGACCACCCTCAGTAATATACTTGTCTTTTTGTATCTTTAAGTTTCAGCCAAATCCTTGCATCCCGTCCATGGAAGGACAGACTGGAGGTTTTGATGAAGAGTTTGTGGTTAATAGTTTGCTAGGTTTTATTCAATGACGGTTTTCTAATTTCTAATGTCTCTCACCCGCGGGTTCATATCCTCCTGCCTCTCAAATTTTCATCGCATATCCACGTTGCCCCGATAGAGACCGACAAGGATCTTATCAAAACCTATCACATTATTCCCATGTGATGTGCAAACTTTGCCAACCAGAAAATTTTTTTAACACTATGACATAGATGTGTAAATTTACTTATAATTCTTTAATTTTGTCTATTTTGTGTAAGCGGGCCATGTGTTATAAGTGGATGATTCAAGCAAATGTCAATAATGTCAGCTAACCATTTCCTTTATTTGAGATTTCCTTTATTGTTATTTCCTTTAATAGGATACCGTTAGATGTAACCCCCTTAATATCCATTATATAAGGGGGACAAGGGAACTGATCACTCACCAATCAAGAAGTTATATTTTCTGTTTTCCTTCTTGGATCTCTTGATTTCTACTCTTGTCGACAAGGATTTTGTATAGGAAAGATTGATCATCTACCTCTCCCACAATAACTATTTCCAATCACAAAATCTGGCTAAATTCCTATAAAAACTCTCTCTATAGTTCAGAGATGGAAGATCCAAAATGGATATCAGGAACAAAAATGGGGGAATAAAATCCAGAATAGGATGACAGAAATGGATAGCTGGAGGCCTCTGCCAGAGATCTCCCCTTTGGACAGCAGGCTCGATTCTATTAACCAGCCACCAGGTTGCTCCCTGCAACCAGTTCTTGAGAAAAGACCAAATGTCACTGTTCCTCCTGGTCTGTTTATTTATAGGTTCCCACACATCCTACATTAAGACACTGTGTCTTCCATTGGCTTCCGTTTGCTTCTCCAGTAACTCTTGGAGAAGAATTTTTTTGTATAATTGACCCACAAGACTTTCTTTACTTTGAGTCAGTGGGACACTCAATTGATATGTGGGCCATGTACGTCATGTAGGTCCTCTTCCATACCCCTATAAGCTGGTAATTAACCAGCTGATTCACGATTCTTCTTTTTCCTTTTGCCTCTTTCACTCGCTCAATCCTAATAAGACAGGTGGCAGTGGCGGTGAACTAGGAAGAGATCCCCAATCAACGAGATAGATGAGTAGTATCTACTCAGCAAAGACTCTAGTAATTATTATTTTTCTCTCTAATCAGACAAGTTGCTTTCACAACCAGCAGGTAGATCAATTCAAGCAGCATTCTATATGCTTTCGTACAACTTTGGCATAATGCTATGATACGCAACGTTTCTTCTCCAACCATTATCAAAGGAAGAAGAGGAGGAAATTGGACATATAGAAGATTTTCGCAAAACAAAATGACACTATAGCGTTGGAAAGTTACCAATGATCACAAGAGTCCAGCATCCCTCTATCAATGACAACGTCAAGGCATATTCCGCAGGGTTCATTATCTTGAACACAATCATCCTGAAAAAAAAGTGAAATCATACAAGTCGAAATAGAGATATGCAACGTATGGGGACAAGATTACGTCTCCCCACCCTTTAAACTAACAGGAACTTCAAAAGTACAATGTCGTTCGGAAAAAAATGTCATCTGTACTGATTACCGTTCTAGAAAATGAGCTGAGAAATATTGGATGCCGAGAGGGATCCCAAGAGTAAAAGAAAACTATGGTAAAATTCAAGGACTGAATTATATGCTTTTGCAATAACCGAATCGTCGCGTAATGACACACGCAACTCTCTTTCGGTTTGCCTTCCCGACACTGTCCAATGAACTGATTATTCATAACGATAAATCATGTCGCATTGTATACACAAATGTTCGAAAGAGGACGTGCATCATTCTTAAACACAACAGTGTCGATACCCAGTGGTCCAACGGGGAAAATAACTTGACGAGTGTTTTCGATCGTGCACAAGAAAAAAGAAGAAAAAGATTAGGAAGTACAGTATATTCCTCGAGACCAAGCTCAGCATCGTCCGGAAAATATTCAATAGACTCATTGAAATCCATCAACTTTTCTGGGCGTGTCCTAATTCAGAATTGATCTGCAGGCAGCGGAATAATCTACGATGAAGATGGAACCACAAAATTCAACAAGCCAAGAGAAACCCTCACCTCACTTGCAACTGGAGCAACTGCGTTAATTCCCAAATTGCAACTCCGTGATTGTCACTAGATTAACACTTGTACGATACAAGGTATGATCTTCGTCGATCAACGAAAAACAGGCCGGCTTGTGAACTGTACCGGTCGGCCGGTCCATATACATTCCGGGCGAACCAGGCGGCCCTCTAAGAAAACAAAAATTAAAAAATCAGATTAAAATGACACGGAATGAGTAATACGGTCCCCGGTTCGACCCCAACCGACCAATTCGGATCGGATCGATCGAATTATTGGAATTAACACCAAATAAACAAAATATGTATAATAAATGAAATGAGCGAGAGAATACGAAAGAAAGCCAACCAGAGAGAGAAACAGAGAACGCACCAAAGAGAGAGAATGCGAGACACAGCGAGCTCGAGAGAAAGAGAGAACAAGACTTAGAGAGCCCGTGAGAGAGAATGAGAGAGAGTTAGAGGGAGAGAGAGAGAGAGAGCCAGAGGGAGAAAGAGAGAGCCAGAAGGAGAGAGAGAAAGAGAGAGTGTGTGTTGAAAGAAATCCCAAGATGCCATAGTAAAATTCAGAAAATAACAAGCTGGACAGATAATAAGAACCTCCTTATGTCACCAGCCTGATGTCAACTTCCATGGTTTTCAGTGCAAGGCACAAGCTTGTCCTATGCTGCAACAGAGGAGCTCCACCTTGAACTCCCAAGACAAGGGAGTAACTACCGAGGAGTAATGAAGACAATAAATAAGGGAGAGAGATGGAAGGAAGAGACAAGAAGAATGAACAACATTTACTCCTTTGGAGGCTGAAAATTAGATTAGTGTTCAAGGGGGGTGAAACCATTTATATAACAAAGGGAATGGGACCCAAATGGGCCCTTTGCTCACAACAAGGGGGGGCCACTTTGATTTTTGTGGGCCCCTCTCTTTAAGGGGGTTGACAAGTCAAGCCCTCCCCCTCTCTCTCATTCCCATGGTGGATGGGCGGACATATCCCCAACAAATAGAGAGCCAGAAGGAGTGAGATAGAATGAGAGAGAACCAGAGGAAGAGAGAGAGAGACCCAAAGCGAGCAAGAGAGAAAGAGAGAGGGAGAGATATAGAGATAGAGAGACAGAGAGATCACAAGAGAGCGAGCCGGAGGAAGAGGAAGAGGGTGGGAGAGAGAAAAAGACCATGAGAGAGCGAGCCAAAGAGAGGAGAGGATGAGAGAGAGAAAGAAAGAGAACAAGAGAGTGGGAGAGAGAGAGAGAGAGAGAACACCATAGAGGGACAGAGAGAGCTAGAGAGTGAGACCTAGAGGGAGAAAAATAGTAACAGAGAGAGAGAGAGAGCCAGAGAGATATCTAGAGGGAGTGAAAGAGCACCAGAGAGAGAGAGAGCTAGAGGGAGACCTAGAGGGAGAGAAAGAGCAACCCAGAGAGAGAAAGCTAGAAAGAGAACTGGAGGGAGAGACAGAGAGAGAACCAGAGGGAGAGAAAGAGCATCCGAGAGAGAGAGAGCGAGAGAGCCAAAGAGAGATAGAGCATGAGAGAAAGAGAACCAGAGGGAGAGAAACAGCACAAGTGAGAGTACAAGATAGAGCCAGAGAGAGAAAGTAAGAGAGAGAGAGCTAGAAAGAGAAAACCAGAGGGAGAGAAAGAGTATGAGAGAAAGAAAAAAAGCCAGAGAGAGAGGACTAGAGGGAGAGAAATAGCATGAGAGAGAGAGAGTACGAGAGAGAGAGAGAAAGCCATAGAGAGAGAACTAGAGGGAGAGAAAGAAAATGAGAGAGAGAGAGTACAAGATTAAGAGAGAAAGCCAGAGAGAGAACTAGAGGGGGAGAAAGAGAACGAGAGAGAGAGAGTATGAGAGAAAGAGAGAAAGCCATAGAGAGAGAACTAGAGGGAGAGAAAGAAAATGAGAGAGAGAGAGAGAGTACAAGATTAAGAGAGAAAGCCAGAGAGAGAACTAGAGGGGAAGAAAGAGAACGAGAGAGAGAGAGAGAGAGAGTATGAGAGAAAGAGAGAAAGCCAAAGAGAGAGAGAGAGAACCAAAGGGAGAGAAAGAACACGAGAGAGAGAGGGAGCAAGATAGAGCACGTGAGAGAGAGAGAGAGAACAAGAGGGAGAGAAAGAGCACAAGGGAGAGAGAGAGCCAAAGAGAACATATAAGAGAGAGAACCAGAGGGAGAGAAAGAGCACAAGTGAGAGAGAGACCTAGAGAGAACACATGAGAGAGAACCAAGGGAGAGAAAGAGCACAAGAGAGAGAGAGAGAGAGCCAGAGAGAGCACGCGAGAGAGAACCAAGGGAGAGAAAGAGCACAAGAGAGAGAAAGAGCACAAGAGAGAGAGAGAGAGAGAGCACGTGAGAGAGAAACAAGGGAGAGAAAGAGCATTAGAGAGAGAGCACATGAGAGAGAGAGCCAAGGTGAAAGAATGAGAGAGAGAAAGCCAGTGATTGAGAGAGAGAGAGAGCCAGAGGGAAAGACATAACACCAGAGAGAGAGAGAGGGCCAGAGGAAGAGATAGAACATGGCTAAGAGAGAGAGCAAGAGAACAAGAGAGAGAGACATAGAGACAAAGTGATAAAGCACGAGAGAGAGAGAGAGTGAGAGAGAGTGAGAGAGAGAGAGAGAAAAGGTGGTAGAACACGAGAGAGATATAGAAAGGGAGTTTTAGTTTTATGTTGAATTGTTTAAATTATTTCTAATGCTTCGAATTAATTTTGATCCATTTTGATTTTAGAAATTGAATTGATCTAACTCAATTTAGAATCTTGTTTGATCAAAAGATCAAACAAGATCTAAAATATTGTTTAAAAGTTTCAATTAACAGTTTGAATAGATCACTTCTATCTATTCATACTGAATATCATTCTGATCAATTGAAACACAACCAAAATTTTATCAATTCCATTTAGTCCAAACCTCGATCACTATGTCCCGTATGGATGGGGTAGTGACCAGATGTTGACTGATGACGACATGTGATGGGAAGTGTCATGAGTAGTTCCTCACATTTCCCATCCCATAACTAGTCCCTCATTTTAGAAAACTTTGTCACAATAAGTCATAGATCACATCCCATCAAGTCCCAATATATCACCAACTTTAAATACATATTAGTCAATATTTTGAATTTTTTATTTAGGTTTTTGGGACAAATAACAGGTGACAATTTTGGACAGACGGAAGGACCCAACGGCAGTCCACTCAGTCATCTGTATATGGTGTTCGATTTTGTCCTAAACATCGTCTGTCCCCACTCATCATAGTCACCACTTTATCTACATGTGTGGGAAAAATGGAACAAGTGAAATGGAGAAAATAGATATAGAGCAATAGAGAGTGAATGATAGAGAAAAATCAAGAGGGAAAGAGAGAAAGTGCGAGAAACAGATATTGATCAAGAAAGAAAGAGGGCAAGTCCAAGAGAGAGATAGAGAGAGCAAACACAAGAGAGATTGAGAGAATGAGAAAGAGAGCAAGCGCCATAGAGAGATAGAGAGAGGAAGTGCAAGTGAGATAGAGCTCTTGAGAGCAATTGATAGAGAGAGAGCAAAAGAGACAAAGGGAGGGAGTGATACGTAGAGATAGTAAGATAGAGTGCGTGCGAGAGAGTACAAGAGGAGACAGTGATGCAGACAGCAATTGTCATTCTCATTGTCCCCTTCGATGATAGTTGTCATCCACACCAAGAATGATTGTCAACACCGTCCACAATGGTCCTCATCTCCCCCCACAATAGTGATGGAAATATGTGTCACCGGCAAGCCAATCACACATTACATGTCTCACTCCATGTTCATTAATTAAACATATTCATTATAGTGCACGTGCGATGCTTATAATGAAGTCCATGAATATATGATCGAACTTAGTGAATTATGATGAGATCGTAATACGGAGATCACTAGTCATTAAAAATGTATTCTAAATATTCCTATTCGAAGGATATGTGAGAAGGACATCGAAGTATCCGGATAGAACATCACTATCTAGCCTCACTCATATGATCAGTATGGCCGTTCTTATAGCCATTAGTGTAGAGACACTAAGGATAAATAGTGGGTGATCTTTAGTGGAAAGAGTTCACTGAATTAATTCGTACGTATCCCTGATTGGTATTATACCAAACTTTCAATCAATTTTATTCATGTCAAGGTTGTATAAGTGGTTCTTAGACTTGAGACGCCAAAGATATTTTGTGGATGGACGGTTGTACTTTGACTATGGCCAACGAGTGTATAATCATGGGATTCTAAACGGCCTTAGTTTGGGTGCATCAAGAAGTTCACGAGAATAATGAGTGTTCAAGATGGGATCGTCCACCCTCAGTATAAGAGGTTACAACTCAAGGAAGATGATGTGATGAAGTCCTTGGCCCAGGCAGTGAAGGGTTTGATGATGATTTTTGAATGCATCTATACTAACTCGGAGGATCGATTAGGGTTTGACAGTTGACCATACCCTAAGTTTTCCAAGGAGCATCAAGTGGATGAGGGATTATACGTACACGGTAACCGATGACCATACTCTATTATCATTCATGTTAACAGAGGGAGTTGTCATCCCCATGGAGGATGGTCTTTGTTCACGTCCATAGTGATATCGTGCCCATAAACAACATTCCTAATCCCCCTTCATAGCATTCATTTTCTCCTTCCACGTTAGTTAATACCCCCTCCACAATGATCATCATCTAGGCGGTGAAAGTCCTCATCCCAGTCCATGTTGCTCATGATGGATATTATGTGGCTGTTAAGCCAACTACACAACTATATTTATATTATTTTATTTAAAGAAATATAGATTCACTATTATTTATCGTTTAATGTTTATAATGACGTATGTGAATACATGTAATGATAGAGTAAATTATGATGATATCATAATATAGTGATCACTACTATTTACACCTACATTCTAAATATTCATATCCAATGGATAATAAAGATGTGCATCAAACAATCTGGATAGAGAAGTACTATCTAATCCTACTTGCATGTTATGTGTGATTGATCCATGGTGTTAGTGTGAAGACCTTGCATATGCATAGTAGGTCCTCTTTCGAGAAAGAATTCAATGAAATGAGCCATATGAATCCCTGAATGGTATTATTCCTAAATATCAATCAGGTTGATTCATGTCTTGGTTGTATAAGTGACTTATTGACCTGAGACACCAAGGATATCTTATGGATGGAAGACTAAGTTTTGACTATGGTATATGAGTCTCTATTCGTGGGATTCAAATAAGTTTTAGCTTAAATGTAGTAAGAATTAGACGGAGGTGATTGGTGGTCAAGATGGGATCGTCTACCCTTGGTCTAGGAGGAGATTGACACAAACAAGATGATGCAGATAAATCCCTCCCATTGTAGTGAGGATATTGGAGAAGGCTGATAAGCCAAAAATAGGGGTAAATTTTATGAAATTTTAAACCCTTGTCGTTGTCAATTTTAGCTTATACAATAAAATTTATAAAAGCTCTACTTAAGATGTGTAGTGACAAGTACGAGTGTCCTCCAAGGGAAGGTAGTAAGGAATCCAATTGATGTTCTTCTTGAATAATTTGAACCTAATTGGGGTTAATTTAATCTTCAACAGAGATTAAATCACCCTAATTAGATGAGAAATTTGGAAGGGGGGGTAGAAGAGATGAGAGGAGTAGATGAAATAAGGGGCTCTAAGTTGAATTAATTGATCCAATTGAAAGGATCAAAGAATTCAATTATAGAGATTAGGAAGAAAATTTAGATGTGTTTTGGTTGGTTCTTTAGGTTTGACAATTCAGTAATAACTACTCTATTGGATAATGAAATGGAAATTTTAATATCCTAGAATGTTAACCCTTTTTATAATTTTTTTTATAGTTTTCTTTTATATGCACTTGGAATAGCTAGGAAATCTCTCAATTTCTCCTCTAAATCCTAGTCAGGGCTTGTACATTATGCTCAAGCCAAGCGATTTAGAAGTTCAGACAGGGATCAAGAAGAAAGATTAAGAAATTCAACTAACAACATCCAAAATACACCAAAAGTTCAAATACAAAGAAGGAAAAAGTACCAAATAGGTTGATCCAAGCTGGAGCTCCTCTCTGTCTTGCAGCTGTGATAGAGCACCATTTTGAATGAGCTCCCCCTCTCGAAATGTAGCTTCTATACTTAGGTTACATGGTAAAAATTACCGTTTTACCCCCTTTTAGTAATTAATTTTTATCTATCAATATAGGCTGTATCTGAATGATTCAACCATACAGATAGAAATAGAGAATCAAGACGAGCAAATCCATAAAAAAATCATCTCAATCGGACTTCAAGATCAAAAGTTATTAATAAATGAATTTTAAACCAATTTAATCCATTAGATTTAAATTGATTTATTTATTCATTTCTTTTTTTAACACACCATGACGTGTCACTCTCTCATTGGCTGGCGCATTTTGAATTCTTATTTTTGAAGAAAAGTCCTTTAAAAAGGCCAGACTTGCTGTTGGACGTCGCCCAAAAGTAATTGTGTATATGCCCCTTGCGCACTCTCTCTCCTCTGGTTTCTCCTAAAAACATCAAAACAAATATTAAATAATTTCAATAAAACCCTATAATATTTTAAATAATATCTTTACACCTGCAACCATGACCGAGAGCTATTTTGAGGTTATCATTGCAACAAAATTTTACAAAAAGGCCCTCCAAAGTTCGAAAATAATCTTAATACTCATTTTTTCCTTATAAATATACTTTTTTTCCTTAGAAAAAATGCATTTCTTCTTCAAATAAATCTCAGAAAAATCCTAAAAAGTCGTAAAAAATCCTAGAAAATTCACTGATTCATCCCCGTACTCATAAATCTCGAAATTAAATAGTAAACTTGCCATATTCATTCAAAAATAATTATTTCAAGCCCAAATAAATCCCTTAAAATTCATAAAATTAACAGAAAATTAGGGAAAATCAGAAATCACTTGAAAACAGTATTTTCATGTAAATAGATGATAACAACCCCATTTTAAGCTCTTTAAATGCATAAAGTTGTGCTAATAGCATGAAATAAAGACCGAATTTAGGGTGTTACCAAAGGCATTCTGCAAGGATCCTCATTATGAATCAGTACTAACCGAACGACAAATTAATGTTTGACAATTAACCATAACTAAAGTCGTACGAGATACTTGCGTACACAAAAGATTATACATTAACAGTGACCCATGACAAACATGGTTCGATAAGAGAGCTCAAAGACTGATCTATATATTGTAGAGAATGAGGCATTGTTTGGTATCCCACGGGCTGGAAACTTAACCTATTGATTCAATTTAATCGATCATTGATTAATTACAATATATGTTGATATAGTTAATTAATAAGGTTGTTTAGTAAATGTTATTAGACCTTTAAAGTTATTTAACTAGAATGATATACATGCCTAGAAGGTCACATGAATAAGAGTAAAAGGATGTTGGAAGATATACTTTATTTAAGTATTTTTAGGAAAAAAATCTTAATAAGTACCCACGCAAGCCATATCTAGGCATCCCACTTCTTCCATGTTTCCTCCACTCTCTCTACGAGCTCTCCTTGATGGTGAGAAGATCCACAAGATCTTCGAGAAGAAATGGTGAAAAAGGAGATGAGATCCAAAAATCTACTAGTTGCGTGGAAACTTCTAGAGGTTGGGCAATTGAACAGCTTGAAGAAGCTCTTCCAGGGGGCAAGTCAAGGGTGGGAAAAGTTCCCCACAAGGTACTTCATATGTTATAGATACAAAGAGAGATATTTATAGATGCAGAGAGAGATATAAATATCTATAGAGAGAGATAGAGATAGAAATAGAGATAGAGATAGATAGAGAAAGTGATATAGATAGAGATAGAAAGAGTTAAAGATAGAGAAAGAGATATAGATAAAAATAGAAAGAGTTAAAGATAGAGAAAAAGATAGAAAGAGTTAGAGATATAGGAAGCGATATAGATAGAGATTAAATGAATTAGAGATAGAGAGAGTGATATAGTTAGAGATTGAAAGAATTAGATATAGAGAAATTGATATAGATAGGAAGACAAACTTAAATGATATAGATAGAGAAAGAAAGTTAAGTGATATAGATAGAGAAAGAAAGTTAAGTGATATAGATAGAGATAGAAAGAGTTATAGATAGAAAGTGATATAGATATATATAGAGAGAGGCATGAGCATAGACCCCGCACGCGTGTAGTGCAATGTTGGTTGTCACTGCCTCCAAGAATGTGTAGTGTTGCCGCTCCTATGGACTGGTAGCAAGATGTCACATTTTTGTGGAATGCTTTAGAGAGCGCACCTAGTTGATGTGATGCCAGACGTTGTCGGGAACATCACTTGACAACACCGAGATGATGCTTGGCTACCTTGATGATGTCAGACATCGTCAATGATGTCGTCCGATGGATAAATCCCTAAGGATATGAAACTATGTGATGCGATGAACCCTAGGCGCATGTACGTGTAGGCCCCGACTCGTGGGGATTTGCTGAGCTTTGGACTCCGGAGTGAGCAACCAGTGATGATGATGGTGACCTCCTGACCCTCGTCGAATAGAAAGATTCTGTGGATGCTTGCATGTAACAGACGGGCTCGACCAATACCTAAGAGTTCACTTGTGACATAGTTTTCTCGATATAATCTCTCACCTATTCTAACCCGAGCGCGATGCAGTAGCAAAAATATAGTGAAAAACGTAATATAATTGACGAGCAAGGAGAAAGACGTACCTCGTCGTTGGTGGCGTTCATCGTTTGTGGCTTCGTTGGTGCACAGGCCGATGCGGCCAGGTAGGAGGAGGCGTGCCATTGGGGGGCATGGCTTGGCTCAACTAGCGGCGGCGACGTGACACAGGAGCGTACTGTCAGAGATCGAAGGCGAGGAGAGTGGAATTATGGACGTGCAGCAGCTAGGCTACGGTAGCACGGGGCGCGTCTATGAGCGGCTTGGTTGCAATAGTGCAGCAAAGTGGCGGCAATGTTGCGGACGGCGCAGATATGGCGCGGGTGTGTCCGAAGGAGACTGCAGGCAGCGTGGGAGACATGAACAATCGGAGTCGATTGGTTTTCACAAACAACACTAAAGACTACTGAGTTGGCAGGATCGACTAGGGTGGTCTCAACGAAGACGATGCCCAGACAGCTCCAAGCAGCAGTCGGATGTGTCTGTTAGCTGGTTGGTTGGTGATGAGTTGCATTGGATCATCGTCTGGGCAGTGTCGATGTTATAATCGTGACCCCAGGCAGTGCGGCACCGAGCGGAAGGGATCACAAGATGGGCGGATGGTGTTCCGATTGGCGTGGGCACGAGCGTTCATGAGCCATGCAAGGCATCTAGACTTGGACTATCGCACACCGGATACACTCACGGTGCAGCGTAGACCAAATGGGATGGTCGGTTTAGCGTCGGCTCGCCTGCCTAGAGGTCAAGGTTGGCCGTGCATCACGTTTGGGGTGAAGTACGTGCCATCTTGGACACGTTTGGGGTGTAGTACGGGCCGTCTTGGACAGTCGGGTGCACCGCCAGGTCACACGCCCAAAGGGTCAAAAGCGTACCGCGTAGACCGTTCGCGGTGCAGTATGGGCCGACTAGGCCGATTAGGTGCAATGACAGTTCACCCATCGGAAGGGTCAAATGCTTGCCGCGTACACTATTTGAAATGCAGCCCTGTTTGGCAACCTCCAATGTGTGCCAAGCATCTGTGGAAGGGGTCAACTGACACTACCAACCACTCGGAGTGAAGAATCGGCGCCGGTGGCTTGAGAACGGGCGCAGATGTTGGGAGACAAGGTCCTAGAGGAATTTGTGGGGCAAGAGATGCGTCCCTGCCTCCTTCCTCTTTCCATTTCTTCTCTCTTCCTCTTCTTCTTCTCCTTCCCCTCCTTTCTCCTTCTTCCTACGTAAGACCACAAACCAAACAACACAACTTCAATCGATAGTCTGGTCTAAGTCGGCTAGGGTTCCATCGTGCCCCTTATATAGGGGCGTGATGGCCCTTACTAAGGGCAGGGGAGCCCTTAGTAAAGGCACTAGTGCCCTTACTTAGGGGGGTTTCTTATACATAGAACCCCCCTAATACAAAATTAAAATATTTTTTTACACATGTTCAACGACACGAACACGACAATACAAAATGACACAACTGACGATGATACGGACGTGACACGACAAACACGGACGCGACGAACACGAACACATGAACACAATAAAACACCAAACATAAGAAGCATGTGCTGACAAAAATCAAAACGGTTAGAGACGCGGACATGCTTTACCCGGGTTATTCGAACCCGGGTCTTTCACCTTTGCCTTGGCTAGTCGGTTGGCTGAACGCGAACTAACGGAGTTGTCGATGATGGCGACGGTGGCTCCAAAGATGTCTCTAGTGATGCAGACTGGCGCGCTCTATCATAATGCCTCAATGTCATGCACATTTTGGCCAAGCCATGCATCCACGATAGTGTTCGCCCAACCGATATCCACCGGATATCGGATATCGGACAACTGATATCCGATATCGGGAATAGAACCGAGATGGTGCCTGATATCAGATATCGGATATCGATCAATATCCGTATTTGAAGTGTGGACAGATACCGGTGACAGATACTGGTGATCTAGGGACGAGACAGATCTCGGATTCCAGATATCAGTTATTGATATCCGGATATGGGTAACCAATATCCAGATTTTTTTTTTCTGAATCTGTCGCAATCCCATTTGGTACACTTCTAAGAAATTTTAAGGTTTAAAGTCGGTACAACCGTTTTTCATATAAAGCCTTCTATTATGCTGCGCGCGGAAACGGATGTTGCATGTGACATTATTAGAGAAATGCCCCTATGATATTATATTGTCCAAATTTGAGGAGGAGAACTATACGAAAAAAATTTATTCATTAAGCCCCTATATTTTTTATGGGGACTAAGGAATATCTAAAATATTATTCTTGAAATTAGAACATAAACTAGAAGTTTATTTTTTCAAAGTTATAGCATGTATGTGGAAGATGTTTACCTATCCACCACTAAATACCTGATAAATGAAGAGGCTTTTTGGCAAATGTTGAAAATTCTACAATTAATGCCCACACTTTGTTGAAAATTATACAATTAAATATTCACTATGTTAAAAATATATCTATTACTAATTTTGCAGTCTCCACATTGGGTAAGTGTAAATTTTTAATGTTGGAAATTTCTAGAAATTTATATGGAAAATGTTAAAAAAATTTGTGTTGTGTTCATCACGACGGGCCACCCTACTCATCGTGATGCGTCCGTGTCATCACATTTTTGTACTCATCCGTATCATTATATTTTCACGTCTTTTGATTTCGTAATTTCTTTCTTTATGTTGTAAATGGGGGGTCTCTTATTGGACTCCCCCTTGTTGGACTCCTTGGGAAGGGGCCCATCATGGCCCTATATAAGGCCATGATGGGACCACATTCTCCTTAGATCTGGATTTTCTATTTTGGCAGTTATCGTTGTCACAGATCTCACCCCAAGAAGAAGAAGGAGAGGAAGAGGAAGAGAGGGAGAAGAAGAAGAAGAAGGAAGGAGGAGAAAGAAAAGCAAGGAGAATAGGAGGGATGAGGGATGCTGCCCAGCACTGCCGCCCTCATCGAAATCGCGCCGCATGTGCTTTGATACAAGCCCGAATCCCCGGCACCTATTTCCCTCCATCATGCGGCGAAGCTCTTTCGTCGGGTCAACGTTCACGTGGTAGTCTGATGCAATTTCACCATTGGGAATCTTCCACCAGTGCTGCAACCGGTCAACGTGGATCGCTCGCACTCGACTCCACATGTGCTGATCTACGCAAGTGCCAAGTCCCTTCCCGTGCCGCACAACTCCTCCGTCGGGTCGATCTTCACTTGCAAGCTTGGTGCAATCGCGCCATCGGGAATCCTCCTCCGGTGCTCCGACCACCCAATGTGTTCGTGCCTGACTTTGCATGTGTTGATCCGTGCATGCGCAAGTCCCTCCTCGTGCCACAAAGCTCCTCCGTCGGTTTGACGACCACACGACAGCAGAAATTCTGACAACCTGATCGGATCCGCTGCATGCTGCGTCCAGTCTACGTGGGTCGCTTGCATCGGATCTCGCGTGCACTGACCCCGCGTACATGCCATGTCAACCGTGCAATCAACGTGATAAGATGCCGATGCCTTTGGCAATAGCAGATGTCCCCAATGCGCCTTCTGCCACTACGCAATCGTCGCCTTTGTGTTTGATCACGCCGTTCCACAGTGCACCAGTGCCACCAGATGAAACTGCTGCTGCTGATGCCTGCGCTCTGTAGCTCCGAACGTCCAGTCGCAGCGATCCACATGCGCGTGCAACCGTTACTGAACGCCGCTCGTGTCGACTCTCCGAGGGGCGGTCGCGCGTGCCAAGGTTAGCCGTTTGCTTGAATTTCCTTGATGTTGCTCTCTTACTGTCCACGACCCTGACACCTAACAACACGCTCCTGCGCTGCATCATCACCGCCAATCGAGCCAAGCCATGCCCGTCTACGGTATGCCTCTACGTCTGCCCACACTGGCCCCGTGCATCGACGAAAGCACCGACGACAAACGCCGCCACCGACGAGGTATGTTATTTCCCTTGCTCGTCAGTTAATTTACATCTTCCAATATATCTCTTGACTGCACTCCACTGCGCTCGGGTTAGATTAGGTGAGAGAGAATTACTTCGAGGAAACTATGAGTTGAGCATCTTCCTGAATACAGGCCGAGCCTGTCCGTTACGTGCGAGCCCCTTCAGAATTATTCCGTTCGGTGCTGTAGTCGCCGTTGTCGCTCCAACGAGGGTCAGAAGGTTATGTCATCATCTTCGGTCACCCACCCCAGAGCTCAGAACACGGTGAATTTCCACTCGTCGGCCCTGCACATACACTCCACTTAGGTCATTCGCATCCACGTAGTTACATTCACATAGTGAATTACCCGTCGGACGATGCCATCGACGATGTCCGATATCAGGCTCTATCACGTGCGCCGAAGGAATGCTGAAGCTTTTTATTACTGCTTGTACGACAATGTTCAGAATGTGTACAATGCATGGGACGTGCCTTCTGGTACTAAACGTTTGGTTGATGCTCTTTATCTTCTTCGCAATCAATGATAACATCCTTTTATTCGCAAAGGCATAATTAGTAGTCACAGCATAAACCTGCATAAATATCGGTCACGTATAAAATCACATGTTTAATTACTAATATAAGTTTGACGTTGAATGATGACCTTTGGGCGCAGACAGAACTCTTACAGGATCTGGAGAATGATGGACGCCATGCTGTCCCCATCGTGCTTGCCGACGATCTCTCAGATGGCAAGTACCCACTCTCAGTACACCTATTTCTTATCCACGCAATGAACGATGATGCCTAGAAATCCAGTACCATTCTGTGAAGTCCACATGTCTATAGAGAGGGACATTCGGTCCACGTTCTCCCATAGCTTCTTCACCTCTTCTTTCATGCGTCCATGCATTTGGATCATCCACTACTTCATGACCTTGTCATTAGGGGGATCCAAGTCTGACTGTGTTGCGTAGTGCCACAGCTCCGTGAATGCGACATTTTGAACAATACTCCACATTGAATCAGTCAAACATATAAATCGTGCAATGAGATTCTTTGTCTCATCTGGCGTATGCTCTTTTATCGCTCCTTGTCAGCTTGGCTCTCCTTGATGTTTGGTGTACATTGCCTCCATTATACGCGGCTGATCATGATCATCCACCACCAAGCCCTTAAGCTCAGCATGACGAGTAGGATGACAAGATTGGAAGTGTCTCTAAAATACGTTGGTGCTCTTGTCGGCTGCCGCTTGATCGCTTTCCTCGTATTGTGCGGGTTATTCTCACCCCACAGTAAGCATGCATGGTACCCATCACCAATGTTTTCGAAGTAGTCAATGATGACTGAACGGTTCAAACGAGGGTGACTCTGTACGACACGAGATGTTCCCGCGTCCATACCTTCAGGACAACTGGGTCCTGCCCCAGAGTAGTCTTGGGGCGAGGCACTACCTCTAGGTGGGTTCATGGTTCTGAGAAGCATGATTTGGTTAGCAATGATTGTTTCATACATCGACGCATGTTGATGAGCTATGCTTAAAACTCTTAAGAAGGTAGAAGTAAATTAAAAAGCAACAACAGTAGGGCCAATTTCTTGGAAAAACTGAGAATTGAAAAGTGAAGAAACCATGATAAGAGAGATGGAGAAGAAGGGAGGAGATTTGAGAAAGGAGAGAGGCATAGAGGAGAGGGCAGAAGAGCAGAGGAGGGGAAGAAGATGCAATTAAAGAATATAAGAGTAGAGAGGAAGAGGGAAGAAGAAGAGAATTTGAAATAGTGACAGAGTAGAGGAAGGTAGAAATAAATTAAAAAGCAACAACAGTAGGGCCAATTTCTGGAAATAATCGAGAATTGAAAAGTGAAGAAACCATGAGAAGAGAGATGGAGAAGAAGGGAGGAGATTTGAGAAAGGAGAGAGGCAGAAGAGAAGAGGAGGGGAAGAAGATGCAATTAGAGAATAAAAGAGTAGAGAGGAAGAGGGAGGAAGAAGAGAATTCAAAAAAATGACAAAGGAGAGGAAGGTAGAACTTCTACCGTAGAATTAAATTAAAAAACTGCAGCAGAGAGAACAAATGAGAAAGAGAGACTAAGTGAGTGACTGAGATATATAGACAGAGAGAGAGAGCAAGAGAGAGGGACTGATAGACACAGAGAGTGACTGAGAGAGAGTGGCAGAGACAAAAACTGAAAGTAAGACTGGAAGACAGAGACAAAGAGTTAGTAAGTGACTGAAAGTAAGAAGACACAAAAATAGAGAGAAGGAGTGAGAAAGAGAGACATAGTCAGTGATTGACTGAGAGATAGACAAAGAGAGAGGAGTAAGAGGGAGAGACTTAAAGACACAGAGAAAGACTGAGAGAGAATGAGAGAGACAAAGAGTGAAAGAGTGAGAAAGAGGGAAAATGAGAGGGACAAAGAGAGAAAGAGTCATAGAGTGAGAGAGTGACAAAGGCAAAGAGAGAAAGAGACATAGAGTGAGAGAGTGACAAAGGCAAAGAGAGAAAGAGTCACAGAGAGGGTGAGGAGAGACAAAGAGAGAAAGAGTAAGATACAGAAAGCAAGAAAGACGAAGAGAGAAAGAGAAAGAGATGGATAGTGAGAAAGACAAAGAGAGAGTAAGGGAGATTGAAAAATAAAGACACATAACAAGAGAGAAACAAAAATAGAGATAACGATCGAAAGAGTCAGAGAGATAAAGAGTGAGAGACACACAGAGGGAGGAAGAGTAAAAAATAATGAGAGAGAATTCGACAAAATATGAGAGAGGGGGACATATAGAGAATGAGTGATGGAAAGTGTTTGGGGTCCAGATCTAGTCAGAGAGAGGGACACACACACTTAGAGAGATAAAGATACTAAAGATAGTGATATATGAAGAGTGAGAAGGCAAGAAAGTGAGACACATTAGGAAATAGAGTAAGAGAGATACTGAAGGACAGAGAGATCGAGAGATTGAGAAAGTGAGACATAAAGAGTTAAAGAGATAGAGATAGAGAGAGAGTAAGAGAGAGAGAAATAGTGACAACGGGCAAGAGACACAGAGAGAATGAAAGACATGGAGAAAGATAAAGAATGAGAAAGAGGGAAAGATTAAGACAGAAAGAGTAAGAGATAGAGGGTGTTTCAGAGATAGACAAAGAATAAGAGAAAGTGAGACAGAATGAAAGACAACGAGAAAGATAAAGAGAGAGAAAGACAGAGATAAAGTTAGAGATATAGCGAGAAATTGAAATACAAAAATAACACGCAACCCCATGTATATACAACTCTCTTCAACTAGAAACTTAGTATAGTGGGTAAAGAGCATACAACAGTTAAAATCAAAGATGAATTAAAAAAACAAACTGAGATATAAAATCCAATAGATGAATTAAACACCATCTTCAATGAAGATAAAAACATGAATGCACATAATCGTTAAAATAACACGGTTATTGTCATAAGCTATCAAAAAATGAAATGGTTAAAACTAGAATTGAGGAAGATAAAAACAAATTAAAGCATTTATTTTACATATGAAAGATAACTGTCTTTTCTATCACTCTCTATCTTTCAGTTAAACTGGTTCTAACTTTTCAAAAAGATCAAGAATTGATTCCAATCTTATTACCTGTTTGAATCAATTTTCTATTTTGATCTTGAAGGCTCTCATAGGTTGGTTGAATAACTTATAGGTTAGTTTTGATTCAAGAAATCCCGAGCTCTAGTTCTCTCTCTCCCTCTCATCCTCTCTCTCTCTCTCTCTCCCTCTCTCTCTGCACATCTGAGCACTCTATGACCACAAGCCGCAGCCAGAGCTACTGCCACTGCCTATTTGCTAGAGATCAGAGATCACAAGAATCCAATCTTTCAAAAATGGTTCAAAGTTTTGATCGGACAAAAGTCAAATCAACCCAAAATTTTTAAATGTTTTGATCCATCTACAGATTTTATCGATTCTGTTTGCGTAATTGAGTTTGATCTAATGTTTGGTTCAATTTGAGTAATCGAAATCGATCAAACAGTTATCCCTCTCGCTCACTCTGTCTGACATTCATTCTTTATTCCAATTCTCCCTAATTTGCTCACTCGCTCACTCTCTTTTTCTCATTCTCCCTATCTCTTGCTTGATCTCTCTCTCTCTCCCTCGTTCATTCTCTCTCTCGCTTGCTACCTCTATCTCTCTCTATCTATCTCCCTCTCTGATGATTCTTTCTCTCTCATCGAAAAGGAAAAACATCATCCACCACATCATTCATTACAATGAAGGTAGCATGATGGATGATTTGAAGGCAATAGATGATGTTTTAGAAGGCCGTGATGGAGGCCGATGGCAAAACTGAATATTGGTTATGGATGATGTGACAGTTACAAAAGGTCTCCGATAGGTGACATGATGGGATGGTCGTCATGTGTGACAGTGATGATAAATTTTAAATGATGATTCAGAGAGGTAGAGGAGGGAGAGAGAGAGAGAGAGGAGGGAGAAAGTGACACCAAGAGAGAGAAGAGGAAGAGAGAGGCTCTGAGAGAGATAAGAGGAAGAGAGAAACACCAAGAGAGAGGAGAGAGAGTGAAATAGAGACCAAGAGAGAGAGAGAAATAAAAAAGAGACAAAGAGAGAGAAATAAGGAGAGCAGGAGAGAAAAAATTGATGTTGAGAGGGGGAGATAAAGAAAGGGATACCGAGAGAAAAGGGGGGAGAGAGGAGAGAAGAAGGAGAGAGAGTGAGACACCACAAGAGAGAAGAGGGAGAGAGAGAGCCCGAGAGAAGGAGAAAGTGAGATTGAAATAGAGAGAAGGGGGGGAGGGAGGAGAGAAAGAGACACTGAAAGATAGAGAGAGAGAGAACGTGAGACTGAAAAAGAGAGAGGACAGGAAGAGAAAGAGACATTGAGAGATATAGAGAGAGTGAGACACTGTGAGAGAGAAGAGGGAGAGAGACCAAGAAAAAGAGGGAGAAAGGAGGAGAGAGAGGCGGAGAAAGAGATACCGAGAGAGAGAGAGAAAGAGACTGAGTGAGAGAGAGAGAGAAGAGGACAGAGAAAGAGAGACATCGAGAGAGATAGAGAGGAGAGAGAAAGACAGAGAGAGAGAGGAGAAAAAGAGCAAAAGAGAGACAAAAACAGAGAGAGGCAAGAAAGAGAGAGACTAAGAGAGAGAGGGAAAAGGATACCTAAAGAGAGATACCAAGAAAGAGAGAGAAACATACATAGAGAGGAGGAAGAAAGACGAAGAGATAGAGGGGAGAGAAAGAGAGACTATGAGATTGGAAGAGAGAGATTGAGAAAAAGAGAATAATAGATCGAGACACTGAGAGAGAGAATAAGATACCGATAGACAGAGGGAGAGAGAATAAGAGACCAAGATACTGAGAGAGGAGAGAAAGAAAGGCCCAAAGAGATGATTGAGAGAGAGACACCGATAGATGCACAAAAAGAAGTTTATATAACAATAAGTCTCATGTGACAGGTGACGGGATGATGATGGGACATGAGGGCCAGTAACGTGTGGTGCTATTATGACAGATTTTTTCTCAAAAACTAAGGATGAGAAATGTGATAGGAGACATAATGAAATATATGTTACCCTTTTGTCTATCACCATTATCATCTGTCCTCTCAAGTATTCCATCTCCCTTCTTGGACATGTCATTCCGTACTATCTGACTTGCTTTCTCTCACTCTCTCCCTCTCATTCATTTCTCTCTTCACTCATTTTCTCTCTCTCTCTCTCACACATTTTCTCAATCTAGCTCTCTCTCTCTCTTCCACACCTTTAATTTATTATACCTTTTATTATTAATTCAAATAGTTATAGCCAATCTAAACCAGATGGTTAGAATCTAATTGGTTCAGGTTACTGGATCCACCAAATAGGTTAGGTGGAGTCTGAATTGATTTTCCGACACAGATGATCAAGGTTCAAATTTGATTTACCAAAATCTTTAGCATTCGATCTATAAAGATGGAAATCCCTGATTCCTGCTATGAACATGTGGGATGATAGAGAGACAATATGAACATGTGTTTGGAGTGGTGCAAATATCACACACTTGAGCAGATAACTGCACCACTAGTGGGAATATTCACACCACTTGTGTGATTTTCTGGTCGCACCAAACCCCCTACGTGGTGTCTGGTGTGAATTTGTGTGGAAATTCATACAAATGATAGGGAGAAAAGGGAGCCACGTAGAGAGAGGAAGAGAAGAGTGAGTGAGGGAGAGAAAGCCAAAGGGAGATGAAAGAGAGGAGTGAGAGAGAGAAACTAAGAGGAGCAGAAAGAGATGAGTAAGCAAGAGAGAAAGCATGAAGAAGAGGTGAGAGAGGAGCAAGCGAGTAGAGAGAGAGAGAAAGCAAGAGGGAGAGGAGTGAGAGGAGCGAGTGAGAGAGAACGATCAAGCGAGAGAGAAGAGCAAATGAGAGGGAGAAGAGTGAGTGAGAGAAAGAGGCAACAAGAAAGCAAGAAACGATTGATTGAGAGACAGAGATATATAAGGGGGAGTTAGAGAAGAACAAATAATAATAACTTAAATGAAATCGTAACGCTATCAATAAAATATGAAATGAAGCATATGTGCACAAATCGCATCCATGATTTCTTAGATCTTTGAGCGAGACTAGTCAAGTCACTCAAGTGTGCAGCCTCCAGATATATCCACGTGATCATTGGCACATCGAACCTTCACGTTCATCCTTTGAAACTCTGTTCCCCCTTTATCATCGTCGTTACGGTGTCCCGATCACATCGGGAGTGGGAGGAGGTGTGGTGACAAGGGAGAAGAAATGGAAGGCCCTTGAACAATTCTGACCTAGGTGAATTTTATTTAGTGGCTTTTCCAATTTGTATTAAGTGGGTATTTTTCATAAAATCTCCAAACCTTAAGTATATCTTCCGACATCCAAAAGACCATTTGCATGTGACCCTCTAGGCCCATGTATTAATCTAGTTAACTATTCCAATGGCCCAATAACCTTTATTGGCCTTCCAAATTAATAAACTATATCATCATATAGATTAATTAATGTCAGATCGATTTAACCCAATCGACAGGTTGAGTCTCCAACCCGTGGGGTGCCAAGCTACACCGTGTATTCTAGAAGATAGAAAGGAGTGTGTATCAACTCAATCATGGAACATGTTCGTCATCGACTACTGTATATGTAGAGTCCCTCATCTACTTGATGCTCCTAGGATGATGTAGGGTACGGTCAATTGTCAAACCCTAATCGGTCATCCGAGTTATTACAAGTGCATTCAAAAATCATAGGAGAACTCTTCTCTGATATTTCACTACCTTGGATAAGGACTTCATAGCATCGTCTTCCTTGAACTTGTACCTCTTATATCGAGGGTGGATGATCCCATCTTGACAATTCAATTGTCTTCGTGAACTTCTTGGTACACCTGAACTAAAACTATTTACAGCCCCATGATTAGATACGTGTAAGTCATAATCAAAGTACTCTCCATCCATAAGACATCTTTGGTGTCTAAGGTTTAAGAACCACTTACATAATTATGTCGTGAATCAACACAATTGACAGTTTGGTATAATACCATTCATTCATTTGTACTGATTAATTTAGTGAACTGTTTCTATTAAAGAGAACCTACTATCTATCTTTAGTGTCTCCACACCAATGGCAACGGGAACGACTATACTGACCATATTAGTGAGGCTAGATAGTACTATTCTATCAGGATACTTCAATGGCCTTCTCGAGTATCCTTCGAATAAGAATATTTAGAACACATGCGTAAAGACTAATGATCTTCGTATCACGATCTCATCATAATTCACAAAGTCTGACCATGTATTCATGGGCTTCATTATAAGCATCATGCGTCCAATATAATTAATATGTTATATTAATGAGCATGGAACGAGATATGGAATGTGTGATTAGCTTGTCTGCCACATATATTCCCATCATTGCATTCAGTCATCCGTCACGGATGACAAATGACTGATGACAAAAATGACGGAATTGATGGCGAGGATGACTGATGACATTCAAGGGTGACGTAAATGTGAAGAAATATGACATACATAGATATAAAGCATAGGTCCCCCATTGACGAGTTATCGAAGTCCAAGTTTGAGAGAGACAAAAAAGACCATGGAATCCACCATGCATCTTGACCATTGGTGCTTCATCCACCAACCAAGATTTCTCATCAATGCAATCTATGGCGACGGTGTTGCCTAGAATGGCATTTCTCTCTACGTAGGTGATAAACATGAATTTGTCATTGCATACATGCATATTAATGCCACATTTTTGTAGTAATTCATCTGAAATCATGAAATTATACTAGTCCTAGGATGATATACGACATTTTTATGAATTTCACATCTTAATCCTTTCATGCATCGTTCTACGCATTTATGTGAATATTTCATGAGACTAGTCCAATTGCCTTCTATGAAGTCAAGTGATTCACTTCTCACACTTTTTTATGGGTATTTGGTTGCAAGGAACAAGAAAGAGCGCGTAATGTGAATGCAACCGGAACGGCGAAGATCAGATACATCATCAACTCAGGCACATAACCAATAAGGGGTTTTACCACGTGGCTGGGGAATCCTAAGTGGTGCGCAAAGAGAGGAGATATGGGGACCACCCAATGTCACTACTTAATCAGATTCATAGGATCTGATTAAGTGGTTGATCAGACCACAGGATTTAACCATGTACAATGACATCACGTGTCCCTCAGCCGCACGATCACAACCCAACAATCACGATTAGTGGACACACTCTCTCTCTCTTTGCTACTAAGGGGTGAATGTGGCACTTCTTTGAGCTTCTCGATCATGATCATAGTGATTGGACATCCCACAGTGCGCCTGGCTAAGGTTCAAGCTAAAACCCTTATAAACTGAAATCTCGTTCTCTTTTTTATCGCTTTTTTCCTCCTCTTAGCAGCAAGTTACCAGCAAGAACCAGATAAGATCAAGGTCTGTTTCAGAATTGGTTGATGCTCAAGAGCATTGTGGAAGTGTCTTCAGGCGAGGATCATCATCAGAACAAGCTGCCCATCACCTGGTCCAAAACAGACTTCACTACGGGATCTGTGCGGAAGCTTGGACGTTGTCTTCCATATCTATAAATCTTCCATGGGTAAAGTTAAGGTGTTTGATTTACTTTTATAATAGTTTTCCTAGTTAGACCTGTTTGTCACTAGAACATTTCGTTTCTTCTCTCTATTTGTTCTTTCTAAGCATTGGTTTTCATCACCAAAATCACCTGTTAATCAACCCATCGCTCTTGCTTAATTCTAAATATATCTATAGTAGAACGCGAATTCAAAGACCTTATCATCATTTCAGATCATCTTTGCTCTCCTATTCTCATAAATCCCTTGCTTAGATCTATTGGTCATGTTCCCTTTTCTTTCATAATTTAGACGTAATCTAATACTATTTTTATGCTCACTAAGGTTCGACCCTTACTTAATCCCTATACTAAGTGAGGTAACACAAATTTTATTGTGTGAAATCAATTCATAATAATGATATTTAACACCTTCAATTGAGATCATTAGTAGGTGACCTCCTAGGAGACGCCTTGCTCTAGGGAAATTTGTGCTAAATCACATAAGTCAGTTCAGTCTCATTCCTTCCATCCAAAAATGCCATCTGTCATTCGTCCAACATTCGGCATTCATCTCCCAAACCTGTCTTCCATCATGACTATTATGACATGACAGAATGCAGTTGCCGAATAATGGAATCAACTTTTCTGACTGAACAAATAATTGGTTCCACTTGGTTCTAGAAATTCTATCTAAATTTTAATCAAACTGTTTGATCAAAATTTAACAATTCCAAAAAATGAGTAAAATCACACACTCTTTCTTGCTCTCAGCTATCTCTCTCTCATTCTCTTTCTCTCTTTAGTTAGCTCTCTCATTTTATTTATTTAATTCAAACAATTTGATACAATCTTGATCAAACAGTTTGAATCTAATTAGTTTTGGCAATTTGATCCTAGCATTGGGCTAGGCAATATCCGCTCCGATATCTGTCCGATATCCAATATCGGAAAATCGATCTCTAATATCCGGAAAAAACAGAACGATTTCTGATACCAGATATCAGATATCGAACGGATACTGACAGTCATGTGTAAAACGTATATGGGGACAGATATCGAACAGTTAAGGACGAGACGGATCACAGATACCGGAATCCGATATCTGGATATTGGAACCAGATATGACATTTTTGAGGGGTATGTATTAAACAAAGTAATAGTATACTTAAAAAATTCTCTGCTTACTGCTGGCCGACGATTTTCCTCACCAAACCTTTGTACGACAAACTACTTCAACGAATAAATGTATTTTTACAAACATTCCATGTTGGATATCAAAATCTGATATCCAACTCTGATATCCTATATCGTCATCCCTTCCAAGAGGGCGACGGATGACCATATCGAAATGGAAAACGATATAGGATATCAGTACTGTAGCAACTGATATCTGATATCGTGATCCGACATTCGGATATCGATAAAAACAGATATCAGAATAGTGATTTCAGATATCTGATTCAGCACTCGTCCTGATGCTGTAATCCAATGTTGGTATCAGGACGGGTGAACAATACATTGGGCAATATCGTTGAATACAATCCGACACAATGGTTGGATCTGAGTTGATTTGCTGACTAGAGCAATCTGATCGATCGGATTGCGCAGATCATGATCCGCTCAGTAGGACTGATCTCATCAGAACTAACGTTCATGATCTGATCGGTGTTTCTAGATAGGGATTGGCAAATGTCATCCGTCATATCACACGTGACGGTGATGGTGACGGAATGCATGGGGCATGACGGTGACGGTGACACGTGACGGGCTGTATGTGTTGGTGATGCGATGTCGACGGGATACCCTGGACGCGTGACGTGACGACAGGTCCGTCATGGATGACCGCCGTGACAGATTAACATAGAAAAATAAATATCATAAATAATAATATAGTAAAATAAATAATATTATGCTTCAACTATGTTTACTAACATAATAAAAATAAATATTATTATTTCCGTCACCGGTGACGGGGAAGGCGTCACGGTGACGGTGACGTGACGGAACGTGGAACCCGTGACGCGTGACGGGAATGTGACGAAAATTTTAAACTTCCTCAGACACGTGGCGAGACGCTGACGTGACAAATATTTTGTCACGTTACCATTCGTCACGGGTCGTCATTCGTCCCGTCACGTCACGGGCGTCACGTCCCGGACGTGCCATTCACTATTTCCAGATAAAGTAGTGGACGAAGAGATCGGAATCGTCAGTCAAGACGCGGACAGTCACGATGACGGGTTTAGATGACGAGAACGCTTTTCTCTATCGTCCGCGAACACGTCACTGTGTGCCTAGATGACAACATCTATAAAGACGAGATAGGCTGACATCATCGTAGGACGATTTCTTTCGCCGCTGAGATCGTCATCGGCTGCTCGACCGACGGCATGGCAAGAACATCCGACTGCCAATCTGCGATCGGATGATCAGATCTCCATCTCCTTCTCAACTCGTATTGATCTGAAACAGTTCTTAACATACTTGGTAATGATTTTGACGATCTGATTTGGCCTTTTCTTCTCCAGCGATGGGGGAAAACTACGGACAAATCTAGCTCTTTCAATCGAGAGGAAGGTCGCCGTTCAGGAATGGCTGCAAGACTGCATTTCTAGGTTTTCTTTTTGGTTGATTTCATCTTCATCCACTGCTTGAGCGGATCTATTGATACGACGGAGTGTTTGTGCGGGGAATGCAAACAACATCATCGGAGGCGGCTGAATTGGAGGAGCGGAAACAGAAGAAAGTGAGACGGACCAACGGCGAGATGCCTGCGAGAGATGAGATTAACGGCCTTGATGACTTCCCTGTGGAGGAGATCGTGCAGCATCCGTTGCCTGGATACGCGGCTCCTTCGTCGATCAGCTTCAGTCCCGATGATGGCTTGATCACGTACCTCTTCAGCCCTGATAATTCCCTCCGTCGTAATATCTACGCTTTCGATTTGTTAAGCGGCCGGCACGAGCTTGTTTTTGGGCCTCCGGGCGGTGGTGGGCTTGACGAGGGCAATCTATCTGAAGAGGAGAAGCTGCGAAGAGAGCGAGCGAGGGAGAGGGGCCTCGGCGTCACCCGCTATGAATGGAGGGCTAAAACTGCGTCAGAGAAGCCAGGAATCATAGTTCCTCTGCCTGCCGGGGTTCGATTTCTGATCCTTGACAATTTTATTTAATCGCGTTAGTCGATTTAGATATGCTGATCCCTATGTTTTTCCGTAATCTTGCTTTTTTTTTTTATAACTCTGCATGCCACCTACGAATCATTTGAATTTGTCATTGCGATTGGAGATTCTCAATGCGCTCAATTTCAAGGTGAAGCAGGTATGAACATTGTTCCAAGGAAAACTGCGCACTTTTGTATCAAGGTTCATGAATACTGCTATCTGAGTATGTTCATAGTTGTATTGCATATGTATTTAGGAAAATTCTTGGATGGGTACTACTCAGTTTTGCATTTGATGTTTGTGTCGGCGAATCTACTTATCTAATTGTCTTCTTCTAAAACCTTTGTCGTTCACCCGGCTGTCATCTCAGTTATTAGACATCAGATTAAGAAAGGCCTCCGCAGTATCTTAATACTTCATGTTTTTCCACAGGTATTTTTGCATGAGATTGGGAGTTCTGAATCAGAAATTAAGCTACCAGCCGGTCCTAGTTCTCCAATTATCGACCCTCATTTATCCCCCGATGGAAACTTGCTTGCGTTTGTGCAAGATGACGAGTTGCACGTTTATGGTCTCTTGTCTGGGGAGCAGAAACAACTAACCTTCGGGGCCAGAGGAAATGCAAAGGTGATTCTTTTTCTTACTGCGTAAGGATGTGAATAATAATTCTGCAAAAATAGGTTTTATGGTGCCACCCTCAAAAAAAAATCCTTTATAAAAGTGGAAAAGAGCATACATGTCAGAAAAACAAATCAACCTTCCTGTTTGGGGTTTTTAAAACATACTTGGGCTGCTGTTGGCTGTTTCCTTTCAAACAGTATCCAATGCGAAGATATTGAACGTATTTAACAAATGATGATTCCTGGGGAGCAGTGCATGGTTCCACAGCGTGACATAATGCTAAATATAACAAAATGGCGTAGCCTTCAGGTTAAATTTGTCACCCAAGGAAATAAACCACGTAATGTGTGAACTAAAAAACGTTCGAAGCGAATTTATGTTTAATTTTTTCCTCAAATGAGCTGCCTGGCTTTTTGTCAGTGCCATGCGTGCATATTTAATTTTTTCTTGGGACTGGTATCTATCACATGGCTTTTTTTTTCTTTGCCGACTCACTGCTTACACAAACCCATGGTTTTTCTCAAATCTTTATCATCTATCAGGATTGGCCCGATGAGACCAATCTCAAACTTTGGCCTTTTATCATTAGATTCATAATTGACGAAAAAATTTCATGAGGAAAAAAGGCCTTTGACTCTATGATTTTCATATTTTCAGACTCATGGGCTCGCGGAGTATATTGCACAGGTACTCCTCCCTCTATGTTTTCTTTTTAGGAGATTTACTTGGATAATTATTTTGTTAGAAACTAAAATTTTGTTCTTGCTCGCAGGAGGAAATGGACCGTAAGACGGGCTTTTGGTGGTCTCCGGACAGCAAGCTGATTGCTTTCACCGAGGTTGACTCGTCCAAAGTTCCTCTCTTCAGAATTATGCACCAGGGAAAGCCGAGCTTGGGTGGTGCCGCCGAGGAGGACCATGCATACCCCTTTGCTGGGTCCTCAAATGTCACAGTCCGGCTCGGCATAGTTGCCGCTGCTGGCGGCCAAGTCACCTGGATGGACCTCACCTGCGGGGAAGACCCTGAAGAAGAGTACCTCGCCAGAGTCAACTGGGCACCTGACGGCGGGCTCTTGGCCCAGGTCCTCAACCGGGCCCACACCCAGCTGAAGCTCCTCAGGTTTGACCCAGGAACTGGTCAACGGGAAGAGGTACTAGTGGAGCAGAATGAGACGTGGGTCAACCTGCACGATTGCTTCACGCCGCTGGAGTGGGGGAGAGAGAATCGGGCGGGGGGGTTCATATGGGCAAGCGAGAAGACCGGTTTCCGCCACCTGTACCTCCACGACCGGAGCGGCGCCTGCCTCGGGCCGTTGACTGAGGGGGACTGGATGGTGGAGCAAGTGGCAGGGGTCAACGACAAGGCTGGGATTGTCTACTTCACGGGGACAGCTGATGGGCCACTGGAGAGCCATCTCTACTGCGCTGAGCTCTTCCCAGACTGGGCCTTGCCTCTCCCAGCCCCACGGCGGCTCACCCCCGGCAAGGGCCGCCATGCCGTGGTCCTGGACCACGGGATGCAGCAATTCGTGGACGTCCACGACTCCATTGACTCTCCGCCAGCCGTGGCTCTGAGGTCGCTGAGCGACGGCACCGTCATCACGACTCTGTATGAACAGCCCCCCGCCAGCAGTCAACGCTTCCAGCCACCAGAGATCATACGCGTCAATGGCGACCTCTACGGCGCCCTGTACCGGCCTGATGCGGAGCGCTTTGGACCGCCTCCATACAAGACAGTGGTCAGCGTCTACGGCGGCCCCTGTGTGCAGACCGTCAGTGACTCTTGGATAAGCACCGTGGACATGAGAGCTCAGTTCTTCAGGAGCAAGGGATTCCTTGTCTGGAAGGTGAGCAGATTATTAATTTTTTTCTAGTTGATTGCACGTAAGCTAATTCTAAATTTAACTTTTCATAGATGGACAACAGAGGGACGGCGAGGCGGGGGATGAAATTCGAGGGGGAGGGAAAGTACAGACTGGGGGTGGTGGATGCGGAGGACCAGCGGGCCGGGGTGGAGTGGTTGGTGAGATTGGGCCTGGCCCGGCCTGGTGAGGTGGGGATATACGGGTGGAGCTACGGGGGGTATCTGGCGGCGATGACGGTGGCGCGGTTCCCGGAGACGTTCAGGTGTGCTGTGGCAGGGGCGCCTGTGACGGCATGGGACGGGTATGACACGTTTTACACAGAGAAGTACATGGGTCTACCAAAGGAGAAGGAAAGGGAGTACCGGGAGAGCTCGGTGATGGCCCATGTTGGGTTGCTGCAGGGGAAGCTGATGCTTGTGCATGGGATGATTGATGAGAACGTACATTTCAGGCACACAGCCAGGCTGGTCAATGCTCTCATCTCTGCAGGCAAGCCCTACGAGCTCCTCCTCTTCCCTGACGAGCGCCACATGCCACGCCGCCTCACCGACCGTATCTACATGGAGCAGAGGATCTGGGACTTCTTCCGGCACAACCTGTGAGCCTAACTCTGTCTCTCTCTTTGTGGAAACAACTAAATTATCTTCGGAAGCTATAAATAAATCTTTTTTTTGGCATAGTATTAGCCATTAGAGAGAGTATTTGTGTTTAGACCTGGTGAACCTTGAGTCGATTGCATTTCTTGAGGAGCTGGTCCCTAGATAGATTGGCCAAATTGTCCTCCCCCCCTTGTGACCCTTGTATGTACTATCTCACCATCTTTCTGGTGTTCTAGGGTCTAAGACTTCTTAATCCTGTTCTTTCTCATTCTTTAGGAATTTCTTGGGCCTGTAGATGGTTAAAACTCAACTCATCAGAATTCAAAATGTGCAACATTTGCTAAATTCTAAGGTACATGTGCAAAAAGAGGATTCAAGTCACAGCGTACGCCCTCATGTTGAATGTGTGATTTGCCTATATTGGTTAGCGAAAAGTTTTGTACTGTGATGGTTAGAAGGTTCTAATAAATTTTATTATAATGTGGATTTCTGAATTTGGTCTTATATAAAACATTTATTGGATACTTTTATTTTTTCTCCATTGATTCTCATTGCAGTGCCATATCTTCGGTTGTTACATAAAACATTTGTTATGTTGAGTTTTTGTGATTCAATGTATCTCTTGAGCTATCCAAGTTTCAAACTGTTGAGGACAACATATTTTAATGCTCATTTGGACTTTATAGATTAAAATTAGTAATAATATGTGAACCAGGTTTTCTAAGTGAGTGTCTTACAATTTTATTTCATGTTACTAGTAAGTTTATTATAACTTTACATGTTACTGTTGTGAATTATTTCTAGAATATAACTCATCAGCATAATTTTCTTTTATCTTCAATATTATCTTTATTCTGAATAAAAGGGGAATGGAAAGGGATAACCCATTCACTATGCCATTTTTTGCACTATAAAGTGTTTTTGTTTAATTTCAAGGAAATGATTAACCTTAGGGTACCTATGACTTTGATGGTCTTTAAAAAAAATTGAATGATTGGTTTAATGGTTTTGTGGGATATAAGTTATTTTCAAATATGTTTTCTCCATCTCATAAAGATAAAACATTAATGAAAATTTATAATGGAAACCAAAAAATGGCTACCCAACAGTAGTGGGTGATCCCTCTAAGTAAAAAGGGAACCTTGGTGATAAATCTAAATGTGGGGTGTAGTATAAACAGTGTCATAGTTTGAAGTTTTGCATATTACTTTATGATTTCTTTAAGGATACTTTATATAGGACTCATAGAAATCAAGGTGTCAATCCGCTGGAACAAGTTTGAGTTTAAGAAGAATATAATAATAAAATGATTAAGAGAAGAGGAGATGGAGGAGGGTGTATCTAAGATTGGTATTTTTATGGCTGAATGGGATGCTGTAAGAGGTAGGTTGGATACAATATATATATATATATATATATCATAAGAGAGTGGGGGAGAACAATTTTGTAGTGCTGAAAGATCACGTATGGCTTACCTGTCTTTGTTCATGTTGCATACACTTGGTACTTTCCATCATTATAGCAGAAATACAGTAATTAAGATGAAAGATCATTAGAAAATGCCTCAATCACCTTGTAAAGGTGAGCAGAGTCATTTTCCTTCTGCTACTCTCTCCTCAAGGCATGCTAACAAATCCAAGACAGAGAAAAGAGAAGAGTTTATACATGAGGTATAATGTCTTAAAAAACTTAGTCCTAAAGTTATCCCTAAACTACAATAATCTAGGTTTTGTCTTTTTAAGATATGAATTGGGGAAGGTCTGCCAGGATAAACAAAAAGTTATCTTCAGAACTCCTGCATTAATATGTGCTAGGTCTCAACTACCTCCTTGACCCATTAAACCTTGGCATCAGCTCTACGATTGGTTCATCTCTTTTTTGGTTTCTGCCTTGATAAACTTCCAATGCTAAACTTCTTCCACGATTAAAGACAAGTTGAATCTTATATTTAAAAAATAAAAAGCAAAACACTCGATGATCATAGCACCTTGTGTGGAATCAAATCCACAGCCATTTCAATTTTTTGATCAAGTTGTATCAAACTACACAGATCCCTCTCCCTCTAGACATCACTTGATTCTTAGCATGTCAAATCTCATCTTCTTCTTGACCAGTATTGCCACAGATATGTGAGGATCTTATCACCATTACAATCACATGAGGTGGGGGGGAGCTTACTGAATAAAAAGAGTTATGGAGTTGCCTCAAAAAACCTTGGATGGGTATCTCTCCCTTATAAGTTATTGACATTTCACACTTTTATAGAGTTTTCATAAAACCATTATAATTTAAGTCTATCTTCTTGATAGAAATATAAGTGACTGGCAAGTCAATAGCACATTAACATCTTTTTCCATGTTCACTAATAGAACACATTCATTGAAGTGCATGTGTGATGCTTATAATGAAGTTCATGAATAAATGATCAAACTTAGTGAATTATGATGAGATCGTAATACACTGATCACTAGTCTTTAAGCATGTGTTCTAAATATTCCTATTCAAAGGATACTTGAGAAGGACATCAAAGTATCCAGATAGAATAACACTACATAGCTTCTACTCATATGATGAGTATGACCAATCACGTAGCCATTGGTGTGGAAACACTAAGGATAGATAGTGGGTGCACTTTAGTGGAAGAGTTCACTGAATTGATCCGTATGAATCCTTGAATGGTTTTATCCCAAACTATCAACGAGGGGTTGATTCACGTCATGTTTGTGTAAGTGGTCCTTAGACCTGAGACACCAAAGATGTCTCATGGATGGGCAGTTGTACTTAAACTATGGCCAACGAGTCTCTAATCATGGGATTTTAAACAGTTTTAGTTCGGGTGCATCAAGAAGTTCACGAAGAAAATTGAGTGGTCAAGATGGGATCATCCACTCTCGGTATAAGACAAGGTATTTCAAGGAAGATGATGTTATAAAGTCCTTGGCCAAGGCAGTGAAATATCTGAGAATAATTCCCCGATGATTTCCAAACGCATTAGTACTGATTTGGATGAGCAATAAGGGTTTGATAGCTGATTATACCCTAAGTCGTCCAAGGAGTGTCAAGTGAATGGGGGATTATAATTACACGAAAACCAATGATGAACAGGTTCCATGAGTGAGTCGATACACACTCCTTTCTATCTTCTAGAACACGAGGTGTAGCTTGGCACCCCACGTGTTGGAGACTCGACCTATCGATTGGGTGAAATGGATCTGACATTAATTAATCTATATGCTGATATAGTTAATTAAATTGTAAGGTGAATAAAGGTTATTCTGCCGCTGGAGTCATTAACTAGACTAATACATGAGCTTAAAGGGTCACACGCAAATAGTCTTTTGGACGTCGCAAGATATACTTATGTTTTGCGGGTTTTTATGAAAAATACCCACTTTATATAAATAGGGGAAGGCCCTGAAGAAAATTCACCCCTGCCAGAATTCTTAAGGGCCTTTCCCTTCTCCCTTATCCACATTACTCCTCTCCATTCCTAATGTAACTGGGACGGCGTAATGACGACGAGGGAGGCTGAATAGAGCTCACCAAGGTGGAGGATATTTGATGTGCCAAGGATCATGTGGAAAAGTCTTGAAGCTGCACACTTGAGCAGCTTGACTCGTCTCACTTGAGGATCCAAGAAATGACAGATGCGTTATGTGCACAGGGTCTTCATTTCATGTTTTTAATGATTGCGTTGCAATGTTGTTAAAGTATTATGCTGTGGACCAGTTTAATTTGTTCATCTAAGTAAATGTTTATACAACCCAACATACCAAACTACCAATTAGGTTAATTCATGTCATGGTTGTATAAGTGGTCTTTGGACTTGAGACACCAAAGACGTATTGTTGATTAACAATTGTACTTTGATTATGGACTACAAGTTTATAATCATGGGATTCTAAATAATCTTAGCTTGGGTGCATCAAGAAGTTCATGAAGATGATTAAATTGTCAAGATGGGATCATTTGCCCTCGCCATAAGAGGAGGCAACTCAACAAAAATTGATTTGACATTTGTTACTCCATAGGATGATATAGTTAACTAATTTGGAACGACAATCAAGATTATTTGACAATATGTATTATTAATAAACCATAAATTAGGGTTCAATGTGTCCTTTAGGTTTTTGGTTTATGCAAAAATTTCCTCATCAGCATAAACCAAATAAGGGTTGAATCCTTTGGGAGGAAGTATTGAGCTAATATTATCTTTAATTTTTATTTCTATTTATTATAAGATTGAAATTTGTTTTAAATAAATAAAACTAGGGAAAATAATTAAAAATAATTATAGGTAGGTCAGAAAATATTAATCCTATTCAACCTTATTTATTCAGATTTTATAGAATAATATAAATATACCTTTATAATATAAAAATACTACTTAATTATAATTTAAAATACCTTAGGCAACACTTTTGTAGAGTCGAGTGATGGCAGACGGAGATGGATATGAGTGGAGTGGAGATGATGGCACATATGCGCCAACGAATGTCAAAGCAAGGGCAAGCTATGATAATTTTTCCATTGCTGGAGCTACGGAGATGGAGTCAGATACAAGTCGACAAGTGGCAGAGTTGAAGGTGATGTGTGTGATGGTGGAAACCTAGGCCACCCGATATGATAACCAAGAAAAAATGAAAAAAATCTGAGTTAGAAAAAGATGAAACATCACCTTAACCACATAATCACGTGCTCAACGAACCCATTCGTATATTTTCTTCGCGTGTCTTGATCTGAATATCACTCCTTTAGTCTGCTCTTGAATGGGCAAAACGAGATATACCAAAAGGAGATTTTGAATGAACAAGTAATTAACCTAATCATATTTAGGAAAAAATCCAAGGTCAAGTTTTTTTACAAGGATATGCTGGCTTATAGAGGCCTAGATCTGAATGAAGAAATCAAAATGACACGCAGCGGAAGACTTTTTGTGAAATCATACGAGATAAAACCATGAAGCGAAGTACCTTTGTACGGATCACATCCTTTATTTCTTGGATCTCGAAGCGAGATGAGTCAAGCTGCTCAAGTGTGCAGCCTTTAGATGTATCTATGAGATCCTCGTCACGTCGAATCTCCTCCTCGTTGATGAGCCCCGTTCAATCTCCATCGTCGTAGTTACATTGTTTGTGATTGCATCAGGGATGGAGAGTGGGTGTTGGGAGAAGGGAGAAGAATGGGAAAGGCCCCTGAACAATTTAGGCCTGGGTGAATTTTGTTCAGGGCCTTCCCCTATTTATACTAAGTGGGTATTTTTTATAAAAACCCCCAAACTTAAGTATATCTTTCGACGTCCAAGAGACCATTTGCATGTGACCCTCGAAGCCCATGTATCAGTCTAGTTAACGACTCCAACAGCAGAATAACCTTTATTGGCCTTACAAATTAATTAACTATATCAACTTATAGATTAATTAATGTCGGATCGCGTTAACCCAATCGATACAACTTATAGATTAGGTTGAGTCTCTTACACGTGGGGTGCCAAGCTACACCTCGCGTTCTAGAAGATACCAAGGAGTGTGTATTGACTCACTCTTGGAACCTGTTCGTCATTGGTTAATGTGTACGTATAATCCCTCATTCACTTGACTATCCTTGGACGACTTAGGGTATGTCATGTAACACAGTACGCCTGGGATCGAGCGGCACATGTTACATCACAAAGGGGATGAAAATTTCAGGCAATGATGCGTGTATGATTATGAACATTATTTAAAATTCTATGGTAATACTCAGCAGTACCGACAAGTTCGAAGAATCGGACTCCTCAACATCCCTTTGGACCAATTAGATGACTAAGGAGAGGGGTGTTATCAATACCCGAAGGCGTCCAATCCTCTATCGATAAGGATTAGTCGTACCACAATAGATTTATCCTAACTCTCACAAAAGAGTGGCTAATTCCGATCACAAGTGAAATGACTTCGATGGCAATTGTAACACAGATCAATGGTACTGAAAGGAGTAACTTTAACTGCGAATGTGGGGATAACAATAGAACCTGTTGGACTAAGCCCGATGTATGTGGCCATAGAGGAAATGAGGCTCCAGTGTAACCAGAATGGTTGGCTTCGAGTCAATGGTGAGTGGCGAACGGACACGAGGAAGACTTGGTGAGCACAAATATGTCAGCAGATAACCATGTCACCCCAAAAGGAGTAATCACGTGTGTCTGTGTTTGGATGCCCTGAAAGCACGCACCAAGGCATGGGGCGGCGGCGCACGCAAACGTTGGTGCGGGGCCAAGCAAGGAGCACACACGCTAGCACTTGGTGTGTGGCAGCGTGCCTAACGCGGGCGCAAGTGGCGGCATGTGCGCAAAAGCACAGAATGCGCAAGCATGCGTAATGGCGTGCAGGCGAGGACAACGAGGAGGTGCAGAGACGTATGCAGGATTGCGTCCCCCTTGAGGTGTGGGTGTGTGCAGGTGGTGAGGGCTGGCGGTGGGCGTCGGTGCACAAGAACGTGCAAGAAGAGATCCAGCGGCGAAGATCAGCTAGATGACGATGATGGTGACAGCGCAGGGAATCGGTGACAAAGATGGCAATGGTGAGCCCAAGGTTGATCCAAGAATTGAAATCTTGGTGCGTTCTTGGACCATAACAAGATCAAGAATTGGATTTTCTTGATCAAAAACTTGATGAACAGCTACAAAGGGGTTGTCGGTGACGGTTCCTCCACGGGTAATCTACGACATGGACGGAGGATGTGGCCAACAAAACCCACGATCTACTCTAAAGAAAATCCAATTCTTGATCTTGTTACAGCGCCCCCTTCATAGTTGGCTCCCACCTACTCCAAAGGGGAGGAAGGCAGGAGCCAACTGAACAAACCTTTCAAATTCAATCAACTCCAAGGCTTTCCTTGGGCATGCCTCCCTTTTTATAGTGTAGGGACATGCCCTATTGGGCCAATCGGGAAGGAGCCGTCTCGTGACGAGCGGCCTTCCCTTAATGAACGTGAATGAAAACATACACATTGGACGAGGCCCAAACACGAAAGGCCCATCTCCAATTCAAAATGAAAATACAAACATGAAAATACAAAAATAAATAAAATGATCACGACCCGTTGTTAGGCCGTATACTTGAGCATCAGGTGGCGGACATCGGCTCGGGCTGCTCGAGGTGGTTGATGGCATCCTTTGATGTTGTTGGTGATATGGTCCCCCAGTAGTATGGTCAATTGTCAAACCCTAATCAGTCATCTGAATTAGTACTGATGCATTCGTAAATCATTGGAGAACTCTTCTCCGATATTTCACTACCTTGGCCAAGGACTTCATCACATCATCTTCCTTGAGCTATCACCTCTTATATCGAGGGTGGGCGATCCCATCTTGACCACTTAATCATCTTCAAGAATTTCTTGATGTACCTGAACTAAGACCGTTTGGAATTCCATGATTATACACTCGTTGGCCATAGTCAAAGTACAAACGTCCATCCACAAGACGTCTGTGGTGTCTCAGGTCTAAGGACCACTTACGCAACCATGACGTGAATCAACCTAATTGACAGTTTGGTATAATATCATTCAATGATTCGTACAGATCAATTCAGTGGACTCTTTCCACTAAAGATCACCCAATATCTATCCTTAGTGTATCCACACTAATGGCTACGGGACCGACCATACTCATCATATGAGTGAGGCTAGATAGTGCTATTCGATCAGGATACTTTGACATCCTTCTCATATATCCTTCGAATAGAAATTTTTAGAATATATGCTTAACGACTAGTGATCTCCGTATTACTATCTCATCATAATTCACTAACCCCGATCATGTATTCATGGACTTCATTATAAGAATCGCATGTGCACTATAATGAATATGTTCTATTAATGAACAGGGAACGAGATGTGGAATGTGTGATAGGCTTCCCGGCCACATATTTCCATCAAGATATGGGGTCCTAATTTTTAATCCAAGATAGATGGGGAAAGGTAGAACTATTCTTCGAATTTCTAGGTCATGAGATATCATTGTTTTACTTTAGAGTAATCTAAGCCATCCAATTTTCTCTCTCCTCAGAATTTTATGACAAGCAGAAAAATGGATTCATTAAAAATATTTAAATAAATTCAAAGTTATAATTTCTGACTTACAGATTTATTTTTTGTGAACTAAATTTTAAAAAAATCCATAAAATATTAAAATATAATAAACCTCTTAAAATATTTAAATAAATCTAAATAAATACTTTCTGACATAGAAAATTATTTTATCATGAAATTAATGCCAGAAAATTATGGTAAAATACCATAAAATCATGAAAAATTAGAATTCATTCTAAAAGTGCAATAAATGATTTTAACCATTAAGAACATGTATTTATGATAATTTTAGTGAATATATGCACATAATTATGTGAAATTATTACTAAAAATAACAGGATATTTATTACTATCAGTCACATACAAATGGTATTGAAGACTTCATGAGATATAATTAAGATATACTTAAACCCATTTAGTATAAATAGGTGAAGGCCTTGAATGGAATTCACCTCGGCCATAATTGTTCAGGGATCTTCCCCTTCTTCTCCATTTCCCCTTTAGCTCCTCTCCATTCTCATTACGATTGGGATGGCATAATGAGGACGATAGAGCATGAAGGAGGCTTGTCAAGGTGAAGGAGGAGAGACAATGATCCATGACCATGTTGATATGTCTAGATGCTGCACAACTGAGCAGCTCAACATGACCCAACCAAGGATCCAAGAAATCACAAATGTGATATGTGCCCAGGTGATTTAATTCATCATTTTGTAGATGACATTTTGATTCCATTTCAGTCTTCCACTGAACATTGTTCTAGCTTTTCATCAAGGACCTCGAACCCAACAAGAACAGGAGAGAGAGAGATGGGAGATTGTGAGAGGGAGAAAAGTAGAGAGGGTGTGTGTGTGAGAGAGAGAGAGAGAGAGAGAGAGAGAGAGAGAATGCAAGAAAAATAGGGAGAGAGGGTGAGAAAAATAGGGAAGGAGACAGATGGTTAGAGAAACTGATAGAGAATGAGACAGAGAGAGGGGGAGAGTGAGATATGGAGAATGGGAGGAGGAGAGGGTGAGAAAAATAGGGAGGGAGAGAGAGGGTGAGAGAAAGTGATAGAGAATGAGATGGACAGAGGGGGAGAGTGAGAGAAGGAGAAAGGGAGAGAGATTGAGAGAGAGAGGATAAGTGAGGGGGGGGAGGGGGTGAGAGAGAGAGAGAGAACGAGAGAGGGCAAGAGAGAGAGGGATAAATAATGAGGGGGAGAGAGGAAGAGAGTAAGAGCTGGATATAGGGTGAGAGAAAGAGAGAGAGAGAGATAGAACAAGCCAGAGAGAGTGAGAGCAGGAGAAAGGACGAGAAATAGGGAGATAATGTGAGAGGGACAGAGTGAGAGAGGAAGAGAAGGAGAGTGAGAGCAGGAGAGAGGGAGAGAGAACAAGAGTGAGAGAGTGCGAGAGGGAGAGAATGAGAGTGGGAAAGAGTGAGAGCAGGAGAGGAGGAAAGAGAGAGAGAGAGCTAGAGTGCCTGAGGTAGATATTCGGAGAGGGATAGAGAAAGAGAGTTAGAGAGAGGGATCAGGTGAGAGGAGAAACTTATTATGCCATAGTATTTTATATTAATTATATATATGGACGGTCTTTGGTCCGGTTTGACATGAAAACTGGAGCCAGATTGAACATTAGGTCAGGCCTTAAAAGACTGACTGATGGTCTGGTTTGGTCTGGTCTGATCAAACTTTGGTCAGACCATGTCCTTCCTTGGATACATGTAATCCAGACAATTACTGATGCCGGACGTCGTCTCGACGGCGTCCGACCGTCACCGAGGGCATGATCTCGGTATCGAATCACTAACTAGTCGGTCCACGCCTACGACGTCAACCGACGAATATGCGGAAACCAGGCGAACATGACGCTGAATGAGATGAGTTCCTACTGTGGTACGTGCTGAGTGCCGACTAGCAACAATGCCGCGCCAGAGCAAGACGGGGTCGCCAAGGAAGTCGGTCCGGCCTCCGGACTCGTCCGAGGTGGGTCGAGGGCGAGCACGCCGTCGAATGGGAAGACTTCCCACAAGATTGCTCACACGCGTCGGGACGTCCCGACTCGTACCGGACAGGACAGACTCTCGTAAAATTCGTCGTTCTCTCGGCCTGTCTCGCGCTCACCTACCTAACCCGAGCGCGGTGGAGGCAATACGAAGAGTACTGAAAGAGATAAAAGACGTAAAGGAGCTAGGGTAGCGGGGTACCTTCGTCGCGCGGCGACGGGTAACTCAAATTGGAGTATCCACGGAAGGAGCCGACGGTGCTGCTGTATGTCCAATCTCGAGAGCACCGGGCAGGGAGAGCAAGCGGGCGTAGCGCCAACGAACGGTACCGGAAGGACGCCGTACGACGGGCGCGGCCAGAGGTGACGACCGGGGGCGGCACTAACGGTCGGGGTGAGGCCGCACGGTGTCCACGGGCGCAGGCAGAGTGGCGTCGGCCTCACGCAGCGGACGGCGTGGACGGCGTAGCACTGACCGACGCAGTCGTCCGGGCTCGCTAAGCGCAGGGGACTCGGCCGCGCTGGTCAGAGGCGGCTGCCGGCGTCAGCGAGTAGGCAGGCGTCGACGGCGAGTCGGGCGGGCGTCGGCGGGTATGCTGTGTGACGATGGCGAGCTGGACGGCCGTCGGCTGAGGCCAGGCGAGTGGCGAAGGCGGATCCGGACGGTGACGACGGGTCCAAGCGGAGACGGTGGTTCCGGCGTCGGCGGAGTGCCGTGCGACGACGGCGAGCCGGATGGCCGTCGGCCGAGGCCAGGCGAGCGGCGATGGCGGGTCCGGACGATGACGGCGGATCCGCCGGCGGCGACAGGCGGAATCCCAACGGGGCTCCTGGCGGGCGACGATGGCGGGTCCGGCGGTGATGAGGGTGGATCCGGCGGCGGCCGGTCGGGCGGGGCCTCCTTCTTCCTTCTCTTCCCTCTCCTTCCTCCTCCCTCTTCTCCTTCTCCTTCTTCTTCTTCTTCTTCTTCTTCTTCTTCTTTCTTCTCCTCTCCTCCACGACCTGACTCTTCAACCTCCAAGTATAACTTCCAAATTTAGGTCAAGAGTGGGGAGAGCGCCCACCCCTTCCCCTTATATATGGGTGAGGGTGGGCCCTTCCTTAACGTTCAAAACACAACATGAAAAAGGAAAATAAGCAAAGGAGTATAAAATGGGCTTGTCAGGCCCAACATAGAAGGGGGGAAGAGTTCCTCATATGGGCCCTTCCCCGCTACACGACAACATGATGACATAGAAAGGGAAATGACGGAATAGAAAGGGAAACACGATAAACATAGAAAGGGAACTGAAAGCGTCGGTATGCTCCAATGGTCGGCGTCCGCGTCATGCCGAATAACGGAATTCGGGATCCCGTGTTGCTGCGGCGGCTCGTCGAGGTGGTTGGACTCGTATCGGTGTTGGGCTGGATGGTGACGGCTCCTCGTGTGCTGGGTCGGTGATGTCCTGCTGCTCCTCTGCTGCTGGCTCGATGACGACCGGTGGCGACGCGCCATCAATTACTGGTCTACATCAGCACAGAGAGAGATAGAGATAAACTGTGATAGGAAAAATATGTGCCCCACTTGGCTATCACCATCTTGCTGGCACCTGTGGTCATTGTGTCCTACATCTAATGATGGAAGACCAACCAGCTGATCACCTACAGACTCGTCGCCAACCCTTACGCGGAGCCAGAGCCGACATGAAGAACCAACACTTCCACTATCAAGCTTGAAGCAGCAGTCGTGTCGTCTTGGAGAGTGCCGAGACGTCTTGGTGTTCTTTTTCTTTTCATCGTTTTTGGATTGTCGGAGGCCCCTCTTGCATGAGTACCGGCCTCCCCCGTCGCTCATGTTTATTTTAATCATGTTTAATTATCATCTTTAGGGGTAGGAAATCCCTAATGGGCTTCTTCTCCCCCTAAAGAATCCCTTTTAAGGGGAGGCCCAATAGGCCTTCCCCTTAAAGGGGGCCCAATTGGGTTTCCATAACTGCCACTTTCCCCACCTTTAAGAAGAGGGAGAAGTGGAAGTTAGAGAGGAAGTCATTGTCGAAGAATTCAGTATTCCCGTTCATGGTATTTGGCAGTTTTTTTTTTTTTTCCTTTTGGTTTTGTTCATCGTGTTTGCTTCTGTAAGAAGAAGAATTTGACGAAGAGGGAGAAGCAGAGGACTTCCGTGTGTTCATTGGTGTTGTCCGTCATCTGATCCCATCAGATATTCATCGGTTGAAAATTTCATCATCGTCCATTTGTTCTCCCGGGTTTGCAGCAGAGAAAGGAAAGAACGGAATTTCGTTGAATGAGCACGGCCTAGAAGAAGAGATATCTCGTAGAAGAATTTACGTTGTTCTGAAGATATTCGAAATCGGTGATCGACTTCTAGAAGGAAAATCATCGACCTGGTTGTTCAATTCATCGCTGTGTTTACAATCATTCTGCAACTCCCGATCTGACTGTCAACATCGTCACAAGACACCTTCCGAAGATTCATCCATCACGTCGTTCCAATAATACACTTCACTGTACTAGGAAGATACGACTCCACATCCTCACCGTACTGCACGATCATGAAATTCTGGCTTCCTTGATCACCAAACGAAGAATCCCTAGAGTGTTCTGGCTCGACTCCTTGAAGATTACCTGCTGAATGAGCGTCCAAAAGTGTGTTACCAGGTCCTCTTCTTCTATTTCTGCATCGGGAGACTTATTCTTCTCTTTCTGCTGATCATCGGCGCTCGTTGCCGAAGGTTTGCGACGCGGAAATTTCAACTGATTTGTCCGACAATCTCCCACGATTGCCAGCCCGCAACGGGATGTATGCGTTGGGGTAAAAGTTGGCTGAAAAGCCGCACGGTCAACGCAGATACATATTGAACCAATTTGCCCTCATCTCTGGTGCCGCCCGATTACGCGAGATCTTCCAAGGAACGCTAAATTTCTTCTCCGACTTGCCGGACTGTTGGTAGCCGGTGATCTTGAATCCCTCTGCTCGGATTTGATCTCTATTGCCGCCTCTGTATACACCATTCTGCTGCTGTAGCATCTCGACGTTTGAAGTGTTGCAGCAGTGCTTGGCGCCGAAACGTCCAATGCCACGGCCAGGCCTTCATCAAGAAATTACAAGCGATCCCTTGACCTCTTGTGGTTGCTTATCCAACGCGTTGCATTAAACATCCAAGGCTATCAACATGCAGGTCTATCTCCTCTCCCCTTTCATCTATAGTGTTATTTTATCTCTCTCAGTACCGTTCTCTAGAATGCTTATGGCCTTAGAGTGAATTTAAATGTGAATTTTAGGAATAGCCACCATACTTGTGTTAGAGATCTTATTGACGGTGTCGGATCTTATCGATTACGTTGGCGGTGTGGATGCTCTTGGACAAGATCGTTCCCCACTTGTTAAATCTTTGATCTGTCACACGGATCATTGGGGGCGTGATCGTGATAAAACCCGTCACGTGTCGTATAGCTGGTTTACGTCTTCAGATCATTTGACAATCCTTGTTTTTCTCGTTAATATTTTCTCAAATCATATACGTTAATTCATGTCATATCATTGCATTTAGAATCTACCTTCCGAGTGTAACACAAAGTATCAATTCTGACCATCGTGTCACATCATCTAATCAAGGTTATAGGCCTATTTCTCCTGCCAATGCTAAGTCCTAACTTCAAAATCCTTCTTTACTGTGGAAATGTGAATGCATCTATTTATGATAAAGATATTGATAAACTGTGAAGTAATTGAAATGCTTTAAATATGTGTAATATTACAGAATTAAAATTTTGTGATAACCAGTATCTTTTTTGATATTCTCTATTGAAACCACAAAAAGGGAATAACTGATTTCTGTTATCCAATAAGATAATGGAATGGCTGATGTCATAAAAATATTCTGAAATAATCATAGTATTTATGTGATAATATTTTGACTTTTATTCTTAGGATGGTTTATCCTACAAATGATTATTTCTGCAACTACACATCTACTAAACTTTTGTCATTACCGTCACAATGTCACTCGCCCATCTTGCTTCCACTGCCTCCACTAAATGGAAACCATTAATCCAACAATGCCGCATACCCATTGTATGCCCATTGCGGTCACCACATACCCACTTGTGGACAGCCACCATTGCAAGCATATCATTAGCAGAACACAGGAAAAAGGTCTTATTTCTATTTTGTTATCTTAATTAAATATGAAAGTATAAATAGAATTAGGAAATTTTAATTTACCATTTTCTTTTAATCATTCATAATTTTATAGTATAAATATACAAGTTTTATAATTAAAAAATGTTAACAAACAAAAAAACCATTTTCTGTACAGGAATTTACTTTTTTCAATACCATAGCTCCCAGTGGATTTGAACTCGCTATATAGCATGGAAAATTAAACTTTTTGTATGAACTTAATTTATTGCCACGACATATTTAACACAAAATTTGAGTTATTGAGGTGCCAATGAGGCATGTGCTTCTACCTTCTTTTCGATTGAATAACGATTGAGGTGAGACGGGGAAGAAATTATAGATGTATATTGAATCTAATGGGGAATCCAGGTGATGCGAATCACACAGGTTATCTAATTCCGAATACAGATGCTTGCAAATTATTGAATCCCCAAACATAAGAATCGATACTGAACATTCCTACTGTAAAAAATCGTAAAAGAATAGCAACGGCTTTAGTTTTGTTCACATAATCTCACAATAGGAGTTATTTTCATTATCACTGTGCTGGTTGTTAAAATCGGGATCCAACAGCTCTATAGAGAGGCGGTTGTGGTTATGAAATAATTTGAAATGTCATTCCATGTAATTTGAATTACAGAAAACTATTTTTATTGTTGGCTCTAGTGAAGAAATTCCATAGTATTCAATACTGTCTCAATGGTTTTTTTTTTTCCTAATGTGAAATAAACCATTGGATTCTGATAATGATTTCAATTTCAATTTCAGACTTCATCATTATCTGAATTTAAAAAAGCTAAATAATGATTTCAATTTCAGACACAAAATAATAATAATAATTATAAATTTTAGCATGGTCATTGGATTCTGATAGTTGTATATATTGACAACATCTCAAGTTGATTTCCTATCTGTGAGCGTTAATCTTATCCCACTATATGTATAATCATTACTGTTATCGTATACATGAATAGGCAAACCTATCTCCTTGCAGTAAAAGATGAGGAATGCTTCTTGATATGGGCTGTTGGATTACCATATGAGCGAAATCAAGCAGTGCATGAAATTTGCAGTCATCCCCACTCTATTCTTCTTCTATTTTACTCGCATATTTTATCTTCATTCTGTGGTGATACCCCAAATCTTTCATCATGAATATACTTAGTTATATTTTCTGAGTTTTTGAATGAGATATTACTACTTATTCTTCATACTATCACAATATGAGAGTTTTTTGATAAGTTGAGATGCCTTGGCATAAATGACACATAGATCAAGCCTCAGTTTTTACATAACCTGAATATGTAAAAACTAATTCATTTTTATCATAAACAACAGTATCTTAAGAAACGAATAGATGTATTGTGGCCAATTATCACGACCATGGTGTTCTACGTATCTTAAACTTTGTCCAACTTACATGAAGAATGGAAATTCAGCATAATGAAGAAAGATGCTTCAACCTGCAGTTGGACATAACACATTCATTGAATCAACTTCCATAATATTGAAATGAATGGGATTATCTGTAGGATATACTTATTTCTGAAGGTTTGCTTCACCATGTCCTTGAGAAAACCCTTCAGTAAATTTTTTTTTGAAGTAAAACCATATCTAGCTCATTTTTTTGGCGTACATTTATCCTTCTTTATTTAAAATTGGAATAGTCTTAATTTTATTAAAATATTACCTCTTCAAATATGCTTCCTTATGCATCGCTAGATTATGATTCATTAACAAATAATATTGAATTTAATGCTATACGAAAATTTCACATCTGATTTAACTCAAATCAGCCCTATGGTTCAGAAAGAATTAATGATCACATCCCACAAAATAATTTGATGAGAGTATTTATTTAATTTCTAACATGTATGAAAGAAAATTCATACTACCATGCGATGTATCCAGTCATTGTTAGAAATCACATCAAATTCAGATTCATTTTTTTTTTTTGATATTCACTGAAATGTTCAAGACTGATAGTCAATTCCTGGTCGAAGTCAGGAATCAGGCAATCACTACGCAAATTTGATATTACTTTTCGAAATTTAGATTTAAATAATTCAAAGAAAATTAAACAAAATCAAAATTCATCTTGTGAGATTAGAGCCCCCAGTTACCATAAAGCAAGAAACCGAACCTCCACTCAGGCACACTAATAAATTTCATGTTCAAGCCCTTCAATAAACAAGGGACATTCACTTCCAACACATTAAAGGCTCACCTTTAACATATCATGGTATTAACTGTAAAACTTGGTATCTCAATGACCTCATTTTAAGAATCAACCTTCGAAGTTTCCACACGCACACTCAACGTGCACGCGATGAAAAGAAAAACTAAAAAAACTCAGCCAAGCTACCTGAACAGTAATTTTTCTCCGTTCAATGGTGACGTCTCATGGCTGCTGTAATACACCTTGCATTTTGCGACGGCGGTCAACGCTCGTCCCAGCCGAAGCACATTCACACGCCGCTATCAAGGCACGGGGACCGCCCACCGGACTACAGCGGAGCCACAAGGTCCGGCAAGCGGCTCCGGTTTAAAGCTCGCCATCTCCTTCGATCTCACCGACGAGTCAGCTCAGAACCGGCCATCTCCCCCTTGCACTAAATTTGTCTCAATATCATATATTTCTTCTCTAAACCAGGTTGCACTCGTCCGAACCATGTCGAAGATGATCTCCACACGTCGGAGTTGAACCGATAATGCTCGAATGTAGCAGTCGGGGTAAGGTGGGCTCTGAAACGTCATTTCTAGAGGAATTCCGGGTTCGAGGGGCGATAATTTGATCTTTTTATTCTTTGCCAGCCTTGCGATAGCTGGCAGCTGCGAGATGAGATCGCGAGAGCGATTTCTGCATGATATTACTCCATTTATGAAGGCACCCGAGAGATTCTATTTCTCTTTATTTCTCTCCCACTGTTTTTTCCCGTGTGGAGGCTGGAGCGCGCGAGGGGGCCCAGAGAAGGCATACCCGGACGCGGGACGAAGCTATGCGGAGGACAAGAACTCAACAAGGTCATGGGTCCGACAAGGACTGCGGCAACAACCCTCTCTCTCCTCTTTACTCTTCTCTTTTCCTGACAAGCTCCTCGCTTAAATACCGCCCTCTGCTACTTCTTAGATCCCCCTTTCATCTTCTTTCTCACTCCATTCTCTCCCTCTTTCTCTGTCTCTCTTAGAGAAGTCACATTGTGGAAATCGTCGGCGGTGGAGGAGAAGATGAACTACGGCAAACTGGGGGTAGCAGACTCCATACCGTCAGCCTCTGATCTTCCGTTTGAGAGAGATAGACAGCGGAGAAGGGAGGATGGATCATACCGCTGCGTCCTCGTTTGGGCGACTGTGTTCATGATCGCCGGCGGCGCCGCGGCGGCGGCGTATCTGTTTATCGAGCCAGGCGGCCGGACCGCCGCCGCTTCAGAGCCCACCTTACACCATTCGAGCAGGGCTATCTCCAGAGCGTGCGACGTCACCCGCTTCCCCAGCCTCTGCGTTCGCACCCTCGCGAGCTCTCCCAAAACCGCCGAGATGAACCTCGTTCACGTCTCCGTTAACGTGACGTTGCAGCGCGTAAGCCAAACCCTTTACGGGGTCTCCGCCATAGTCAACTCCAGCATGGACGTCCGCCTCAGAGCCGCGTACGAGGACTGCGTCGAGCTGTTGGACGACTCCGTTCACCACCTCTCCCGTTCTCTCGCCGCCGTCGAGCCGGGAGGGGCGCCGGGCGGGGATTCCTACGCCGACGTCCTCACCTGGCTCAGCGGAGCGCTCACCAACCACGATACCTGCGCGGAGGGGCTCGGGGGGGCGAGCGACGGCCCGGTAAAGGATCAAATGCTGGCCCATCTCAGCGATCTCTCGGAGATGGTGAGCAACAGCCTGGCCATGTTCGCGGCGGCAAGCAAGAGTAAGAGCGTCGCCGGAGTTCGCCGGGGAAGGAGGCTGATGAGCAGCGGCGCCGCCGGGGATTTCCCGCCGTGGATGAGCCGCAAGGACCGACGTCTGCTGCAGGCCCCGGCGTCGGCGATACCGGCGGACATTGTTGTGTCCAAGGACGGGAACGGGACGTTTAGGACCATCGAAGAGGCGGTCAAGGCCGCCCCCGAGTTCAGCCCTCGGCGGTTCATCATCTACATCAAGGCCGGCAGGTGGGTTCAAAGTTAAAATAAGCTTTCCCTCGGATTCGCCGCTCGATCTGTTTGCGCGACGATTTGCTCGGAGAATTATTTTTATCGATGAACTCGCACGCTTACCCTGGGCTGGGGGGATTTCTCTAGCTTTCTTTGTCATGCAGCGATCAACCCGGGGGACTTTCTTTATTTGCGGATTTCGAAGGATTCGGGGACAACGACGTCGCAGCAGGATTTCTCCCCGGCCTTCCTCTCGTGGCTGATATTCCCTCGTTCCATTTCCAGGTACGACGAGAACATCAAGATCGGCCTGAAGAAGACGAATCTGATGTTCGTGGGGGAAGGCAAGTCCTACACCATCATCTCCGGCGCCCGTAGCGTCTACGACAACTTCACCACCTTCCACACGGCCACCTTCGGTAGTGTACTCTTCCACCCAGCTCATGAACCCGCTTTCTCATTATTATCACAACGACGATAATAATAACGACGATGGTAAAATGTAGCGACGACGGGGGCGGGGTTCATCGCGAGAGACATCACGTTCCAGAACTGGGCGGGGCCGGAGAAGCACCAGGCTGTGGCGCTAAGGATAGGGGCGGACCACGCGGTGGTGTACCGGTGCAACGTGATCGGCTACCAAGACACGCTCTACGTGCACTCGCAACGGCAGTTCTTCCGCGAGTGCGACATCTACGGAACGGTGGACTTCATCTTCGGAAACGCCGCCGTGGTGCTACAGAACTGCAGCATCTACGCTCGCCGGCCGCTAGGCCTGCAGAAGAACACCATCACGGCGCAGAATCGCAAGGACCCGAACCAGAACACGGGGATATCCATCCACGCGTCGAGAATCCTCGCCACGCCCGATCTCAACGCGACGAAAGCCCAGTTCTCGACGTATCTCGGCCGTCCGTGGAAGCTCTACTCCAGAACAGTGATCATGATGAGCTACATCGCAGATCACGTCCACCCCGCCGGCTGGCTGGAGTGGAACTCCACCTTCGCTCTTGACACCCTCTACTACGGCGAGTACATGAACTACGGCCCCGGCGCTGCCCTCGCCAACCGCGTCTCTTGGCCTGGCTTCCGCGTTATCGCGCTTCCTCTAGAAGCCGCCAAGTTCACCGTCTCGCAGTTCATCTACGGCTCCTCTTGGCTACCCTCCACCGGCGTCGCCTTCCTCGCCGGTCTCTCGACTTAGCAACTTCATGCTGTAGTATTATTACTCACCCCCCGGCAAGATAATGTTCAATATTCACGACTGACTGTTATTATTAAGGGGGGCCTTTCCCAAGTGTCGGCGGTGGACAAGTGGCATTGTTTTGCCGCCCAGTATTTAACACAGTCGGGTCAGTTTCATTGTTTTATACAGACTTAGATAGCGGGATAGATAAAAGGAAAGAGAGAAAGAAAGAAAGATCTAGGCGATCGTTGAACTGAGACGACGGTCGATAGCTTCGGACACGGACTCGAGGAAGGCGTTCTCGCTGGAGAGAGGGAGGACGGCGTCGGCCGCTTCACGGACGATCTGTTCAATCGCCGACTCCTTCTTGATAGTTTCTCTGCACATGATACTGCCGATGGCGAAGGGCGTGAGGCCCTTCTCGGCGCCCTTCTTCAGAAGCATCGTAGATATCCTCAGCACGCGGGCGCATTCAAGAGACGGCTCCCAACCGTGGGATTTTAGCAGCGCGATGTCCTCCTCCGCGTCCAGTGACTTGATGTACTCCATCGCCTCCGCGCCGAACCCTTCTCTCGCTTGCGGCCAGTACAGCCATTCAAACGTGCAATCTTCAAACTGTGGTTTTGAAGATTATTCGCAGCCATCGATCAAAAAACTATACATCGATCATAAACTTGAGATGAAATCGAGAGGACTTACGTTTTCGGGTAAGCAGTATCCGTGATCGATGGGAATAAGACGAACCCGCTGCTCTTTTCCTGTTCTGCTGACGAGAATATTTCCGCCGTGTCTGTCGGCGTTGGCCAGACGGATATCCAGGATGGCGATCCGATGAATATCTTCGAGAGGAAAAGCCCGAGGACCCATATCCTCGCACGTACCGATATTCTCCATGAACATCTGCAAAGACCCGATCTTGGAATCCGTGGACTTACCCGTGAACCCATCGGGATGATTGAATCCTTCGTTCAGGCAGCGCGCCATGGTCGTCGGAGGAACGCCGGCAAATCCTGGCCGCCCGTCGCCTGAGATCGATCTGCGCCCGCTGATCGGATGGTCCAGAATGTACGCAGCCACCTCCCTCAGAGCCCCTTCTCCCACCCTTGTTCCTCTCTTCAACCCTTCGCCATCAACAGAAGACGGAAGACCCTGTGGGTTATTTGCGGCCATCGGTTCTTCATCGATCGGCTTGAAGACGGCCACGTACTTCTTTCCCGATTCTCCTCGCATGAAATAAGCTCCCCCAGACCCCTCCGTCGACCTGACCGGCACGTTTCCCTTCTCTAATCCTGCGGCTGCGGCATGAATCATGTTCTTGACAGCAGGCGGCAATTCAATCTTCGGGTTGACGATGACAGGCTCGAGCAACGGCTGAGCGGGTTCCCTTCCTTCTGGCGTCTCGATCGAGAGCTCAAAATCTTTTTCCACAAGTTTTGATCTGATCTTTGAGGACTTGCACACCAGCAAGTGGACAACAGCGTCTTTATCCCTGCAGATGTCTTCAATGAGGCATTGATCGTCGAGTTCTTCGCCATTACAAATCAGTTTCTGCTCCTGCGGATGAGCAAAGCCGCTCCTCTTCTTCACGATCTGCTCTTTAATGTAGCCGATGTTCTTGGTCTGCTCGACGTGGAACTTATACTCCCTTCCAAATGTTGTCTTCACGACGATGACCCGCAAGTCGCTGAGGCGGAGAGCGAGATGAAGAATGTTGCCGTTTCCCACGCCGTAGTCACGGATTAAGCACTCGTTTCGAGACAATTCGCGGCCGTCGAAGATGAGCTTCTGCTTCTTCACGACGAACCCTTTGCAAGATTGTATTCTGAGCTTCACGGAAGCAATGGATTCGGAATCCAGAACCCTCATCGGGAGAACGGCCGATCCAGCCGGGAATGAGAGGTAGATGAGAATAGCTTCGGCAGCGCAATGCGGAGATCTGGAGCCATCTCCTCGAATGAGAGAGAGGGTTGGATCTTCGGGGAGAGGGCTGAGAGCGATTCCGGCAGAAGACATTTCTGGAATGAGATCTGTCGATCTTGAACCAAAATCTGATCAAATGCGCCAAAAACACCTTGAATCTGCACTATCTACAAAAGCACGGCTACAAAGACATCATGGATTCAAGGAATCGCCGCCTCGGAGACGAGCACGACGAATCCACCAACCCTGACGGCTATACAAGAGTCGGATCCAATGGATCCAGAGGGCCTTGAGTCTAGACCTTCAAAACTACCTGCCTCGACACAAGAATCAACGATTAGGGCAGAAAAAAAAAACAAATTCGCACGCAATCGGAAGACGCAGACGGGGAAATCGAAATCGAAGGAAAGAAAGATTTTTGTACCTACCAAGATGAAAAAAACAAAGAACAAAACGCCACGGCTCGATGTGCTCAAATCGGCCACCAGACGTAGCAATAAACAGAATTTTTCTTGCCGATCAGAAGCTCCATAACTGCGATTCAACGGAGACACCTTCCATTTTGTCTTCCGAAGAGCGATCTCTTCCTCCACCCTCTCAACAACAGGAAAAAAAAAAAAATCGCGCAAATCGAAGACAACCGGGTTCCCGACGATCAGCTATAACTGGTATCCTGAAATGGGCAGCACCTGACGGCGATCCCCAAACGCCGTCGGGTCAATCGTTGAATTGCGTGGCTGTCTTGACGAAGAAGACGGAGAGCCGTCGGTAGGGGTAGACGCGTTTTCGCCGAACAGTGCACGTCGCTGGACCTTTCTTGGAAAGTCGGCAAATGGAGAACCCCACCAATTGGGTTCTTACGCGTTTTGCCATCCCCACAACGGCTCCTTCTGATTTGGGCCTGCCGTTGGGGCCTACCAGTTGGCTGGCCCATTACAAAATTTTCAAATCTCGGAGGGGTGATTAATAACTAGAGATGAGAAGAGAGAGATAGATATGGAAAAAAAATTTCAAATCTCTCTCTCCCTCTCTCTCTCTTCTCTCTCTTCTCTCTCTTCTCTCTCTCTCTCTCTCTCTCTCTCTCTCTCTCTCTCTCTCTCTCTCTCTCTCTCTCTCTCTCTCCCTCTCTCTCTCTCTCTCTCTCTCTCTCTCTCTCTCTCTCTCTCTCTCTCTCTCCCGTATCCCTCTCTCTCGCCCCCTCTCCGGTGCCCCCTCCATCTCTCTCTCCAGCCCCGCTCCTTTGTCTCTCTCTCTCTATGTTAAAGACGCATGTCACTTCAACAACATCGAGGCAGCGCCTGACCCATCGCCGACTGACACCCAGCGTCGCCACCCTTAACCTGACATCAGGCTTCACCATGATTGCACTGCCACCACTGCGATGGGCTTCATTTGAATTTATTCCACCTATTTCATAAACTCAGAAACATCTGTTCATATAAATACCTGTAAACCTTACTATTCGAGTAGTAGAACATTCTCTAAATTCTATTCTTCTGTCATTTCTATTTCCTTTGTCTTTTCTAACATGGTATCACCGCACACCGTATCGGAATCCAAAGGTGCCTCCTCTGATGAAGGCATTGTTCAACGCCAAGGACCAGATGTTGCCCCAGTTGGAATCAAACTCACTCGGATGAACTATCTGGTGTGGACGCGCTATGTGAAAGCCACGGTGGTGGCACAAGGACTAGGTAAGCACCTAACTCATGAAAGACCCACTTCTGCTCCAATGTTTACAGAACCAGAAAATCTATTTCTAACCCACACACTCTCTCTCCACCCTCTTTCTCCCCACCCCCTCTCCCCTACTTCCCTCCCCCTCGCTCCCTCTCTCTATATCTCTAATAATAGAGTTTCTTTTACCATTTTCTAAAACGTGTAGCTTTCGCAAACAGTTTGCGAACCAACCCGAATGAACCAAACATGAACACAACCAAGGATTTTTCCAGTTCGTTCATCATCAAACAGCGTGTGTTTGATGCCAACCAATGAATTTTCCAACCCTAGAGAGAGAGGTAGAGAGACGTAGGGAGAAGAGGACAACCTGATTGATGTTAAGAATAACTTCAGAATGATTCTTAGTTTTTCGCGGTGGGAAGGTCTGCAGGGCATCCAAGAGTAGACAAGAGTATTTGGTTTGAATGACATATCAGAGAGAGTGTCATCGCCTTTCTTAGACATTGTATCTACTACTGGAAACCAGGTATGGTTTTATAGAGAAACAATGTAACCAAATCAGAAAGAGCAAGGTGAATAAGTTATTATCAATTACAAGGTCACGAATGAGGATTTGTTACCAAATGTTGATTTATACTGTCTCGGGAAAGTCTAATAGCAACGACTAAATTATTGACAAATATTTTATTAAAATATATAACTAAATTTATGACATCAAGATTGCCTAAAGTATCTAGAATTGTCAAACCTTGTTTAGCTTCAACATTACATTGGTCATACAATACTACATATCAGGAACATTTCAATAATAGTCTAGGGGCTCATATTTTTAAGATATAGCTCAAGTTGAGGTAAAAACTATTGAGCAAGTACTTCTTGTTTTATTTTTTATAAAGATAAATGACCTGTTTCATGTCCACACCCAAAATTTATTACTTGAAATTTTCTAATATACAAGGTTTATTTGAAACGAGTTAACATAAAATTTCTATTCTTATATGAATTTTTTACAAGCAAAAATTTTTGTTCCACTCTGTACATTTATTTGATACTTTATTATAAATAAACTAAAATATTTTTAAGCCATTACTCATGTTGAATAAATTTATAATAAATTCAGCAAAAAATTGAAGGAAAATGTAAATGTAGGCAGTCTGGCATTCAATAAATGATTCGAGTAAATTTTATTTACTAGCGGTTGCATCACAACGTTAATTAATAAACCTTAATGTGGTTTCAAAAGATTATATAAAAAGAGAAATAAAAGCTTTCAAAATTGGGAATAGCGTATAAATGTCATTTCACAAAAATTGAGTCATAAAACTGATAGATATGGAGGTACATTGAAACGTAAATAATGTAATTACTACCGGAGAATGAACCTCCTTTAAGATATTTTTATGAAATTGAATGGATTTATGCTAAGAGAGATTTTTTCAGAGTTTCATATTGAAGAGAGATCTAATTTTTTGAAAATATTTGAGATTTGAATTGGCTAAAAGTAACTGATACATAATATCAATGCCCTCAATTTCTATTCCTGTATTATGATTTTAAAAAACTACATCGTGCATTTATTTTAGATTCTAGACCTGAGATTGAGGAGAAAATACAATGATTCACAAAAAAATAAGACTGAAAATGGAAATGTAACATACTTAAAAACCTGACGACCAAAACACCTGTGTAGATCAGATTTATGAGTCTTCGATTCCTCAAGATATACATGTTGAGCTGTTCATGGGCCCAACCTCTAGATGTATCCACACAACCCCTACCATGATCAATATCGTCCATCTTCATGGTCTCCTTTGTTGCACCACCCTTATCATTACACTGTTCTGATCCCATGGGGAAGTGGAGTGGAGCAAAGAGGACAAGGGAGAAGAAAGTTGGGCTCCTGAAGAATTGGTCTGAGTGAATTTTGTTTAGGGCCTTCACCTATTTTTATTTAATGTGAACTTTTATTTCATATAAATACCTAAACTTTTGTATATCTCTTGATGTCCATAACCTGAGTGTATGTCCCTATTTCAATAAAATCCCTTAAGTTCAGAAATATGTTTATTCTTTTTGAACCATAGGACTGATTAATTTTCAATCCCCTGTGAACATTTTATACTATTGAATCACGAGAAATCATTTTTTTGGAGGTTATAGCTTAACACCATAAGATTAAGTCATATTTTTATTAGTATAAGATAATCCAATGTTTAAGCCCATTAAATGAGCTACCTAATGGTTTTAGCGTTAACTATTTACATATTTTAATTCAATTCAACTTTTGATCAATAAATAAAATAACCAAAAGAATCCCCTTTTCATTGAAAGTTGATGGAAATGGCATCAGTGAATGTGTTATTATGTTCAAACTAAGGCTATTTCTTCATGGAGGTTGGTTGTACAAAAGTACAAAGATGACTAAAACCATAGTTGTGTTAAGTGATCCTAGTACCATTATTATTCCATTCACATTGTGTTGTGTATGATTAAAAATGAATAAATCTTTAATTTTTAAGCTATCAAAATTGCCTACTGAAGTTTGAAATATGAATCATTTGTGTCTAGGTATCTTTGATGGAAATACATGTGGCCAGCAAGCCAATCATACATTCCACATCTCGTTCCATGTTTATTAATACAACATATTCATTATAGCGCACGTGTGATGCTTATAATGAAGTCCATGAATACATGATCGGACTTAGTGAATTATGATGAGATCGTAATACGGAGATCACTAGTCTTTAAGCATGTGTTACAAATATTCATACTCAAAGAATACACAAGAAGGATATCGAAGTATTCGGATAGAATAACACTGTCTAGCCTCACTCATATGATGAGTATGGCTGTTCTCGTAGCCAATAGTGTGGAGACACTAGGGATAGATAGTGGGTGCTCTTTAGTGGAAATAGTTCACTGAATTAATCTGTGTACGAATCCCTGAATGGTATTATACCGAACTGTCAATCAGGTTTATTCATGTCATAATTGTGTAAGTGGTCCTTAGACCTAAGACATCAAAGACGTCTTGTGGATGGACGTGTGTACTTTGACAATGGCCAACAAGTCTCTAATCATGGGATTCTAAATGGTCTTACTTCGGGTACATCAAAAAGTTCACGAAGACGATTGAGTGGTCAAAGAGGGATCGTCCACCCTTGGTATAAGAGGTGGCAGCTCAAAGAAGACGATGCGATGAAGTCCTTGGCCAAGACCGTGAAATATGGGAGAAGATTTCTCCAATGATCTCTGAATGCATCAGTACTAACTCAGATGATCGATTAGGGTTTGACAGTTGACCATACCGTAAGTCGTCCAAGGAGAGTCAAGTCGATGGGGGACTATACATACATGGTAACCAATTATGAACAAGTTCCATGAGTGAGTCAATACGCACTCCTTTATATCTTCTAAAGCACGAGGTGTAGCTTGGCACCCCACGTGTTGGAGACTAATCCTATCAATTGAGTTAAATCGAGTTGACGTTAATTAATCTATATGTCGATATAGTTAATTATTTTTGAGGGGCAATAAAGGTTGTTGGGCCGCTTGAGTTGTTAACTAGACTGATACATGGGGCTAGACGGTCACACTCAAATGGTCTTTTGGATATTAGAATATATACTTAAGTTTTGGTGATTTTTTGTGAGAAAAACCCACTTAGTATAAATAGGGGTAAGTCCCTGAACGAAATTCACCCATGCCCAAATTGTTCAGGGGCCTCCCTCTTCTTCTCCCCTCTCCCATGACTTCTCTCCACTCTCGATGCGATCAGGACGGTGTTACGACAGTGATAGAGGTTGAATGGGGCTCGTCAACAATAAGGAGGAGATCCAACATGCCAAGAATCGCATGGATATGTCTAGAGGCTACACACTTGAGTTGCTCGACTCGTCTCACATCTGGAATCCAAGAAATCACGGATGTGATCCATGCACAGATTCTTCAATTCAATGTTTTTGTTGATGGTGTTAGATTCGCTAATGTCTTCCACTGCTTATCGTTATGATTTCTTCATCCAGATCTAGTCCTGTAGAAATCAACATCCCCACGCATTTTTCTTGGCTTATCTTACACTATCTCAACCATTGTTGTTTATTCATATAGGAACCCATTTCACCACCAATGTCCCTAAATACTCATGATATGCTTAACTCCTTTGATGCAATCCCAAAGTCGGTGAAGCTCTGGTGTTTTTTACCCAAAATAGTTTCATATAAAAATGTGTATTGAGATCCTTCGACTCGGCCTCCAAAACCTTCTATTGTTCGGCCCTCAATGCCTTCACCTAGTTGAAGTCTTTATATTGATATAATAGAAAGAATATGCAAAAATAAAAATAATGCAACATGATTTATTTTTAAGGATATTAAATAAAATTATCTCAATATATCAAAGAAGAAAATATTCTGAATATTTAATTAAATATCACAATAGAGTTCAACATACCTTCGTTTTGTAAATATTGATCCATTGGGAAATCGTAAGAAACCTAATATTTTGATTTTCACATTTCCTTCCTTGAGTCTAATGGCGCACGCCATCAAAGATTGTCGACGAAGTCGTCCGCGCCGCCCGACATCGTCGTCAAAGGTCGGGTGAAATTGCTCGAATTATCGTGTTTTGTTTTCTTCGTTCTTTCTCATGTTTTGTGTTTTTCTCGTCTCGACATTGTGTTTTCGTCGTGTCCGCGACGTGTCCCTATGTCCTTTGTCGTCGTCACAGGGAGGGATCCTTAGCCATTTTTGGATCTCCTCCCTTGTGCCCTTGTCTTTGTTTTCTTTTATTTTTATTTGTTTTAATTTCCCGTCCCTTTTTATCTTGTAATGAGGGGGGCCATTATATAAGGGCCCCCTTAATGGACCCTTTCCCTTTTTGGTTGATCCAATTTGGGGGCCCGTTTCCTCTCCCCTTTATAAGGGAAGGGGGGGCGCCCTAAAAGAAGCAGACCAAGAAGAGAAGGAATTCGTTGTTGAAATCGTTCTGGTCTCACTTCCTCACACCAGAAAAGAAAGCAAAGGACGGGAAGTTGAAGAAGGAGAAGAAGGATGTGAAGAGAGCAGAACGTGGAATCCTCACCCTAGGGTCGACATTCCCGTTCCAACCACACGATCAGCCCTTTGGGAGCTGAGTGGATGATCGACTCTCAACCGTGTCGCTCCAGAACAGGTTTCGGCAGACCTCTGTTGTCGGTGGCCGACGCGCGCATACCGTGAATCTGCCAATGGTAATTTGGTCAATGACAGTAGAAGGAGATCCCTGACGCTGCACCTTTCTCCTGAATCTGATCAGTCCCAAAGAAATCAGCGCAGAGGGGAATCAGAATCGTCTCACCGGGCGTCCTATTGATCCCCCAATCGCACACCGTTGGGAGGGTCGTGGGTTCAACAAAGCCCCTCACTGCTTGTGATTCTGTCTACGAGCTGGGGCAGACTGTCCCCACTTCAGCTGGCCATGAAGGGGAAGGCCCAACTACCGGTTGCCCCCACTCCTGTTCTTTCCAATCCCGCACAAATTGTGAAATCGGGAGAAAGTGGGCGGCCGTTCTGCGTGGCATTCCGCCTGCGCCGCGGGAGACGACCAGTGTTCGACTCTGGTCGTTAGTAGGACCTGATGGTCCTTTAAAAGGATAGAAGAAAAAAAGACAGGAATTACAAGATTAAGGAGCGGCTCTCTCTCTCCCCAACGTGAGAGCGAGTACCCCTGCAAGCCCTCTGTCTCGCCAAGGGTCTCCCAGGCGCTCGCTTGGTGTGCACCCCGCCCTTCTGCCTTGGCCACTACAACTGAGATAAATAACAACCCGCGATCACCGGGTGATGTAACACGATGAACGTTGGGATCGGACGGCTTATGTTACAACACAGTGCCCCCCACGTGAGAGCGAGTACCCCTGCTGATTTAGAACTACGGTTCACTTGATCTTCGGGACGAGGGTCGTCACGTCCAAACTCCCAATGACCCGTGAGAATCACTAAGTACCTACGACGCGAGGGGTCAATGACCCAAAGGTGTCCACAACTCCCATTATCAAGTGACCTAACCGTAACGACAAGAAAATAGATCTATCCCTCGACGAGAGTGGCTATCCTATGTGTCATATTTTAAAACGGCAAAGAATTGATAACGGAAGACGGCACTATAGAAGGTAATAATACTGAAAAAGGAGGGGATTGATAGTACCTGTTTGGCGTAATTGGAAGTCCGTCAAGGAGTTATCGCACAGATGTTATCTGATGTCGTTGTTGGAGGTTCAGGGGTAGGCGATATCCCGCGCGCTTGGAGCGCGCGGGGGCGCTAAGCGCGCAGAGCGTGCGGGGGCGCTGAGCATGTAGAGCGCGCGGAGCGCCAATGCACGCGTGGAGAGCGCAGAGGGCGTGCAGCGCACCCGAAGCGCGCGCAGCGCGGGCAGCTTGAACCTTGGATGGCGACGACGATGATTGGACACAGGCGTGTGGGATGGGGGCACAGGCGTGGGGCGCAGGCGCGGATGCGCAAGGAGCGCGCGCACGGGGGCGCGGGCATGCAAGAATGGGGGTGCGCCTAGGCGCGGGCGCGCGAGAGCGCCAGGGCGCGGGCGTGCGGGCGCGCTGGCGTGGCGCGAGCGCGCAAGGCGCGCACACTCGAGGGCGCGGGCGCACGGTGGTGCGGGCGCCGGGCGGCGACAGCGGTGGCGAGATGGATGCGGCGGCGACAGTGACGGCAGTAGCGGCGACGGTGGCGTTGGTGACAACGATAGATGGCAAACACTGGTTCCAAGAATCTCCAAGAATGGCCTTTCTTGGACGATTTCTTGAACATAAACAACCAAGAACGTGCTTCTTTGATGGTAAAAGACTAAACTACAATACCAGTGCGTGAGGGCAACGTTCCACGGTGATCTCGTCGTGGAGAGGAGGCCATGATTCCACGATCTAGCAAAGATAAGTATCTACGAGACTAATTGGAAAACTAAGAAAGAAAAATTCAACTTCAACTTTCATTTTCAAAACTCTCTTCTCTCCATTCCTTGGGTAGGCCATCCCTTTATATAGGGAGGGAGGATACCCAAGGGGCCAATATGGGGGAAAACCATCACGAGACGATGTTTCCCCTTAACGTACATCATTGTGGAGACAAAAGGGAAATAACGGACGAGGCCCAAAACAGGGTGGCCCAATACAATTTGTCTAGGGAAATCAAAATAAATTTCAATTACCGATGTTGGCGCGATGGTCCCCCATCATCGGGGGTTCGACCAATTGTCCTGAATGAGACAAAGGGATCGTCACCTTGCTGGGCCACCAAGCCCTCATCTGACATATTGTGCACTACAGCTTGCCCCTTTATCCAGGTAGCACCATGCCCCATTGCTCGGGGCGTACGTGTTGTGCCAGGTGTGAGTTTGAACTGAACTGCCTCCGCTCTCCAGCCATTCTTCTACGTCACCTCCACCGACCTTTACTATTGCTCCAGCGTATGCTCTCCAGCGTCTCTCCGCCCCACCTGCTCCGATTTGCTGACCGTCGACAAAATTCTGCACCGCGAGCCTCCCCGACGAGGTATGTCGTCCTCTCCTATCGCTCGTTCATTTACCTTACCTATTCCAGTATATTTTTGTCTTGACTCCACCGCGCTCGGACTAGTTAGGTGAGAGAAACGAATTTAGAGAAACTATGACTCTGTGAGTGTCTTACATGTACAAACAAGACCGTTCAATACGTGCGAGCCCAACGGATAACTACCGATCGGCCGTAGACACCTTCATCACTCCGACGAGGTTCAAGAGGCCACCATCGTCGCCACCCAGCGACCCCATCCAAGCTTGGAGCTCAGCGCCTCCCTTGAGTCGAAGCATGTACGTACGACACGTAGGGCACTCATTTTGTACATTGTAATTACATCGACCCATCAGGGTTACTCGTCGAATAACAACACGTTCGACACCACTATACATTATCGGCATCAATCCATCATACTTAGTGCCGACCGGACAACGTCCTAGACGACATCCGACATCATAGTCTTTCTCCTCTTACATTAATGGTGGACCTCCAATCTTGATTCCCAATTCCCTTAGTAGACTTACTGTGATATCTGAGTTAAGACTATATGTAATCCCATTATTGGAAATTTACAATAATGACATGAATTGATCTAGTTTTCAGTAGGGAATGTCCGTTCGACATCCGTCCGATATCCGGTATCGGACATTCGATATCCGGTATACAGAAAAAATTGTAACGGTGTCTGATATCTGATATTAGATATCGGATATCATATATCTGAAAGATTTCTTCTGGCAGATGTAAACGGATATCAGGGATGGATATCGAACGGATAAGGACTAGGCGGAGATTGGATTCCAGAAAACATCCATCGGATTTTGATATCCAGATATCACAACCATTATCCAGATATCGATATTCAGTATCAAGAGAAAAAACCATTATTAATCATCATTTCAGATGATTTAACAGCGACAGGTGTTTTTAATATATATCCTACCTTGTTTAATACATACAGGTTAATTTTTTTTGTTTTCTTTCATATGGGAGAATAGGATTTGGAGTTTGTCAAATCCTATTGTCCCATATGGAAGCAAACAGAAAATTTTAGCTGTATATACGAGGTGAGATATATGGTAAACAAGTTAATAATATATTTAATAAATAATTACTATATTATTACCTCATTTAATACGTAATATATTTAATAAATATATATATCTACTGTATAATTACCTTGTTTATTATATACAACTCAATATTTTTGTTTTCTTTCATATGGGATGATAGGATTCAGAGTATAATGTCAAACTCTGAATCCTGTTATCCCATATGAAAGAAAACAAAAAGTTTGAGCTGTACATATTAAACAAGCTACTAAAAAACTTCGAAAGCTCTTTGCTTACCTGCTGGCCCATGTATTTCCTCTCCAAACTGTTCCACGAGGACAACTAAGACGATTAAATTATATTTTTATAACCCTTCTATGTCAGATATCGAAATCGGATGTCCAACTCTGATATACGGTATCATCATCCTCCTCGTGAGACAAAGGGGAATGACGATATTGTTATCTGATATCCGGATATCGGCAAAAATGGATGCCGGTAATTTGTTTTGTGGTATCCGGTACAGCATCCATCCCGATACAGTAATCCGATGTTGGTATCGGGACAGTCAATCCCTAGTTGCCAGTTAGTCATAAAACCATTTAGGCTTTAGCATTAATTACTACACTTTAGCACCACACACAAATGGTTATGGAATCAATCATCATCATCATCATCATATGAACATTTGTAGATGATGATATTCTATCTAGACGTTTTGATTTCCTTATAAAATGTCCTATAAATAAGAATGTTTAGGATACAAGTTTGAAGATAAATTGTCATCATAATATGATTTCATTATAATCACTCTTCATTGCACTTATTCTTGGACTACTTACAAATGTTGCATTGTGAATTATAATGCATATGATTTTTATTAATGAATTGTGAATGTGATCTGGAATGTGTGACTATTTTGCAAATCATTTAGTTCCAAAAAAGTTCATGGCCTAATTTTGACCACTCTTACAATCAACCTACATATTCTTGATTTTTATAATATTTGAGTGATTTTATTTTCACTTGATGTCAACTTCTCTTATTTTTTAGTTCATTTTATTATCAAATCCACTAAAAAAATTATTTAAGGTTTAAGAAACATTGTCCCCCTCTTCTCAAATTTTCGGAAAGTGAACTTTAGTGCAACATATTTATTAAGTCATTACCTGAAAATATGGGTCATACCTATAACCCTTCTGGATCCACTTTGATGACCTCCATACAAAAAGTCAAAACTCTGATTTCAATTACAATCTCCAGTTTTATAATAAGAGTTTACGAATTCAGCATTAAAGTGTTCTGTGAGCTGATTAGTCTGCTGGTCTATTGAGACTTTATGACAATTTTCTATGCATTATAGAGTTACAATCTCCATAAAATATGTCAGAGAAGCCCACAAGACTACAGTATGCATCAGGAGCATATCTCAAGGCCACATAATAGCAGAAAGAGGCTACCTTGCTCCTTGGATCATCCTTGACAGCAGTGTAATGGATCTAGCAAGACAAGTAGCTCAAACTCAAACTCAATGCTGGAGGCCTTAATGATGTTTTCCTTTTAGAGGCGCTAACTATAAAGTCCCCTTAATGTCAATAAACTCTAATATCAATACTCTAGGAGTCAACTAGGTCAACACCAACGTAGAGACCCTTGTATGGTCAAATGGAAGCCACGGAAGTGATTGTTACGTTTATCATATCGATCTATCCTCCGGCAAGTTTCTGAGTAACGTTCGACATGGAGAGGACGAACAAGGGCTATCGCCCACGTTATTGCGTTTGAAGAAGAAGCTCACATCTGGGGGTGATTTTTTGTACCAATGGCCGGGGAAGAGAAAGCGATAGACGGGAAGGCAGAGAGTGAGAGTGAGAGTGAGAGTGAGAGAGAGAGAGAGAGAGAATCGCGGTCGCCCTTAGCGGTGAGTGCAAGAGGAGTGCTTAAAGCTGACGAGCCGGTTGGCGACGTCGAACTCCCAAAGATAATTCTGCTGCAGGATGTTACCAATGGTGGATATCCCCGGCCATGGCGCGGAGAGGATGCCAATGCACTTAACCCCGTCGGCCACGTCAATCAGATAGCTCTTCACCGGAGGCCTAAGCCTCACGACGGAGCCGCCACGCCCGCGCAGCCGCACGACCAGCTTAGGCACGATCTTCTCGTCGAACACCCCCTCCCACTTGTAGCAGAACTCAAAAGGCTTCATATCCACTCTCTCGAGCTCCCCCAGCGCCGCGCTCAGCCGGTCCGCCACGGCGCGATAGGCGGGCTCGGCCAGCAGCGTGAGGCTGGTCCCCGTGTCCAGTATCGTCCCCCCCCCGGCGGCCGAGTCCCACACCGCGTCGGAGACGTTAACCGCCGCGCCGCCCACCGTAATCCCGGCTACCCGGATGGCGTAGAAAGGCTTCAGGTCGCCGCCCAGGACCAGCTCGGCGTAGCGTCGCCACCGGCCCGGGCGGCTGCTCCCGCCGAAGACGATGTAGTCGGAGGCGTTTCTCGGGCTGAGGTGGTCGACCAGGCAGTACGAGAACTTGCCCCGGAAGGCGGACGTGGCGCGGGCCGCGAAGGACGTGTTGCTGTAGCCCAGCCCGAGCACGCCGTCGACGGCGCGGAAGCTCGAGCCAACGGACGACGACGTGCAGCCCACCACGAGCCCGTCCAGCCTCGTCTTGCCGCCCCCGGGCGAGCCGACCGTGGCCACCTCCTCGGCGAAGATCCCCTTGGCCGAGGACCCGTCCGCGTACCTGATATACAACAAGGCTATCTCATGCAGAAAAACGCGGGAAAACAGACTAACAGAGAGAGAGAGTGGGGAGGGGGTACCCGTAGTCGTACTGGCAGGGGCTGGTCGGGGAGGGGCACTGGGCGAGGGAGAAGGGGAGAGAGTCTGTACAGAGAGGAGAGGAGCAGGGGACGGGGACGAAGGAGGAGGAGCGGTCGGGGTCGAAGGGCCGGCGCCAGCGGGGGTCGGGACGGCCGAGCCGGCACTTGACCCAGGTCAGGTCGCTGCCGGTGTCGGCCACGACGACGAAGGTCTGGGGAGGGGTGCCGACCCTGAGCCGGACCAAGTACTGGCCCTCGCCGATATCCGCGCCGGAGAAGATGGGCACGGTCAAGGCCGGCGGCTTGTCCTCGCAGTCGCTCCCGCTCCACGCCAGCCTCTGCGCGGCCAGCCTCGCTCTGGCCTGGTCGCGCCGCGCCATGTCCGCCGCGCTTCTCCGCGGCGGGTGGCGGAGAAGCCTCAACCGCAAGCTCTCCCCCGGCGAGAGCCCATGAACGCCGCCGGCGAGCAGAACGAAGAGAGGGAGGAGCAGAGCGTAGACCCGCATTATGGATCAACAGAGAAATCGCCCTCCCGCGGAAGCCATTCCAGTACTTTGCTCGCTGCGTTTAATGCAGCCCGACCTTCACGGGTAGAAGACGACGACCTCGCCCGCCCGAGGAAGAAGACGACCTCTCCCTCTCCCTCTCCCCCCCGGCCCCCCCCCACACACGCAACCAGCGACTCAGAGCTTTCCTCTCTATCTTTCTAACCCTCCCCTGCTGTCTGTTCTTTTTGCTCACGCGCCATCCGAGGAAGAGCTCGAGCTGAGTGAGGGGGGGGGTGTATTTTCTGGGTGGCGACTGCAGGAAATCGAATTAAAAAAATGAGTGTTCTTTGGGGCGTAGTCAAGAGGACAGCTGGCCGGCAGCTGGCCTCCGTGGTTGGGACTATTTACCAGGGGGCCCCTTCTCTCTCTCGCCTCACATGGGAGTTTCTCTCTCTTCTTTTTTTTTGCGCCGTCGTACGGCCTCCCGCCGTACGATGGAGATCCAAGGGTGGGTTTAGCCGCCCCTCGGCCCGGCCCGCCTCAGGAGACAGGTGGTCCACCTGTGCGGCGGGCCCCACCGTGGTCTGCCAGTCCATAAAACGGGACAGCGAGTTGCGAGACTGAACTTTCTTTCTTTCTCTCTCGTTTGAGCACAGCCGTCAAAATGGAACTCGCGTTACGTTGACTGAAAGTCAAGTCAACGAATTGAAAGTCGCCGGAAAGTCAAAAGTCGTGGAAGAGCATAAGAGCGTCGTCCAGCCTCAGGAGAGACGTTTCCAAGACTAGCCTTTCCTTCTTTAGACGTTCGGTCTCCCTCTGAACGTCGTTGACCCGCCGGTTAGCGATCTGAAAAATGCAAGGCCTCATCAGTACCATCGTCTGGGACGGGACGGTTTTCGTCGCATCCCAGAACCAATACGTCTGAGAACCGTCCCGTCGGAAGACTGGCCCGCCCCTGGCGTCCAGTCAAACATCAGGGACGGAAAATGATACAAGTTCTAAATCATAGTAGTTCTAAATTTTGGCAAAAGAAAATTCATGAAAGGGAATTTTCCTACATTAGTCATCGTCCCTCGTCCAACGCCTGCAAACGGGACGGCATTTTCATCCCAGGATGAAAAAACTGTTCCATCCACGTCTGTGCGCCTTAGAGTGACAACACGACGTCAACTTTGTCTATATCCGATGATTTTAAGTGTGGGTTGACAGGTTTTGACTAGAATTACGTGAGTCAACGTTGACTGATGGCGCCAACCATATCTGATAATTGTCAACGTCCACAGTAACCTCGCCTGCATCATCATAGTCAACTCCAATATTCGGTCAAAGTCAGCAAGGGTCGATGACATTGACGTTGACAAGTGTCGAACTCTACTCCGCAGAACTCAAAGCGTAATCATACAAACCTCCAGCTGTTGCTCTCGACTCTGGGCGATTCTCTGGCTCAGATTTGCAGCGGCGTGGTACATATCGTTCAACACATGCTCATGAAGAGCACCAATGTTCACTCTCCATAGAAAACGTTTTTCCCCAGGATATGCAACGGCAATCTATCGGAAGAAATAGGAGATTACTTGAATTTATGTGATATTAGAGAAGGATAAACCAAGAGAGTAAGGGACTCCACCTCCATTTCGACATAACAGTCCAGCCAGAGCTTGTAGAGGATACCCGGGGCTTCCTTTTTCTTCACAAAGGTGATCTCGGCAAGCTATTTACCAACATAAAAGAATAGAAACAGTTTATAAATACACAACCGACATCCAATCAGTTAAATTGATGGAGAGAACACTCCATTTAACGGTAGATCTTCTTACATTGTCTGTCTCAATAGGCCGAGCCTTATTCACTAACAACCTGAACATCCTGTAAGCATCTCTCCCATATCTTTGAAGGACAAGGGACCCCACCTACGAGAAAAAAATGCAATGAGATAAAACAGATGGGGAAAGTAAAGCCAAGGTCTGGAACATTCTAGGGTTCATCTATCGCACTTCTTCGCTGCGACACTCTTCAATTATCTCCCCCAGGTCTGGAACATTATATTACAGGAACATCATTAACATGGAAAACTACGAATTAGTGAAAAAAAAATCTTCAATATGCGAGGGAAATATCACCAATTGAATAAACGGCCCTCGTGTCTTCCATGGAGGATTTACACTTCAGCTCTTCAAGATAAGTCCTGATGTGTTGCATGGTCATCAAACGCCCACTGGGTTTCTTCATGACCCATTCTAGGATTTCATCCAATGATGAGGCCACTTCAATCAAAATAAAAAGAATAAGAATAAAGTAAATTCAAGGTCTCCATAAGTGAGATGCACCGTGAACTTTAATCGTCTGGAAAGGCAATTCACTGTAATTTGTTGATGGATCCTAAAAATATGGTATCAAAATCACCGGAAAAAAGATACGAATGTTCTACGAAAAAAGGACATAATAAGCATGAGCAAAGAACTGCGGATCAAGCATCTTAAGTGATGAATCCCAAAAACTAGAGTTTAGGAATTTCTGCGCACGTACCCGAATTCTGTTTTGGCCCACTTTGTTGACTAGACTCTATCATTGCATCAAAAACAATTGCAGCATCCAGACCAAGCCTGGTACTAATCCGGCTGAAACATGCCTACGAGAAAGAAATAAGATGAAAACTCACCAGAATTTATGGGACATCAGAAAAACAATAATCGTCACAAGGAACTCAAGAAAATAAGGAAACTAGGCGAGAACAAAAAAAATGTAAGAATATTTTCAGCTCTCAATCAAATAGGCAAACGGATATCACTCAAAATTAGTGTTCCGCACTCATCAACATGATGCACCACCGTTGAGGTTGACGTTGACAGATTTCAGGGTTGTGACAAGGTATGGATGATTGTCGTTGAAGGTGACAGGGATATCACGGTCTGCTAATCCCGCCCTTTAACGACAGCCTTTAACTTGGTAATTCTAGTTCAAAACTTGTCAAACCCATCAACAGCCTTCAACACCATCATCAACTTCAACCAGGCAAATTGAGGATGATGATGAAGTTGCTAGAAATTTAATTAAAGCATGGATAGTTGGCAGTGATGATGATGTAGAGCCCTGATGACATTGAGGACGTTACAGACTATTTGTCAACCATCCATTATTGCGTTGACATACCGAATCAATGTTGTTAGAACATGATGAACCCTAGTCACAATCGTGGGAGGTATGTAACAAACCTTCTTCTTAAGACGGTGAACGAATTTCTCAATGTTTGCTCGCCAAAGAACCTCATTCTCATTTATTGACGATTGAGTTTCACCGTCCAGCTCCAGTTCCCTGTGTTTACGCTACAAAAGGAAAAGATAGATTACCAACTTTTGCTTATTACGCCTTGTATGATGGTACCCATATCCAAGAGAAATGGGGAGAAACAACATTTCTTACTCAAAAGAGTCATAAACCAGAATATTCATGAAACAGTCACTCGTGTGCATGTGACAGTAAAATGGAGAGACATCAAAGAGTCATAATAAGCACTCAGGAACTTGAAAAACAAGCCATGGAAGAAATAACAGAAATATTTAGAAGCATAATATCTACCTTTTCCCCTAAATTTGATCTGACAGAACTGCCTTCATCTTTTTCTTTCAATAAATTGATGTTTTGTCCATCATAGCAGACATTGCCCAATCCCGAGAATCTTTCAGCATCGACAAGTGCTGCTGCTGCCAAAGCCTTCTGCTCTGTAGTTTCTACATTGGCAGCCATCTGCAGAAAGAAGACAAACAAGTATTAGCAACTACCAAGGCAGATTGAGAAAATGATCATTAAGCGCTGGCTGATTAAAGGTTTTTTCCCTCTTCTCCTAGTTGGCATAATCATATCACTAGGTCGGGGTTTAAGATATGAACTAATGGGCTTTGCTTGCACATAAGGGATGTATGATACAGTTCTTACGAGAACCTCTCATACCAGCAAGAGGAGAAGGCACCAAATCGCATGTGACTCAGAGCCTGCACATGAGAGTTCAAAAATGTGAAAGGCGGAAGCAGAGCCTATAAATACAGGGGACGGTGGGAGCACAGGCACATCGACCATTTCTTGATTCCTGGAGGGGAGCTGCAACTTCTTGAGAGAAGTTTGGAGATACTCCCATCATTGCGCGGCAGGGGGAATCAATCCAACTCCGGCTCTGATTCTTATATTCAGCTCCTCGTGTTCTCTACGTCAATTGTCATTTGGATTGCCGTTTCTTGAAGACTAGCCAATAATAACAATGTCTTGTTATTTTCATATTCGACCTCTTGTTTGATCCCCATTCAGTCAAGGATCGACTTTCCATCTTTTAAGCTTTGGACAGGAAACAGTTAAAAAATCAGAATCACAGCACGAGGTTCCACATGAGTTTTATGAGTGATCGACTCAAAGATGGAAGTGGAGTTTTTGGAGGCAACGAACAGAAGTGTAAAGTTATAAGTGGAAGAAGGGATTTATTCCACATATAATAGCAAATTTGTACGATCAAATAAGGCAACCAACATAACTTAGAGCCACGTTTTCTAGCTGTTGCAGTATCATCTTCTGATACAGCCGAAACAAATGGCTCAGGCTTTGGGCAACGTTCCACAAATCCCGCTTGCACAAGGTGATCGAAACTGTTACGCAAAGAATCTTTGATGCCCTGGCTCTCTGGGAAAATCCATAATTAAAAAAAAACAATGTTAGACACAATATGCGGTTCTATCCCACTTAAAATTTAGAAACATTGCACTGTGAAAAGCAGGTTCCTTCGACATTGTTGTAACTTATATCTCTCAAGCGATCATTAGCCATCCATCACATTAATAATGACTCAGTAAACATGTTTCATTAAGAATCCGTCGAATATTCCTTGACATATGAGAAGGTGTGCAGAAATGAATTTCAGAATGGTAAACCAATTTTCCAAAAGCAATCATCTTCTTTAAAAAAAAGTTTCCCACACAGACCAATACATACTTTCACTTTTTGTAGAAGTTGCACGCATGACAAGTTGTTCAAATGTTAGCCTTCCATGTTGAAGCAGACCTTCTACTAAAGCTAGACACTGCAATAGGTAAGAGGACATGATGGGATAATACTTCATCCAGAATCGTTCATTAATTCAGAGATATCATTCCCTTGAAAACAGCAATCAAACAACGCCGTAGAAAAAACAATGAATGTGAAATTGACAAAAGTTTCCCCCCATTCTTGAATTTGGAGCTATGCACACAATGAATCCAATAATAATGAAGAGCAAGAACCCTTCCAGCAGCAGTTGATAAAAACAAATGGCAATGTATGATAATAATTAGTGAGAGAATGGCAAAATATATCAAAAGCAAAAGGGTTAATAGTGTGATTCAAACCTCCTGAAGAGGTATTAGAGGACGTCATTTATCAAGACGGGAGCATGTGTGGGACACTATTAAGCATGGGCCCCACGATTCTATTAATAAACGGGGACTGCCCCTCAAGATCCTATCAGGTGTTCTTCACCTGGCAGGACGGGAGTTGCAGGAGCTGTGGAGATTCTCGAAGGCTATTGAGGAGGAAGCCTATCTGGCATGGTACATCGCAGGGACCAAGCCCATCCAGCATCGTGCTGCTATTCAGCTTTGTCTGAAGTGTAACAATCTTTCTCTCTATAGGAAACTCGATTTCTTTCTTGGATTTGTTTTGGCGTAGAGACCATGAAATTCGGATTATTCTAGGTTCATTTTTATTGGAGGCTTTTTTCTTTTCAAGAATCGCCATTTCTTGATCGGATCTTTGAGAGATCTACATCGTAGTGCATTCAAGGAGTTTCAAAGCAAATGGGTTAAGGTTACGAACACGCAAAGATTGTGGGAATGGAATAACTCCAGAATGAAGAAAATGAATAATTTAATAACTTTCAATATTAAAATATGGAAATCGTTAAGTCAAAATGTATGATTGATTGAGAACCAAATATCCAGAAAAGTCTCCACAAGTGTGATCATTCTAATCATTTCTGAAGAGCAAATGGGTTAAGAAATTTGGTGCTACGCACACAATGAATCCAATAATAATTAAGAGCAAGAACCCTTCCAGCAGCAGTTGATAAAAACCAAATTTCTGAATACGCACGATGATGTGTACGTGCGTGTCGCGCACCGAAGGCACTATCGCGGCCCCTGATTGACTCGCAGGCCTCTACGGTTAACTTGCGGTCGAGGGTATGTACTCCATGATTGGGTTTATTTGTATCTAAAGAGACTTCAACCAGAATTTGAAAACACCAGAGCTCAACTGTTCAAACTCATATATAAACTGAATTTTGAAGATACTCTTAACCAAATTTGAAAAGAGTAGAGTCGTCTCTGTCTGACCTTTGATCACTCTGCCACACATACCATTCGTCTGTGGCTTGGTAAAACCTCACAGTGTTAATATCAGCCCGCCCACTACGCAAAAACTCTAGGGACCCGACAATACGGAAGAATCAAAGGGACAGCTTGGCAACGACAAAGATCAGTTATGGAGTAGTTATTGCCGCCAACACCAACATACAAAAGAGACATGCTAGAAAACAGATGGATAACCTGCATGGGCCAATAAACCTACGAACAAAAGTAACAGTGTGATTCAGACTGATGGATTAAAGGTTGAGCAAAATATTGAACCAAAAACTTAGTGAGTAAGATAGAACTGTATCACCTTTGAAACTAGCTCAAGGCCCCCGAAACATCTCACTAGTCATCAAACTGTACCTGGAGCTAATGATCAGTCCACCTCACTAGTCTAGATTCAGGTGCTAATGACCATACGACTTGCTTGAAGTCAGCATTCAAACAATATGGACAAAAAAAAGGGAGGCTTTCGCGTCCAGGACTACATCGGACAATGAAAATCAAGTCTGGCTTCTTCTTCAGCAGCTGGGGCATCCTTTCTAACATTTGCTGAAAACTTACTTCCATGATGTATGCCAGGCTTGTGTATGGATCATTTTGTTTGCCTAACCAGTCACTTGGCAAAAGATTAATGCAACACCTAAATGCTTTCTCATATTCCAAGTCTACCACCAGCGTTTTTGAATTGTTTCCTCGTGATGCGGGGGGACCAGCTCCATTAAATGATTTAAATAGTTTCCGCTAGTTCTTAAGACTTATCGATATTGTCAGTCGTTTTGCACGGATCATTTGATGAAGTATAAATCTGATGATCCCACAATTATCAGAGAATTTGTGGCTATAACCGATAAGAATTTTATGCTGATTAAATAATTTAGCAGTGATAATGGCAGGGAGTTTATGAACTTTGATTTTCCCATCTTCTTCAAGGAACAAGACATCATTAACGAATTTTCACGCTACATGCACCTCAGCAAAATGGAGTGGCTGAACAAAAACTCTGGCATATTTTGGAAAAGACCCTGGCATTACTCATTCAAAGCAACACTCATCATTGCTTCCAGGGAGAAGCTCTCTTGCTTTCCACTTACCTCATCAACTGGCTACCCACTTCTTCGTTTAATGGTCAAAACCCCGTAGAAGTAGTTACCGACGCCTAATGGCAAGACTCATTATAACTTGGAACTACGCAAATTAGGGTGTCAATGTTAAGTGCATTTACACCCTTACCAAACTAGTAAATTAGCTCCCAGAGCCCTCCATCGTGTCGTTATTGGTCTCGTGTCAAAGGATATTATGTTCAATGAACATAAATTCTTTTATCCACCTCATTCCTCAGACCCCAAACCACCCTCTCAGTACTTCATGCACTTAAAAGCATCTCCCATCTCCACTAACCCATCTATTCCTCTGGCGACCACACCTACTAGGACAGAGTCTGCCCAGCAGTGGGTAAGGAGAATATCACTTCTATCCTTGGACACCGGACCAATAACTCCTATCCTCAGCATTTTATCCCGAGTCTGATTTGAGTTATGCCTATTGCTCAACCCTCTCCGTCTACAGCAGAAGTTACATTCCCTACCATTGGCTCACAGACACTCCGCTGGATATTGCAATGTCACTTCCTCTAAGGATGATGACATATTTGAGGCCACCTATACTATTCCTTTCTTAGCCAAGTTCTCACTTACCATAAAGTGTCTTCTGCACATAAAAGTTTCTTACTGCATCTTCAGCAAATTCACATCACAAGATCTGTCTAGGAGGCATTTATTCAACCCTAGTGGAAGGAAGCTATGAATGCCGAAATGACAGCACTGTACACCAATGAAACCTGGGAATTGACTTTACTTCCTCCAGGAAGCATCCGATTGGCTGTCACTGAGTCTACTCGTTTAATTATTGTGCTGATGTGTCAGCTGGAACGCTACAAAGCCCAATTCCTTGGTTTGTCGTTTGTTTTGCAAATTTATGACAGGCTATTTCTGCCTCTTGTGTGGCAACTTAGTCACTTGGCATGGCAAATAACAGTGGGTCGTCTCCTTATCCAACACCAAATCCAAGTTTCAAGCTCACAGTAAGGGCATATGTGAAGCTCTTTGGATTCAAGACATCCTTTGCACTTTGACCTTTGCTCTGGCTCAACCTACCATACTACTTTGCAACAACAAATCTGTAATAAGCCAAGCCCGTGATCCTATTCAGCATGACCTGACCAAGGACATGGAAATCAATTGCCATTTCATCAAGAACAAACTAGAGACCAAACTCTTTTTTTTTTAAAACAACTAGAGCCCAAACTCATAGACATTGGCAACATTCCCACCAAGCAACAATTGGCAGATCTCCTCACATAACGCCTGTCCAGATATCAATATGAAGCTCTGGCCTCGAAGCTGGGATGAGAAAATCTTCATTCCTCCGCTTTAGGGGAGCCGTTGTAATGTTGTTGTTTGAGGCGCATTGGACCATTATATTACAGTCGTATCTCGTATTGGGCCATGCTTAACTGAACCCATTACAAAACTGTATAGAGCACTTACTGTCAATAGAGAAATTTGTCTTCTTTCTAGTTCTACTGGTCTTCCGCCGTATCGGCTGTCTTTGCTTTCCTCCATTCAGTCTACAGATAACAGTTTGGTTAACAACTCTAAAGATATTATCGATCTCTCAAGTTAAAGCTTACAAGAATGCAATCCAAGGAATAAATTCAACAGTAAAATCTTATGAATGAATTCGAATATTTAAAGGGAACAGCAGATCTTGTAGCCCCAAAAAAGAATGGATTTTTTATTATGGTATAGATTTATGGCCCCATTAAAGTACTCTCACCTCGGGGTCCCCAAGAACCATAATACTTAAAGAAAATGCCCCAACAAAGAACTAGATCTCGAATCTCACCAGTGGGTCTTCAAACTCTTCGGCCAGAAGTCCGAGAAATTTAGGAAAGCGCAATCGGTGGAGAATGTTGTCGAACAGGGCCATGTACAGGGTGACAGCCTTTGGCTGCGGTCCACCTGCGACAAAAATTAATCTTGATTTTAAACAGTGATCCACAAGACGATTACAACGGGTCATCACGTCTGCGAAACCAAGTAATTCGGAAAAGGGAAAACTGGGAGTCCTGGATACCTAACCGAGGCACTGAGTAAGCCTGCACGCAGTTGTGCTGAACAAGAACGAGCAGACAATTCTTCACCCTCGAAGCGGGTAACCCAATATCGCGGACAATCTCCTGAAGAGATGAAGATCCCCTGCGCAGGAGACAACTGCATACTCTCTGAGGAAACAAAAACGAGGAAAACCCCAACATCAGAAGCTCCCAATAAACGATTACACCACATAAACTATAAGAAAAAACCAAAAATCTTGAATGAATCAAGACGAAGACTTTCATCACCAGAAGAGTTTTGAATGAATTGGCCAGGCTAAAGGAACGAACCGCGACAATGTCCCCGAAATGTGAATCGATGATTCCGACAGCGAGATCCACTCCGTGTTGTCCGACCATCTCTATCTATCACCTTCCTATCGCCGTTCCTCGCCGCCGCGCGCTCGCCGGAAACTGGCGAGGACGAGCCGCTGAGTCGGCGAAGCGAACTTGTAGCGGAGGGAAAACTTAATACGGATCATACTTAAAGCCTCAGAACGGACGGAACGGGACGGCTTTTCGGTCAACAATCCGTCGCACAGTCTACAGAGTACAGGATTGGATCTATTAGAATGAGGAACACTAATAATTTGTTTTTATTACCCGTATGATTCGATTACATCTCCATTAGCATCCTCTAATTTAGTGATCAAACAGATGACGACAATATGGTTTTTATGCAAGCCATTGAAATAAACAAAGAAGAGAGTGATTGGTATATATGTTTTATTATTTAAGATAAAGCTACATTTTTTGTTCTTCATGCGCTTTGTCTGATGAACTTTATAAATAACAATACATTTGATAACTACTATTAATCCTCAAAAACTTGTACAAGGAAAATAAGGCTTGTCTTCTAATGTGAATGATTATTAAATTTATATGTCTGATTTAGAATGAGATAAGATCATAGGATACTTTAAGAAATATATTTTCGAAGACGGTATAAATTTGAATATAAGAAATCAAATACTGAGATATCATCCTTATAAGTTCAAATTTATGGTTTTGTGTCGTTCTCCTAATTTAGACCTAAGAAAAGAATATTTATAATGTTTTTTTTTCATTTAATACTCTGTAAATAATACAGGGCGGCAGAAAAATAAGTTTGGGATATTTTGAAGCTTGGAAATGGAAGAAATCACTTTACAAGTGCATAATATATTTTACGGAATTTTTATATGTTTTCTAGAATTTTATTCAGGTTTCTAGGATTTCTGTTCGAGCATAAACGTAATAAAATGATTAAATAAATGATTTTGTTAATTTCATTTTATATTTTAATGGATAAAATATTTTGATTTTAATTTATTTGAAATAATTTAAAGTGAGAAAATAAGTAGAAATCTTAAATATAATTCTTAGAGATTTTATTGAATTTCTTTTATGGTTACCATGAATATAAACAATAAATACTATTTTTCCAACCTTAATTTAATTTTGTATGATATAGATAATGTTTTAAATCAGTGGCAGTCAACAGTGGTGGAAGCGGGGACGAGCATGCAGGTGGTGGAAGTTAGGTCAAAGGGATCTGCACATGTCACACATAACACTTGAGGAATACAATTCTTTTCCAAAATTTGGCCAAGATAGGAGATGGTCCTCAGAACAGTACAGGACACAATAGAAGTGGACCTATTCTTGAACAGAGTTAGAAATAAAATGGTGTATTGGAAAGAGATTACAGTGGCAACAAATATGGGGTTAGAGAGACAATATAATTGAAAATGACGGGGATGTGGAAGAAATGGATGGAGATGATGCAGAAAAAGTACAGGTAGGTTACTACAATGTTGATGCTTGTGTCTTAAGTCCCCTATGCATCTTCTTATGCTTGGATCTTTTTTTAGGATCAAGCATTTTCAAATTCCAGGGTATGCTCCAGCCCATTGATAGGCATCCCCTTTAATTATTAAGAATTTTAGTACACATCGGACTTGAAATATGTATTTAGGAAAAATAGCTCGACATAGAAGTCAAGCAGTGTTAGAGTAGAAAAAATCCAAAAAAATTATCTGCTCAATAGCACAACGATGTCAATATTTAGATTCTTAAACTCATATCAAATGCATGGAATAATGGAAACGTTTATTGTGTTATTAATCTGATATCTCTTTAAGTGTAATTTATTCCTCCACTTTTCTAAACTTATACTGTCATATAAGAATTAAAATTCCAAGATAACCGTTTGATAGAAGATATCTAATTTCAGAAGAGGCAAGTGGCATTAGTCAAATTAGATAATTTTCTCATTATATCAAAATGACATTGATATATATTTATTTTTTCAATGGATAAATTAGCCTATGTTCTAGATAGTAAAGCCATTTCAAGCTTCTTTTAATTATAACAAATGTATTTAGACAGAATAAAAGTTAAATAAGTAACTAGTACATAGAAATCATGTAATAATTATTTTTATTGAATTCAAACAAAAAATTTATCTCTAACTTTGATATGAATTGACATCAAATATTAATTTAATATCCAAATAAATTTCATGACTAAATTTGGAAAAACTAAAGTACAATCTCAAAGAGAGGAACAAATGGGGCTTAAATATATCCTTTTAATTAGAAGATTCAATATGTTTGTATTTTAATAAAATAGACAAGAATTAATATTATTTCCCAGTTTACATAAGTTCAACGAATATGTGCCAAACTTCATATCAAGTAGAAACGAATGATCTCAAAATAGTATATACACTTTAAATTTCAGTATGCTTAGATATGTAATCATTTTTTTCCTAAAATGGATGTATTTCACTTATATATATATTCATCTATGATATTACTAAATAAACAACATTTATACAATTTTGATGCTGAGTTAAATATCTTTTGTGATGGAAATATAGGGTCGGCAAGCCAATCACACATTCCACATCTCGTTCCATGTTCATTAATAGAGCATATTCATTATAGTGCATGTATGATGCTTATAGTGAAGTCCATGAATACATGTTTGGACTTAGTGAATGAGATCGTAATACAGAGATCATTAGTCTTTAAGCATTTTTCTACATATTCCTATTCGAAGGATATGCGAGAAGGACATCAAAGTATCCGAATAGAATAACACTATATAGCATCACTCATATGATGAGTTTGGGATGTCCGGTAGCCATTAGTGTGGAGACACTAAGGATAGATTGTGGGTGTTCTTCAGTGGAAAGAGTTCACTGAATTGATCCGTACGAATCAGTGAATGCTATTATACCAAACTATCAATCAGGTCGATTCATAACATGGTTGTGTAAGTGGTCCTTAGAACTGAGACACCAAAGATGTCTTGTGGATGGACGATTTTACTTTGACTATGGCCAACGAGTCTCTAATCATGGGATTCTAAATGGTCTTAGTTCGGGTGCATTAACAAGTTCACGAAGACGATTGAGTGGTCTAAATGGGATCGTCCACCCTCGGTATAAGAGGTAACAGCTCAAGGAAGATGATGCAATGAAGTCCTTGGCCAATGCAGTGAAATATTGGAGAAAAGTTCTCCCGTGATCTTTGAATGCATCAGTAATAACTCGTATGACTGATTAAGGTTTGACAGAAACACACGTTTCTTCCATGCCTCAATCCGCCATAGAGCCCGTCCTAATTATACCATCCTATTAGGGATGTATAACTAGGATTCGTCGAACTAGCGACAACTGGCATGGAGTACTATCACTCGCTCCGATCCTCACAAACGACTGTCGTGAGTGAGGACCTACTCGCCTCCATCCCTCATTTGGTGACCAACCAAGAAAACACAGCACTCACAACCTTTCCTACGCGAGCATAGATCAAGGAGGTAGTCTTTTCCTTGTGTAGGAACAAGGCTCTAGGACTGGATGGATTCTCAGCAAAATTCTATATAGCATGTTGGGATATCCTAGGCACGGACTTGGTGCTTGCTATCAAGGAGATCTTCACACATAAAGTCTTACCTCAAAGTTGGAAATCCACTTTCTTGGCGCTTATCCCAAAAATGGACAATCCAGCATCATTTAGAGACTTTCGTCCTATCAGTCTTTCTAATGTATGCGGAAAAGTTACTTCAAAGATCATTACAAATTGACTAGGGACCTTCCTTGATAGACTTATCTCACCTGAACAGTGTGGTTTTGTTAAGGGTCGACAGATCCATGATAGTATCATGCTAGTTCATGAGTTAGCCCAATCCTTAGACACTCATATTCAAGGTTTGAATGTCATCATTAAATTGGATATGGAAAAGGCTTTTGATCGAGTTGAGTGGAGTTTTCTTACTAAAGTGTTACATCGCTTTGGATTCACTTATGCATTCATCGCTCTCGTCGATGCCTGCATTAGAGAGAATCACTTCTCTCTCCTTGTGGACAGAAACTCCATTGGCTTCTTCACGGCCACAAGGGGTCTACGGCAAGGTGAACCCATCTCACCCACTCTTTTCATATTGATAGAGGAGGTCTTCAGTCGATTGCTCACCCGCGGCCTCATACAACCATACTTTACGAAAAGGGGATGCCCGATCCTCTCGCATTCCTTATTTGCGGATGATGCCATCATTTTCCTTAATGGATCTAAAAAATCAATTAAGGAACTCATGAGTGCTCTCACTACGTACGAGCATGCTTTTGGCTAGCTCGTCAATGCCTCAAAGAGCAGCTTATGGTCGGTCCGTCCACCACTATAAAGCGCTCTCAAATTATCCAACACTATACCCAATACACACGAGGATGCCTCCCTTTTGATTATCTTGGATGCTCTATCTTTGTTGGACGGGCTAGGCATCATTATTTTGATGCCTTGTTGGCCAAATTGAGAAAGAAACTAGAGGGATGGAAATTTCATTTTCTATCCCTTAGAGGACGCATCCAACTTATTCGACATGTCCTCATGAGTATCTCACTGCATACCCTAGTGGTCCATTCACTATCGCTCATAGTCATCCGCTCTATAGAGTGACTATGTGCACATTTATTATGGTCAGGTCACCTCGAGGGAGAGAGCCACCACCAATGGGTTTTTTGGGAGAATGCTTGTCGGTTGACGTAAGAGGGGGGTCTAGGGATCAGAAGCCTTTAGGATGTCGAAGACATGCTTCAGAAGAAGCTCATGTGGCGTATGCGTACCATGCACTCCCCCTTGGGATTTTCATCTCAACCAAGTATGGCGAGTGGGCTCGTAGAGAGATGGATATCCGAGGCCATCATAGAGGGCAGACTCTGCATGTGTTCGTAATACGGAGATCTCTAGTCTTTAAGCATGTGTTCTAAAATTTTCTATTCGAAGGATACACGAGAAGGACATCAAAGTATCCGAATAGAATAACACTATCTAGCCTCACTCATATGATGAGTATAGTCGGTCATATAGCCATTAGAGTGGAAACACTAAGGATAGATACTGGGTGCCCTTTAGTGGAAAGAGTTCACTGAATTAATCCGTACGAATACATGAATGGTATTATACCTAAATGTCAATGAGGGGTTGATTCGCGTCATGTTTGTGCAAGTGGTCCCTAGACCTGGGACACCAAGGACGTCTTGTGGACGAACGGTTGTACTTTGACTATGGCCAGTGAGTCTCTAATCATTGGATTCTAAACGGTCTTAGTTCGGGTACATCAAGAAGTTCACGAAGATGATTGAGTGGTCAAGATGGGATCGTCCACCCTTGGTATAAGAGGTGACAACTCAAGGAAGACAATGTGATGAAGTCCTTGGCCAAGGTATTGAAATATCGGAGAAGAGTTCTCCGATGATTTTTGAATGCATTAGTACTAACTCTAATGCCCGATTAGGGTTTGACAGTGACCATACCCTAAGTCGTCCAAAGAGTGTCAAGTGGATGAGGGATTATATTTACACGATAACTGATGATAAACAGGTTCAATGAGTGACTCGGTACACACTCCTTTGTATCTTCTTGAACACGAAGTGTAGCTTGACACCCCATGTGTTGGAGACTCGACCTATCGATTGCGTTAAATTGATTTGACATTAATTAATCTATATGATGATATAGTTAACTAATTTGGAAGGCCAATAAAGGTTATTGGGCCACAATAGTCGTTAACTAAACTGATACATGGGCCTAGAGGGTCACACGCAAATGGTCTTTTGGACGTCAAAATATATACTTAAGTTTTATGGGTTTTTATGAAAAATACCACTTAGTATACATAGGGGAAGGCCATGAACGAAATTCACATAGGGCAGAATTGTTCAAGGGCCTTTCCCCTTCTTCTCCCTTCTCCCCATACTCCCTCTCCATCCCCGATGTGATCAGGACGATGTAGTGACAGCGATAGAGATTGAATGGAGCTCGTCCCCAAGGAGGAGATTCAATGTGTCGAGGATCGCGTGGATATGTCTAGATGCTGCACACTTGAGCAGCTCAACTCGTCTTGCTCCGGAATCCAAGAAGTCATGGATGCGTTCCGTGCAAAGGTACTTAGTTTCAATGATTTTATAGATGTCTTCCGTTGCATGGAATCCTTGCATTCATCCAAACATAGGCCTCTATAACCCAATATATAGTTAGCGATAACTAAAAGCATGTATAAAAAACTTCTATGTTTTTGTAATTTTTTCTAAAGGAATGTATCATTGGGATATTAAAATGGTAGTTTCAAAAATAAAATATATCTTTCAAAAATAAATTATATCTCTTTTATTTTTCAAATTTGGCAAAATATTTGACTCTAAACTATTAATATTTAGTCAGACTGAAGTTACTGTCAAATGGGTTTAACAATATGCATTGCTTTTGGTGGCAGATTCAAATGGTGAGAGTTTCCTAAATAATATAGTTTTTATCTGGTGATATAATATGATGTCAAAATTTTATTCACCCCAATCATGTTCATCTTCATGTTTTTTTTATTTATTACCCAAATGGACCTAGTGCATAATCGAGTAATATTTGGTATAACTCTATGATATTAATGCCCTTATAGTCAATTATACCATCTAATAAAATTTTATTTTAAAATATATCATTATAGTTTGAATTATTGATGAACAGAATTTACGTGGGTTGATGTGGACATATTACATGTTTATTTGCATTAAACTGACTTTATAAGAGCGTTATCAAGCCTAAAATGATTACATTTATTTTTAGAACGATTTTTTGAATTTTATGAATTTTCACATATTTTGTGGAAATATGCCGACATTATATTCAGAAAGAAAATAATTGAGTGAAAATAATTTTTTCCTGAATTTCTCAAAAATATATTCAAATTGATATGGATTTTCTACATCAAAAAACATAATTATTATATTTTTGGCTTTATATATCATATTATATTAAAGCATTCATTGGTTAAAAATTCATCGCGCCACATGTTGACGTTCGATTAGTCCAACATTTACCAATAAAGTATTTCTGTTATTGATTGCACTAACCAATCATTATAACAATGTCATTATGGCATCACAATTAGCAATGCCATAATGGCATTAACTACAGTGTCATTATGGATTTTTTAAACTAAAGGATGATGTGGCCCAATCAAAAAAGGATATATTTGAACTGCAATAAATGTAATGCAGAGGCTGAGAATATCAAAATTAAATAACTCTTTTTTATTTTTTTACTTTTGACCTGTCAAAATTTGTGATGTAGATGACATGTCATGTGACACATGGGGCCATGAGTACATGTGGCACATAAGTGCACACGTGGTGTTGATGTGTCTGAATCTCACTTGCATTTTAACGAAAAGTATGTGGATGTGGCATGCACTAACCCTCCATTGCGAAGCACTTGTTTTCTCATCATTCTAATATTAATATAAAAATATACCTTTAGTCCATTTCTGTCTTTTACCTTCAGGGACATGTGGCATGACACAAGTTGTGAATTGAGGATGAAGGGGACTAATCATAGGGAATAATTCCATTTAATGCCTAAGTATAAAAAAAAACCCAAAAAACGATGTGGCAACATTGACGATGATGAGAAATAAATAGATTAAATCAACCCCCAAGAATCATCCAACATTAGGGCTCAATATTTGACGATCCAAAAGGTCAATCGAGATGACATTTTGAGGTTGATTCATCTTTATCTCTTGTATCCATCTGTACGGTCTGATCTATAAATTAATCCCTAGATATTTTAAAGAAAACTTTTTTTAGCCCTAGTTTCGATTCTATCATTTATTAACGCATTTCATCAAGTAATTTATTGATGTATGATTAAATTAATGGTCATTTTGGTCCAAGTATGCATTTATAATCCTATAAATATACACTATCTTAGGTACAAAGCTTGGGGTCACCTCATAAGATTGTATTTGGGCAGTGAGAGTAAGATATGGTCTATAGGTATGGACCGAGGAGATATACAACTCTAAGGTTGGTTGTGATTGTTTGAAAAAAAAACAAATGGAGATATGGGTGTATGATATGTGGATATGGTCGACGCAGCTTCTTCTAAGTAATCCTACCTAAATAGAGGGTGGAGAATGATTTTCACTAAAGGACATAAGAATGTATTCCCTAGGGTATTATTGTGGCAGAATCTGTGTTTTGATTGAATCATAATCTCCAATCTTATATTAGAGACAATAATAGGAAATTAATTTCCCACATATAGTGCTCTAGAGTAATGTTTCAACCAGCCAATAAGGTCAATAACATTTATTTATATTTTAATGGGATTGATGATATTATGAATACTTATGAATAAAATTTGAATCCAAAAAAGGCCAACTAATATTTGTCCTAATTACCTCCCAATGGTTGAGAAGGTTCCAATTTAATTCATTAAAATTGGGGAAAAACTGGCTATAAAATTAATTAGATCTTACTCGAACAAATTTCCAATGTCAAAATAGTTACATCAGTGTAAAATTATCTCTATATATTTAACATGTGCCAACTCAAGGAGTGACAAACCACATAACATCCAACTCTAGCGTAATGATTTTAACTAAATTAATTTATCCCAAATAAGTTGAGACATGGTATGTCCATAAATTCCATAATATTATATGGGAATCAACATGAAATTGGATGGATCATCCTTAAGTTCGGGCCTCAATCGACATGATTCGAATATCCCACTGAAAATGGATAGAAAACCCTTTTCACAGATTGAATCCATTATTTTTAGTTCCTTGAGTGATTATCTTTAAGCCATTCAGGTGTTTGCCCTCTGGACATATTCACATGATGTTTAGAGCACTATATCTTTTCTTGTTTCTGTCAACTCTATTGTTGTAAATCTGATTTCCTTTCCATATATCTCCACTAGAAGCATCAGTCAGGGAAGAGGAGGGGAATAAAGAGGGGCCACTCAAACTGACTCACATGGGTATCAAATGAGGTTTCCTCTAGTTATATTTTGTAGGAAAAACTGCATAAAAGTCACACCCTCGTGAAGAGTTAATAAAAGTATCCAAACTTAGAATACATACACTAACATGTAAAAACTTGTGCATGTGACCCTCGAGGCCCATGCATTAGTTTACTTAATAAATTTGATTAGACCAATAACCTTTATTGGGCTAACCATATTAATTATATATATCACATATCGATTAGTTAATCATGAATCAATTTAACCAAATCGATTGGCTAAGTTTCCAATCTGTGGGGTGCTAAGTTATAATTTGTGACTTAAAATATACAAAGGATTATGTCAACTATCTCATGGAACCTTTTCATTGTCAATTATCCTTGATGTATTATCCCTTATCTGTGTGAGATTGACGAAGTCAAATTTAGTGTGTTAATTTATCATCGATATTTGAGTTAATCAATAATAATTTATCCCTTCGCTCATAAATATTTTGACAATTTCTTGACGAGTAGTGGTTTTCTCCATAGGGAACGGATATTAGGGTTTAAGTACTCTTTAAATGATGATTCATGAGGGATGAGAGAAGATACTTATAAAATAGTAGGTTGTGATGTGATGAATACAGTGTGGTAAGAGGGTGATAATAATTATTTTATAAGGTTGATATAAATAATAATATGAGGAATAGGTAGGAGGATGTGGATAGATCCAATGGAAATGACAGAGTGATATAAATGAAGACGTGAAGTGATGATGGGTGTAAACGATGAATGATAACATCAAATTAGATCAATAAAATCATGCATGTATACTTATTTTTTTACCACATATTTTTATATTTGCACTAGCATTATTCACCATTTAAGGATAAAATGAGAAATTTATGATTTATTTTCTTAAGCTATATTTTTATATATTTTATTGATTTATTAGACTAACCCTACTTGACTCCTCAGAGTCAAATACATTTCTCACATATTCTTGGAGTTCTATTTGAAAGATAGGACTCATGTAAACGCAATGGTAAATTTGAGGACAGTAGAAAGTTAAGTGATCTAACAGATGACAAGAAGAGGCCCAATAAATAAAAGCCCACTCCAAAAGCCCATTCAAACCTCATTGAGGAACAGGTCAACTGAAGGCAAGAATTTTGGAACTAACCCACAATTTAAATTTGAAAGGCGTATTGTTTAATCTGGGATGTAGAGAATGTGGGTCTAGGCAGAAAATCAAAAATCCTATCCCTCCAAACCCTTGGAACTAAATCCATCGGCTGGGAGAGGTAGGACACTTTTATTTATCATGTTCTTCCCTCTCTTTGTATCTCATCTTGGATGTGTACTCCCAACTTGTAGGAGGCGTAGTGCATCAGATTTCTTTGATAATTCTTGTTCTACAAGAGTTTGGGCAAAAGACTTCAAGGGAGATCAAGATTCTTGGTGAAAGAGCACCACTTGGCTCTTGTGAGAAGTGACAACAAGGTTTGTGTGATCTCCTGAATGTTTGATTTGAATTTTATCACCATTTTCTGAATTTCAATGTTTATAGACTCAAGGTTTTCCAGCGCATCAAACGAGACTGAAAAAATTCTCTTGTAGCAAAAGTTATAGTTAGTTGAGCGGAGTACCACCTCCCCCAAATTGAGACCAAAGGTTCTCTTTAATATTAAATTGTATTTATTGTCTTAAAAGTCCCCAAAATTCCTACAAATCACATTTAATTATCAATTTTCAATTAAGTAAATTAAATATATATTTCATTTATTTAAAATATTTTTGGCTATTTTTCATTTATTTCATTCATTTTCCTATTTAGAAAACAGTTAAAGAAATCCAGAAAATATTAAATTACCCTAAAAAATTTTAAAATATATGTTAATTGCAATTTATTCTTTCATTACCTGCTACTTGTGGATTGGACCCTTATTTACCCTATTCTAAGTAAATACAATTTTGTAAATATTGTTGCACAAATAAGATCCTTAAAGTGAGTTATTTAACACAAATTTGGTTTGTCAAGGAATAAGAATATAGGATGATGTGATAGTTAAACGGGTGTGAGTGGATGTGGATGGATGTGGATAGATGATGGTGAAATGGAATGCGAAATGGTAATGACGTAACTAATGGATATGATGGACTAGATGATTTAGGCTTTTATATGAGATGAAGGTGAGGAGATTTACATCAAGGATGGATTTTTTAGGGTGAGTTGATAGAATATGGTAATGAGACTGAGATGATGATGAAAATAGGGTCGTAGATCTAACTTAAGGGATGTGAACGAGAGAAACCAATGTATTGCAAGAGTCTAAGCTAAGACCCCTATGTTTCCGTTGGATCAAGGAAATCTTCTGATATAGATAAGCCTCTACACTTCTCTATTCATCTTCCCAATCACTTAAAACACCAAGAAAACCAAAATAGGCCTTCAAAACCCTCACTCTCTTTCAGTTAGTCCCTCGAGGAGGAAGTGAGTTCAAAGATGGCTTTAACAAAAATCCTAGGTTCTATTATACATTCAAATATAAGGATGGAAAGAAGAAGGAAAAAGTAAGGTCCACTCAAAATTTCAGCCAAAACTTTTGGATCGTCAAATATCGTGATTTGAATTTGTATCATTTTTAGTCCTCTAATTTTATATCTCCTCCAATTTTGAAAAGTCAAAGAGCCATTAGATAATTCAAAAATTAGATATTAATTTATAAAAAATTTAGAAATATATATTTTGGATTTAAAAATGATATATCTTTGAATATCATGCCAAAAAAAATAGGAAAATTATATTACGACTAAAAAATTAAGTTCTTTCACAATTTGACGTTAGAAAAAACCATTAAAAGTCATAAAAAATTCAAAATATCATTTTCAAAATAAAATTAATCATTTTAGGATTCATAACACACATATATAATAAATTCAATGCAAATAAACACATAATGTAGGCATAATAACCTATTAAAATGCATGTCATCAGAGACTCTCTATTGACATTGGGTATGGGTAACTGTAAAACCCTAATTTTTCATTCTAATTAGCTTTGGTAGTTCCAATACAATTGTTAAGGATTTAAATACATCATCTTCCTTGAGTCAATCTCCTATACCACTAAGGGTGAATGATTTCATCTTGGCCAAACGATCATCTTCATGGCCTTGTTTCTGCATCCAAGCTAGGACGGTCTGGAATTCCCTTACTAAAAACTCATAGGTGATAATAAAAACATAATCACAAATCCACAAGGTGTCTTTGGTGTCTGAAAGCTAAGGAGCACATACACAAACATGACACAATAGGTATAATACAATTTGGGAATTCATATGGATTGATTTGATGAACTATTTCCCCAAAAGTTACCCATTATTTGTCCTTGATGTGTCCACACAAATGGCTAAAATATTGACCATACCCATCATATGAATGGAACTTAACATTGATACTATATTCATATATTTTTATCTCATTCGGAAGTATTCTTTGAATAGGAATGCTTGGGACACATGTTCAAAGACTAATGATCACTGTATTATGATCTCATCGTAATTCACTTAGACAATACAAGTATTCATGAAATCCAATTATAATCATCACACCCATTATAACCAATATATATTGTATCAATGAATATTGAATGAAATGTGGAATGTGTGATTGGCTTGTATACCACATAAAATTTCCAACAATATATCATAGAACCACCATGATTTTTAGTGCCTCTGGATGAGATCGATAGTAGGTGATGATTTTAATGGATCTTAGGCATTTTTTTCAAAATGAGCATTTTGAAAGGAATTCTTAGGCATTTTTTTCCAAAGGAGGATAGAAAAGTATGCACATCCCGCCATTTGAGGGGTGCATCATTCTCTAAAATTGGCATCGTAAGAAAGATGGTATCAAATTCCTCCAATAGGTTTATGATGATTTTGTAGATCAGTCTTCTCTAAAATTAATCCGCTTGAGCCAAAATTTCAATGTTTGTGGATAAGGCTTGTGTTTTTTTACATGTATTTCTTCTATGCTGGAGGGTATTACTATCAGAAAATTATGGAGGCAAGTGACTGCCTTTACATGTGATTGTGTGTTGTCAAGAGTTGACCCCTTTTGTAATGGCTCTAGAGCCACAATAGTTAATTAATTCATCATTCTTGTTAAGTTTTGTCATCATCGTGGCACACTTGCGGTCAAAGATATCAGCTTGTCTTAAGGTAATTTCTTCCTTGTGAAAATTTTCAATTTAGTGATTTTGGGGGATCTCCTTATGGGAATCGTGGCATCTCTTTATGTAATATAAAATTGATCTTAGAAAATAATATCAAATCAAGGATTGATCATAAACTTTGCATGGCTCAACTCTACAATTTAATGTGCATCTTCAAGATGTTAATATATCTGGCCTCAAATATATCCTTGCGATATTTAGAGCACTAAGTTTTTTCATGTTTCCTTGAACTATGCTTATAGAGATCTAATTTCCTCTTCATCTAGTATCACTAGAAGAAACAAATTAAAAGAATAAGAGAATAAAATGAAGGGCACTCAAATTGACTCGTGTGGGTATCAAATAAGGATGCCCCTTCTATTTATATTTGATGGAAAACTTTCATAAAGATCCCCAAATTTATAGTCAATCCACCAACATCTAAAAAATCTTATGTGTGTAACTTTCTAGGTCCATGTATCAGTCTAGCTAATTACCTCAATGGCCTAACAACCTTTATCATGGGGTGTCGAGCTACACCACAAGCTCTAGATAGTACAACGGAGTATGTCAATTCTCTCATAAACAGTTTCATCATCATTGGTTGTCATGTACAAGTACATGAAAAAACTGAATGACTTAGGGTATGGTTGATCATAAAAACCTAATAAGTCATCTTGGTTACTATTGAGGTGTTGAAAAAATCATCAAACAACATTTGACTTTCCTCCACCGTAGTGATGAACTCCAATTTTAGATACTTAATTATCATTATGACTTGAGTAAATCAATAAAAATTATAAATTTGGACTCATAAAATAATTTATCTTGTTAATGATGAGCCAGGTGATCTCCATAGATAACAAATATTTGGTGTTCAATCCTTTTTAAATGGTGACCAGGGGGCGAGAATTGACCATTTATGAAATAGGAATAGTGGTGATATGAGAAGGATGATAAATAAAGATAGACATGTGATGATTAATGTATATAATTCTTCTAGGACAATCACAGTTTTTTGGTGCAATAAAGCTTCTCCACTTTTTATTGGTCAGCTCCATGCACTCGGGGCGATAAAGGACACATGTAAACCCCACTTTATTTCTATCAACCTTTCTAAGGTGGAAGGAAGTTCAAAGATATTTTTTACAAAGGTTGGGGAATTGAAAGATCCAACTGTTGGTTTCTAGAAACCTTGATATGGATGAACATAAGGATTCCATGTAGAGTAAGACTTAGTAATGGGATCATAACGACATCAATAAAACATAAAATGAATCACATGTGCACAGTCCGCATATGGGATTTCTTATATCCTAGAGTGAAACGAGTCAAGATACATATGTGTGCAGCCTCTAGATGTGTCGTTGCGATCCTTGGTATGTTGAATCTCCTCCTCCACCCTAGCCAGCTCTGTTAACCTTTGTCGTCGTTGTTATGCCATCCTAATCACATCATGAATAGAGAGGAGCCATGTGAAGAAGGGAGAAGAAGGGGAAGGCCTTGAAAAATTTTGGCTTGGAAGAATTTAGTTCAGAGCCTTACCCTATCTATACCAAATCTCCAAAACTTAAGTATATCTTCCGACGTCCCTAAAAGACCATTTCGATGTGACCCTCTAGGCCCATGTATCGCTCTAGTTAACGACTCTAGCAACACGATAACCTTTATTGGCCTTCCAATTAATTAACTATATATTGAGATATATTAATTAATTTCAGATCAATTTAACCCGATCAATAGGTTGAGTCTCCAACTCGTGGGGTGCCAAGCTACACCTCCTGCTTTAGAAGACACAAAGGAGCACATATCGACTAACTCGTGGAACTGGTCCATCATCGATTAGCGTGTATGTAAAGTACCTCAACCGCTTGATGCTCCTAAGATGACTTAGGGTATAGTCATCCGAGTTAGTACTGATGCATTTGACAATCATTAGAGAACTTGTCTCTAATTTTTCACTGCCTCTGCCAAAGACTTTATCGCATCGTCTTCCTTGAGCTGTATCTTCTAATACCAAGGGTGAACAATCCCCTCTTGACCACTTAATCATCTTAGTGAACTTCTTGATGCACCCGAACTTAGAATTTTTAGAATCCCATAATTAGAGACTCATAGGTCATAGCCCGAGTATAACTGTCAGTCCACAAAACATCTTTTATGTTTTAGGTCTAAGGACCGCGTACGCAACTGTGACGTCAATCAACTTGATTGACAGATTAGCATAATACCATTCAGGGATTTGTACGGATCAATTCATTGAGATTTTTCCACTAAAAATCACCCACTATCTATCCTAAGCGTCTCCACACTAATGGCTACAGAGTCGGCCGTACTTATCATATGAATGATGGTAGGTAGTGATATTCTATCCGGATACTTCAATGTCCTTCTCAAGTATCCTTTGAATAGGAATGTTTAGAACACACACTTAAAGACTATTGATCTATGTATTGCAATCTCATGATAGTTCACTAAGTCTGATCATGTATTCATGGACTTCATCATAAACATCACATGTGCAATAGAATGAGTAGGTTTTATTAATGAACATGAAACAAGATATGGAATGCGTGGTTGGCTTGCCAGACACATATATTTCCATCACCAACCTCATTGATGGATAGAGGAAAGAAATACTAAGTTTCCCTTAAAATTTTAGCTTAATTGGCATTTTATATTATCAAATATTAAGCCCTAACGTTGGACGATTCATGGATGTTGATTTAATATAAATCTTTCTTTCTCCTCATCCTCAACATCACCTTCTTTGCATGGTCTCAGGTGTCAATCATTATAGAAATATATGATTAATCACCATTTGACGAGTTGAACAACAACACATGGCATGACCTTAATAAAAACTTAAAAAACCATTAATTTATTCATTCACATAAAATTAAATATAATCCCAAAAAAATATATAATATGTTTTTTACATACAAAATTATTTATTCATGAATTTAGTTTCATAAAAATCATAAAAGTCATACTCCAACTCCAAAAATTATTTTTTGTTAGAATATGATGTTTAAAAATACCAAAAAATATAAATTTCTAAACAGTTATAAAAAATAAATTAAGTCATTTCAAGCTTAATAACACAAAAGTGTATTCATTTTAACGTGAATAAACAGGTGAAGGTATTTTTATTCTCCCAAAGTTTAATATTTTATCAATATTGATAGATTTGGAGAAGAATGCAATGAGGCACGTAAAGAATCCTAGTAGATTCTGGTGTTCTACCAATATGCATGGTAACTTATGACAAAGAGAGAACCCCTCTCATATATTTCACTTTAAACCCTTTGTTAAAAAAATGCTGACAGGTATCATCGTCCTTGCCGTCTATGTGGATGATATGCTTATTACAGGCAGCAACAGTGCGACCATTCAGACGACCAAGGCCTATCGCCAACAGCACCTCAGCCTTCGTGACTTGGGAACTCCTTTGTATTTTCTTGGCATTGAGTTCGCTTATCAGGGAGATAAACTCTCACTCTCATAGCGCAAGTATGCTTTGGATATACTTCAAGAGATGGGACTTCTAGGGTGCAAGCCTACATCCTCCCTGATGGAGGCCCATCCCTCATTCTAGGACACGTCTTCACCACTCTTACGTCATGGTGACCAGTATCGAAGACTAGTTGGACAGCTCATCTATCTAATAGTGACGCATCCCGACATTGCGTATGCAGTTAGTGTTCTTAGCCAATTCATGCAAGAACCACGTCAAGTTCATTGGGCAGGAGCTTTAAGGGTACTTGCTTACATGAAGAGTGCACATGGAAGGGGGCTTCTTTATCGAAGACATCATCACCTTTGCATTGAAGCTTACTCGGATGCATCATATGCAGCTGACCCAGGGGATCGCAAATCCACGATTGGTTATTGCACTTACATCGGCGGTAATCTGGTTACATGGCGCTCTACGAAGCAAAAGGTGGTCGCCTGCTCTAATGCGGAATACGAGTACGTGCCATGGCATCCACAGCGCGAGAGATGGTATGGCTTTAGTTTCTGTTATAGGAGCTCGGCGAAGAGGCTTCGACACCTATGCCGATGCACTGTGACAATCAAGCTGATATCTTCATCGCTAAAAATGAAGTGTTCCACGAGCGAATCAATCATATTGAGGGAGACTCCCATTACATTTGCAAAAAAGTAATGGCAGGGATCATAAAGACTCCATTTGTCGCATCATCCCAACAGCTTGGGGATGTCTTCACCAAGAGCTTCTTGGGCATCTCCTACGACAGGATCAGCACCAAGCTGGGCATGCTCGATTTATATGTTATAGCTTGCAGGGGAGTGTTAAACAAAGCCTAGTTGGGCCTATGTAAGTGGGCTTTAGCCCACATCCCTTTCTCTCTATTACTATTCTTCTCTCAATGAACATGGTCACATCAAGAAACCCAAATTCTAGAACATTGATTGACAATGAATACTAAGAAAAATTTATGGATCTTAAAATCACTTTATTTCACTTGGCCTAATAAAGAAAATTCAATTCCATCGTGATCTTTAGATAGGAAAAAGAGTATATATGTATATCAGGGATGATGGATAGAGGAGAGATCTATGAAATTACCCTAGAACTTTTTAGCCCAAAATTCTGTCTAAATTGTCATGATTTGAATTTGAAGCATTTTCACCCATTTGATTTCTCTCTCCTCCTCAATCCGTATGGGGGATTGCTTGCGTGGAAATTGTTTTCGGAGAATATCTAAAAAATTTAAAATTTTCCCCAAAAAACTCTATAAAATATATTTTAATTCATATTTTTTTGAAAATATATTCTAAATTATATATAATTTTTTTTATGATTTTGATATTAGAATTTTCTAAAAACATATTCTGACCTGGAAAATTATTTAATGACTTTAGTGTCAGAAGATTCTAAATATATTTTATGACTTAGAAAAATAGTTTCATTATCAATATGATGTAAAAAATATAAAAAATAGGAATTGTAATTATAAAATTAGTTTAACCATTAAATATTCATAACACACACATATATATACATTTTAATAATAATAGACACAAAAAATTAAAGATATTAGTCTAATGAGTAACATGGTATCTCCTAGGTAAGGATTAAATGAAATTTTCTACCTTAAGTCAGTCTCTTCTTGTATCTTTGGTTATTCCATATTGACTATTTAATCATCTTCATGAACTTGTTGTTACGTCCGAATAAATAAAGTTTGAAATTCCATGAATATGAACTTGAAGGTCATAGTAAAATTTATTGCCCATCTAGATTATCTATTTGATATCTCAATTCTAATAATCACTTAAATAATTGGGATGTGAATCAACCTGATTGACATATTTGTATAATATCAAAAATGTATTTATATAGATCATTTTAATGAATTATTTTTCTTAGATAGCACCCACAATATGTATTTAAGATCTTCCACATTAGTGGCTATTGGATGGTCCATACTCATCATATAAATGAGACTAGGATATGCTTCTTTCTGGCTATTTATATATCCTTCCCAAGTGTCCTTTGAATAATAATGTTTAGAATACAAGTTTAGAGACTAATGTTCAACCATGTAATGATCTCATCATAATTCAGTTAATAACTACATGTATTCGTGGACTTCAATTATATGCACGACACATGCATTATATGAATATATCATATCAATGAATATTAGAAATTGTATATAATGATTGATTGTGTTGTTGGCTACATATATTTCCATCACCATGATGATGACAGAATGTAAATAACACAATAAATTACCCAATCAAAATTCTCTCGCTTATATATGGAAGTTCATAAAGAATTGGATTATACTCCCTAGAATTTTCTTCAACGTATCGCCATGAATTCAAATCTTAGGCATTAGGCAACACCTACCATGCAAAGCTTTCATTAAAAAGGTGGAATGCTATGCTTATGAACCCGTATTTAGCTCTACAGCTGTGTAAATGGGAATAATACCTTCTTCATGATGTCTAGAGGCACAAATGGAAAGTTATTGATGCAAACTGGGGATATATCTTTCATGAACTCATATGAATACTCAGTAGGTGATCCTGGAAGCAAATGCAGAAGTCTAGAGACATTTTCATCTACTTTCAAATAGAGAGGTTATGGTAGTGACTCTAAATGGTGTCTTAGTATCATCCTACCATTGCGTGACATGACACATTGGTACAATCGCACAAAATAATTCGATATGGATCATAAAAAGGAGGAAAACTGTAAATAAGTATGAGACATAACACTAGAATTAAGTGAATCAAATGGGGATTTTCAGTTTTGGTTAACTCTACGTTTAGAACTGTAATAAGTGAATCAATTGGGAGTTTCCACTGAATACTGTATAAGGATTGTAATATTCTTGATGTGCCTTATATCTGTGACCAACCAACAAACTCCATACTGCAAATATAGTTTTGTTCAAAGTTTATTTCTAAATTTATGAATCACTTCCATATTTAGATTTTGTGATTTTAATTTCTGAATCCCTCGGCTCATAATTTTACCTACCCTAACATCTTATTGACATCCACCATTCTCTTCTGTATTTACCCATCATTAGAGTGGAGCCTCATCGCCCTTTTCATTCATACAAATTTGATAGAAGAAACAAGAGCAGAAGAATACCTATCTTAAGTTTTTATGTAGAAGGAAGCTTAGTGGGGAACTCCAAACACTAATCTTGGATTATAGTATGATGCACCGTGAGAACTAATATTCACTCATTATGACCACTTTCTGTTTCTTAAAACCATAAGGAAGTTAATAGCGGGTATTTTAGTAATTCACGTGGATATTCATACTGAGAGTTTTGATTGGTAATTTTAACACTTAATCCTTATGTTTTTAAGTTCTCGAGGTGAATGGAAAATCCAAGGAAAATTAAAGTGCACTACTAAATGACGTGCAATGAATTAAGTTTGGGGGAAAGGGTCTGACAAAAACCAATTTGGAAAGTAAAACCATAATATTTCTGTGTTTATTTGCACTAAAATAAATATATGTGCATGTTGCCAAGATGAAATGATTGAATATAATTTTACAATTGTAATTTTTTATTTTTATGGATTTATGGTATTTTATAGAATATTAATAAAGATGATAATTTTCTAGGTTGGAAAATATATGTGTAATAATTATTTGACATTAAATTCAAAAATTAAATAATTTTCTAAGTTTTAATGCATTTTTAAATTATTTTTTAGAGAATATATATACAAACATTCATTTAGATTTTGTAATTTTCTGGGTTTATTCACGCTTCACCATGTTTCAAAATCCAACGATCATAGGTAAAATGTAATAAGTGGTTGCAGTCAATTAAAGTGGTAGCCAATGCTTGGCTCATAAATTTTCACAAAAAAGATATTATGGCATCACGAATTGCAATGCCATAATGACCAATTATTTCAATTTTTTTTTCCATTTTGTATTTTGTAGGATGAATTCAAACAATCAAAAAGATCCTGTGATTTAAATTGAAATAAACGACATTTGAATCTTGATAATTTAGGATGGATAGATCAATATGTGTGATTTAAACCATAATCAGTGCAATTTTTAAGATCAAGAAAGCCTTTATATATCACATTTTTTGACTCAAGGAGAATTAATAACACAGATTACAAGGTGGGAAATCAAGGGGTACACGTGTCTAATTTTAATTTTCAAAGAAGAAATAATGTGGATTATGGTGAAATAATTTTCAGAATTCTTATAGTGTTTTTGATTGGTGCCCATGCATCATTTAGAAAGTAAAAGTGAGTACTGAATGTGGGAATCAATGCAGAATCCATTCATATGATTTTCTCTACCAATAGAACCCTTTAACTATGTAAAAATGATCTTGACATTGCCATACTTTAGTATAAAAATGAGAGAAGTGATTTTGAGATCCATAAAGTTTTCTTGGTGCTCATCATACATCAAAATTAGATGATGAAAGAGAAGTGGACGGGTTTTCCCTGATATCACAATTCTCCTTGGCCTTGTTGGAATATAAGGGTCTAAAATGATTCTCCTCGACATAAAAGAAATGTTAGTTTGTTTTGGATATCAATTATGAATTAATCTTTTGCTTCCGTTGTATGGAATTTTTTTCAAAGATCCAAACCATAACCCCATAATCCAACACTCATGTCTAAGGACCACTAATACCTTGTAGGTAGAGGAATATAAAGGGGGGGATGAGTATACATAGTCAGAGTGAGAGAGAGAAAAAAATCGAGGAAGGAAGAAAGAAACAGAGAGAGGGGGACAGGTATGATTATACACACAGAGGGAGAAATGAGAGAGATGAATAAACAGAGAGGGAGAATCACAAAAGTCATTCTACCAAAGTCCAAGCCTTTATTTGCTTTGGGCGATGAGCTAGAAAGTCAAGGATACTTCACCTGCCTTAAAATTATAACAAATATCCATAATTTTTAACTGGCCCACAAGAACGTACCAGGTTAGGAAAATAAAGTAGAATTAGCAGTTGAGTGGAACAATGAACTGTTACCCTTTTTTAGGCAGTGTTGCTTTCTCGAGTGTGAACAAATGTTCTCTAAGGGGAATAAGATGCAATCGTAATGTGTATTTAGATGTCATTTTGATGATTACATGTATTTAAGTACATTTTCATTTATTTTATAGAAATTTTAGTATTAATTTATAAACATGTTATTTATTAGTTCATAATAGTTCTATAAGTGGATTGAAAAATTATGCACAAAACTAAATCCCAATTTTATTTTAATATTTTTCCCTGAAGTATTATAGTTTTATGTATTTCTGAAATTTCCAGATTTTTACGGATTTTATTTCATGAAGAGAGCAAATATTTTAACAAGACTATATTTTAATTATGTTTACTTTTTCTTTATTTCAAGAATATCCAGTTTATTGGATCTGCAGAGTGGGTTAGTTGGTTTTGAGAGGAGCTTATCGGTCCAAAAAGAGTGGGTAAGTTGGTTTTGAGAGGAGCTTATCAGTCCAAAAAGAGTGGGTTTGTGTGCTGGAAAAGTGAGCTGATGGGCTGGGCCGATCATATTAAATAAGCTGGAAAGTCAAGCCAAAGGATCTCCATTGGTTGAGTTGACTCAGCTTGAGATGGGTGTGGCATGCTACGATAGGGCTGAACAGTGAGAGTAATATTAATCCATCTGATACTGGCTGATTGGTTTGATATTGAATGACGATATTAGGATAGATGATGATTCGGATACCATAAATGGATTATCTGATATCTGTCTTTACCAATATTAGAATCTCTGATGAAGATATCAAATAGTGGTCTCTATAGTAATGATATTCAATACCATTATCCATCCCAGTATTGACATCAATCTTTTTTCTCGAGGTTTGGAGATGATATCATATATGGGTGTTGGATATCAATTTTTTTGGATATTTGACATATAAGCAGAAATATTATTTAAATAATATAAAATTTTAATAAGAAACTAATAGATGCAGAATCAAGAAATGAGAGATATATTTGATGAATTTTATTTATTTTGTGTCAAGTTGAATGGTGGAAATTTAAACAGTTAATAACTCGACTGGCCTGGTTCAAAACAAGCTGATATTCCCCAAGGAGCAAATTAATTTTTTCAACCTCATTAATTGCTTGATGCATTGAACAAACGATTTTTTCTTTACAAAGTAAGTTGAACATTTTTATACCCTCTTGTAGTTTACTTTTTTCCATATGGGACAGCAGTTTCTAATTTCCTAAATTGATACATGGATATCAAATACCCAATATCAAGGTACCAGGTTTTCGTATGGATATCAATATCTAATATCTATGCGGTACTCTCATCCACCGCCTCGTTGCTTTTATGATATCTGTCCAAATATCTGATAATCAGAAATGACATGCCAATTTTCAAAGTAATTTCATTCGCCTTATGTGTTTATTCTCTTTGAAATTATCATAAATCCATGCTATCAGAGCAAAATGAATTTCCAATTTTTCTTTATTTTATGGTATTTTAACATAATTTTTGGACATCAATTTCATGAATACAATACTTTCACTCGTCAAAAAATATTTATTTAGATATAATTAAATAATTAAAGGGGTTCATTATATTTTTTATGTCAAGAATTTTTATGGAATTTTATGAAGTTAAATTCATAAAGAAAATAATTTTATAATTCAAAAAAATATATTTTGGATTTATTTAAATATTTTTAATGAATTAATTGACTTTTTCTGCTCCTAAAAGTTTGTGCAATCCACCATACAATTCAGAGGAGAGAGAAAACCAGATGTCTCAAATTGCTCGAAATTGAAATGATGATATCTAAAGATCTAGAAGGAGTTTTGGAGCAATTTTGAGGGTAGTTCCACATTTCCCTCCTCTATATATCCACCATCTTGGAGCTATAAATAGAACCTCCCATCATTATAAAAAAGACACACTTGGATTTGATCATTCAAAATCTCGTTTGGGTTCGCTATTGTACTCCAAGAGCAAAGGATTGAAGGTGCATCATTCAGACCAAGACGTGTGAAGAAAAAATACCGCTCGGCCCATTGGGAACGTGATGATGAGGTTTGTGTGATCATCACTTTTTCTGAGTTACGCCTTTGTCCTCTTTCCTAGGTTATCATCGTCGATAGCATAGTTTTCCACTTTCACGCACACCACCTTCAATTATGCCGCTCGTCAGTGCATGTCCGCCTCCATCTCCATCACACCAGTAATGGTAAAATATTCATCACTTGCCCCTGCTCCGTCGCTCGTAGGCGCATATCCGCTATCATATCCATTGCAATCGGCACAACACCTCTTTCATCCACTCCCCTCATATCCATCTCCATCTACCATCACTTGACACTCACAAAGTGTTGGCTAAGGTATTCTATAATTAGGGTTAATTAGTTTTTTTCTACTATAAAGTCATACTAAAATTCTCAAAATTATTCTATAAAAATCTGAATAAAGTAGGTTAAATTAAATCAATATTTTTATGACCTTCGTAAAATTACTTAATTTTATTTTCAGTAGTTTGCTTGCGTTAAATTAGATTTGTTTCATTAAATCAATAATAAAATTCTAAAAAATAGAGATCAAATATAAAAATTCACCTATTCAATACTCTCTCTGTGTGAATTTGACCCTTACTCGCTCAATGCTTGAAGGGAAACAATAAATATATTTACCCCTTATTTATGGTTCATCAATATCCTATATTGTATCCTATATTGGATGGATAGTTGATATCTGCCCCATATCCAATATCAAGTATCTGAAATCATTAGATTTCATTTGGTTATCTGATATCGAATGGGGAACACTATTCTCCACTCATCTGGAATCCTTTCCACCCTTAAAGATAATTATATGAAGCTGAACATATCAGTGAATGACATTTGACTCTATAATGTGGAGAATTCCAATTTTCTTAGTTGATTCAAGTTTAAGAATTTAATATATAGATTAATTTCAACCTAAAATAGAGTTAAGAAAACATTAATCCACCAATGAGGCAATGGGGGCCCAACCAGCTGTAAGATGGCTGCGTATCCTGCCAGGGAATTGAATAGATGCTATTTGTGTATAATTTCTGTGATGTAATTTGATTGGGGCGAATCGTAGGAATTAAATTACATATGTGATTTAATTAATGTTTCTCTCTATTTTAACAATCTTGTCCCATCCCAGTTCGATCAGGTTGACTAGTTAATGTCAAAGTAAAAGTAGAAATGTCATGTTGATGGTTATGTAGACCATTAAAATAACCAGCTTTCAACCACTTGTAATGGGTGTGCCTTCCCTTCCCTTCCTGCCCTCTCTCTCTCTCTCTCTCTCTCTCTCTTTGTCCACACATCTCTTTCTTCATGGGGAACTGTCCAATAGAGCAGGAAGAGATGTAAGATATAGGAAGAGCTTAGAATGGGTTCTCACAGCCCAAACAGGGGCAGGAAGCTGGAGCAGGGTGGGGAGGGGGAGCTAGAGTGGGAGGCCGGAGCCATAAGTGGGAATAACTTTTAGACCATAACTAATATATAATAATAATAATAGTAATAATAATTTATACTGGTTTGACCCTTGGACCTAATCCTGTAAGACAGCTCATCCTGCCCTAAAATGGATCCTATCCTACCAGTTCCCAGTCCTAAATGTCCAACCCCAGTGATAAGCCAGCCATTGCAGCAGCAATTGGAGGGCAATGATCAGTGATAAAAAGAGATGCCTACATAGAGTATCATACTGGAGTTATTCCCATGCACTGCGCCTGCAGCGGCTCAAGTTCAAATAATTTTATAATTACTTGTAAATCAAAAGAAATGTAAAAATGCCACCGATAGGCCAAGGACGGCCCACGTTCCTGGGACGAACGAATTCCGCGTCCTCAGCCCTGAGATGCATGGTTGGCGATCCGCCCTAGGTGGAGGGACGGGACGGACGTGACGGGGCCGGTTCCACGTCCCGTTGCCGGCCCTGTTTGGGGGGCGGGAAGTTAACGCCCGGGTCGTAAGCCTCATCACCTTCACGTCTGAGTTGAAATAACTTACTTAATAGATTTATATTATTATTTAAATAGAGAAAAAGAGATAGAGAGATATCGATAGAGGTAGAGAGAGAATGAGAGAGACATCGAGAGAGATAGATAGATATATGAGTATAGAGAAACATAGAGATAGATACAGAGATATATATAAAGAGAAATCGAGATGGATTCAGGGATAGAGAGAAAAATCGAGATATATACAGAGAGAGAGATCTAGATAGATTGGGAGATAGTGCTATCGATAGATAGAGAGAGAGAGATTCAGAAATAGCGATATAGAGGAGAGATCGAGATAGGTTGAGAGATAGAGATATAAATAGAGAGAGAGCCAGAGCGATAGAGGGAGAGTGGGAGAGAGAGAGAAGCCAGAGATAGAGAGAGGGAGAGAGAGAGAAAGCCAGAGAGAGAGAGAGGGGAGATGGAGAGAGAATGAGAGAGAAAGATGGAGAGAGTGTGAGAGAGAGAAAGAAGAGAGAGAGAGAGAAAGAGAGAGAGAGAGAGAGAGAGAGAGAGAGAGAGAGAGAGAGAGAGAGAGAGAGAGAGAGAGAGAGAGAGAGAGAGAGCGAAAGAGAGAGAGAGCGAGGGAGGTAGGGAGGGAGAGAGAGAGAGAAAGAGAGAGCGAAAGAGAGAGGGAGGGAGGGAGGGAGAGAGAGAGAGAAAGAGAGCGAGCGAGAGTCGAGAGAGAGGGAGAGAGACAGAGAAAGAGAGAGCGGGAGGGAGGGAGGGAGAGAGAGAGAGAGAGAGAGAGAGAGAGAGAGAGAGAGAGAGAGAGAGAGAGAGAGAGAGAGAGAGAGAGAGAGAGAGAGAGAGAGAGAGAGAGAGAGAGAGAGAGAGAGAGAGAGAGAGAGAGAGAGAGAGAGAAAATCAGAGAGGGAGAGGGAGAGAGAGAGAAAGAGAGCGAGACTCGCTCATGGTGCCGAGGACTCGCTCCGCCGAAGAACAAGCCCAGCTTGGCTCACGCAGGCCGTCCACAACGCACGTAGACGGCAGCAAATGCAGAAGCTTCACGCTCGCGTCATTCTCAACCTCCACAACCGCACGCCCACCCTCACCTTCTTCTTCTTCCTCCTCCCCCGCCCATGGCGCTCTCCCCAATCCCCTTCACCTCCGCGCGGCAACTTCTCTCCCTCCTCCTCCTCCTATCCTCCTCCTCGTCTCTAGCCTTTCTCCAATCTCCAAGCCGCGCGTTCGAGCTCCTCATCTCCGGCGACGATTCCTCCATGGGCAACGCCGCCTTACGACTCGGCGATCCGCCCCAGACCGTTCTCCTCCTCCCCGACACCGGCAGCTCCGAAACTTGGATTTTCTGCGATAACTTCACCCAAACCCAAGCCATCTCCGGCCATTACAACACCGCCGCTTCCTCCACCTTCTCCACCGTTCACTGCTCCTCTCCCGACTGCCCCAACGCGGAAGCCTGCTCCTCCCCCGACGAGCTCTGCCCCTTCACCGCCGCCTACGCCGACGGTACGGTGGTCCGCGGCTTCTGGATAACCGACACGGTGACCTTGACCTCGGACGACGGACAAGAGGCTCGCTTCAAGAACTTCAAACTCGGCTGCGGCTCGCTGGTCAAGGACGAGGTCGAGACCGTCAACGGCGTCCTCGGCCTCTCGCCCGAGCCGCAGTCCTTCGCCAGCTTCGTCGGGTCGCAGCTCGGAGGAGCCGCCATGGCTCACTACGTGCCCAGAGACGGCGACGGCGGGTTCGTTCGCTTCGGCGAGGCCGGCAGATTCATCGCCACCAGAGACGAGATGCAGTACGTCGCGCTCCTCACCGGCGGGGTGCGCCCGGCGAGCTCCTTCTTCGTCGACGTCGTCGGCTTGTTCGTGGGCGGGGAGCGGGTCCCCGTGCCGGAGTGGGTTTGGGCGATGGACCAGGATAAGAACGAGGGAGGGGTGAGCCTGGATACGGGGACGGCGTTGACGTACCTCGCCGGGGAGGCGTACGCCGGGGTTGTGTCGCGCTACGTACGGTACTTTCGCGGACAGGGTTCGCCGGCGTGGGAGGAAGACGGAGGGCTGTGCTTTGCCGAAGAGGACTACGAGCCGGAGAGCTTCCCGAGCATGGCGATAGAGTTCAAGGGCGGCGCGCGGCTAAGTCCTTTTCCCGAGAACTTGGTGTATGAGGGAAAGGAGGAAGGGACGGCGTGTTTAGGAGTGAAGGCGACGAGCAGAAGCGAGGGGTTTATAATTGGTAGCTATTTTCTAAAGGGTTTCTACTGGGAGTATGACCCGGAGAGGCTGACAGTCGGTTTCCGATCTGGGTTGTTGTGAATAGTAGAAAAAGATGATTTTTTTGTCTTCTCGCGAAGTGGGTACAGACCAGAGAAATAGATACGTGTATAAATACGAGTAGAGAATGGGAGAGAGATGATCATGGAGGAAAAGGGTGAAGGGAGGAGTCAAAATTTGCCCGTGCAATCTTCGGTGGCTCCGCTGTTCTTCTTGCTGGGGAGGTGGCGTGGAGAAGGAGAGGGGTTCTTCCCGACCATACGGTCGTTCAGATATGGGGAGGAAATTGAGTTCACCCATTCTGGCAAGGTGAGCGCTTTTGAGATTGACATAGTTGGGGGGCGCGCAATAGGAAATCATGTTGGGTTTTTGATGGTGTAAAACAGCCGGTCATCGCCTACAAGCAGAGGACTTGGAGAGTTGATACTGGAGAGCCCATGCATAGTGAAAGTGGATACTGGAGGCTGAAGCCCGATGGATCTGTCGAGGTTGTGGTGGCTCAAAGCTCGGGGATTGTTGAAGTCCAGGTATTGGATCATCCGTCGTCCGCATTGGCGCTGAATTTGTCCTCTCACCGTCATCTAGAGCTCGTTGTTTAATTGCAAAAGAAATTGCACGTTGGAAGCCATCTCCCGCGATGTCACGTCTTTCGTTTCTAGAATCTTCTCGGCAACGGAGAATGATTTAACCTTGCGTAGATTGTTGGTCGATTCCCAAACCTAGGGCTTCAGGAGAGTTAGAATGCGAGGGAAGTGTATTTTCGGCGTCCCAATCCTTTGGCTTGAAAACTACTGCGGCGTAGCAGAGAATTTTTTGCGGTATGTGATGTAGATTCAATTTAAAGAGCATTTGTGGATAATAAGTGGAAGCTCACTGGATAGGCTCCAGGTTATGCTCTGTTCTTTTGTAGTTTTAGAAAAAGAATTCGTAGAATTAGAATCATGAAAACGGTTCAGCGTCTACAATTTATTAGAATTGATAAGTTTCCGGATTCTATTTGTTTTTTGATTAACCATTGTCCTCCTAATTTTTCTTTTCTCTGTATGAGCCGACACTGAAGGATTGTGAAAATATTTTTGGGAAACGTTTGTGCCCGCAATACAGTAATTGGCTTAATTTTCCGTACATTTTAATTTTTAAGGTATTTTGTTTGAAGACACTTCATCACCCTCGTCCTTATTCTGCTTGGACTCATAGGCCTGGAGTTTGCATTACGAAGCAGTGGTGTGGCAGATTCACTGAAGAATTGTGCCATTTTAAGAATGTCACTTAGAGACGTTGAGAGTGATAACAGCGGCGTGGTTTGTATCATGAAGGGGGTAGGAGGGAAAATGTTACGATACCGGCATTGAAATATATGAAGAAGAGTAAAGAGGAAAGTAAGAGGAAGGGAAAAGGAAACAATAACAAAGGAATCACCCAGCTTGATCGAGGACATGGGCTGGCAGCAGGAATAACCGCCAGGTAATTTGGCGGGAAAGTTGGTATTTTGAATAAAGAATATAAATTAGAAGGGAGAGAAGGGAGGGGGCATCGTTGGTTATTCTACTTGAGAGAGCGGGAGACATCTACTGGCGTGGAGCAGATTGGCGGGAGGTATCTTCTGAGAGTCACGACTGCATTCGGTCGGAGGTGTGCGGGAGGGACCTCTCCGGTATTGATCCATTCCAGAGAGGATTCTACATCCAAGGGGGAGAAGAGGTATCGAGTAGACAATAAATACTGGTACGTAAGGATTCTTGCATTGTTGTTTGTATTGATTTCATAGAGAAGAGGGAGTCGTATCAGAAACCGATGAGATGGATGTCGGCAAGACTCAATGACGTGGAACCAGGAGGAGTGTATGACACCAAAAGGGAGAGATCTGACAGGGTTACTGTCATCAGCTGTCTATGATGAGTAGTATTTTTGTCGATGCAAGATATCAAAGACCAAATAGTTCCTTCCTGCCTCCAAAGAGGAAGGCTACATCTTTAAAAGGGTCAAATGGGATAGGAATAAATGTTAAAAAATGCCCCTAGTGATCTTAAGATATGATGGAGATTGCATCATTACTCCAGCTTGTCCTCAGTTTGTCCTAGTGATCTTATGATATGTTGGTTGTCATAGATGTGTCCATGACATCCCTGTTTTGCTTCTCCTCACCTGGCATCACTATTTAAATATGGAGCTCCTTACAACTACAATCCCTTGGTGTAAACTGCTCGTTGCACTGATAACAGAGCCCTTGGGATTTGAATGCAATAAATTCCTCTTCTATAAGGTTCAGACACTGGGATAACGGTGGATGCGCACCTGGGAGTGGGGTTTCTTGCTCCCAAGTGCAGCAAGGTCTGTGTAGGCAAAGGGTTGTCAATTTCATTTAAGATTGCCTCCGCTTCAAAGGTGCAGTTGATGAGGCCATTCATGGCCTACAGATGGGATTGGTTGACTTCGATCTGAACTTTGGGCTGTAGGGCAGCACGGAGAGCATTCAGAGTATTCTCTTCGGCTAAGTCCTGGAGATAGCTCACAGGTTCTATAAATTCTGATGGCAGGGCGACCGCAACGGAGGGGGTTCACACTGCAGGGATCATTTGTTCAGCGAAGATTGAAGATTCTTATGCAAAAATGCATAAGAATCTTTGTTCAAAAGTGCACGGATCATTTGTTCAAAAGTGCACGCTTGCCAACACTTCCATTAGAGAATTCTCCTCCATTTCCCCCCCAGATCTAGGCCTGGGTCGTTCAGATGAAAGCAACGGAGGGGGTTCACACTGCAGGGATCATTTGTTCAGCGAAGATTGAAGATTCTTATGCAAAAGTGCATAAGAATCTTTGTTCAAAAGTGCACGGATCATTTGTTCAAAAGTGCACGCTTGCCAACACTTCCATTAGAGAATTCTCCTCCATTTCCCCCCCAGATCTAGGCCTGGGTCGTTCAGATGAAAGCAACGGAGGGGGTTCACACTGCATGGATCATTTGTTCAGCGAAGATTGAAGATTCTTATGCAAAAGTGCATAAGAATCTTTGTTCAAAAGTGCACGGATCATTTGTTCAAAAGTGCACGCTTGCCAACACTTCCATTAGAGAATTCTCCTCCATTTCCCCCCCAGATCTAGGCCTGGGTCGTTCAGATGAAAGCAACGGAGGGGGTTCACACTGCAGGGATCATTTGTTCAGCGAAGATTGAAGATTCTTATGCAAAAGTGCATAAGAATCTTTGTTCAAAAGTGCACGGATCATTTGTTCAAAAGTGCACGCTTGCCAACACTTCCATTAGAGAATTCTCCTCCATTTCCCCTCCAGATCTAGGCCTGGGTCGTTCAGATGAAAGCAACGGAGGGGGTTCACACTGCAGGGATCATTTGTTCAGCGAAGATTGAAGATTCTTATGCAAAAGTCATAAGAATCTTTGTTCAAAAGTGCACGGATCATTTGTTCAAAAGTGCACGCTTGCCAACACTTCCATTAGAGAATTCTCCTCCATTTCCCCTCCAGATCTAGGCCTGGGTCGTTCAGATGAAGGCAACGAAACTAGGTGGGGTTGTTCCTTGAGGCGTGCTTTTGGAAATTGAGACTACATTTTGGTATTTTACATTTTCACCTTGTTATACATAGTTGCACAAAGGCATCTATTTTATACTAGTCTAGAGGTTTTAATGAATTTAATTTTCTTAATTTAGGTGCGATGTTGGTTTTCATTTTGCTTCTGCTGACTGATAAAAAATTCAGCTAACCCTATGCTTGACTTTCTCGATCTGTCATTTGTAATATGTTCGTGGTATAGCATTCTGAACCATTATTCTACAGAAAGGTACTTATGATGCGGAGAAGAAGACCATAAATTTAAAGAGTGAGCTTATTGGCAATGCCTCGAAGGTATTTCTCTTCAGATTTTTTGAAAACAGTAATTTTTTTCATTGATTTTCTCTAAACACTCTTACGCTGCATCTAATACTTAACCTTGAGGTAGTGTTAAAAAATGCCACTTGCCCACCTGGCCCAGCTACGGAGATAAATCTGGAATGAATCTTGCATCTTTCTATCTTCTATAGGAGTTGATGGAGTTCCTCTTTTGCAATATTACTACTGACTTGCTGTCTGATATGGTCTCCCTCGTCTCCTAAGCCCACTAAGGGCATTTTAGTCCTTTTTGCCATTTCCAGAATTTCCCTTAGATGTTGTAACCCTCTTTTTCTTAAGAGGGCAGAAAAAAACTATTTTGGTTATTAATGTCTTGAGTGACAAAGTCCACCCATCATAGTCCCCCGGCGACGTCCATCTTGTTGGAACCTCTTCTCATTGGCAACATCCGCTCCGCCAGCCTCTGTATCTTCTTTGCTTATGTACATCCTGCTGGTCTCCCCTTTTTCATTCACCTGACGAATCATGTGATTTTAGACCAGTGTATATTTAATATTCAGGATCTGATTTTGTCGCAGCTTAAATTATGGATTTAGTCCCATGGCAAACTTGTACATGCAATCCTTGAATACATAATTTCGTTTTCTTTTTGCTTGTCGAATAGCCTTTAATCTGTAGAACTATTCCAAGGCTGATTGGCTCTCACTGAATGAAATCAATTTCACCGGTATCCAACTCCTTACTCTTGTCATGGACATAACGTTGCCATATATTTCAGTCACCATTGTGTAGTTGCTCAAATTCGGGATTTTGTCCCACGGCAAACTTCTACATGCGATCCTTGAACACATAATTTTGCTTTTTTGGGGCTAGTCGAGTAGCCTTTAATTTGTAGATTATTACAAGGTCACCTTCTCTCTACTTTGATTGCTGGGCCCATCAAGAGGGGATGAATAGGCGTGAGATTATACTTTCAAAGAATACAGTCTATCTTTCTCCCCTCTTTCTCACTATCGTTCTCTGTATTCCCTTCTTTTCTTCTTCTTCTACTTGATTTCTTTGGATTAGTCTCTTGCGATCTGATCATCATTGAATTGGATCACCTTTGATCACCGGTGCCATGTGATCCATCGATCAAAAAGTTGATCTGATTAATCAGTCGATCAATCAGACGGGCTGGATCTTGTTCTTTTCCAATGGATCTTGATAATCCCCACAATAGTTGTATCAATGATCGTCGATGCAATCAAAGATTTTCCATCAGATGGAATCCCCGAACACTACCATTGATTCTGATTCAGAGGGGAGCTCGCCAGCTCGAGCAACGCTTCTTTTGAAGCAGACCCTGGAGACTTTTTGGCTGCTGAACCCAACTTATTCCAGCGCTGGGATAAAAGCTGTTGATGGCAAAAATTCATAACTTCCCGGATGAGAATACCGACGTGGAAAGTCCCCAGAGTCATCAGGATTTATACTTCATATTTGAAATTTTCCATCACCATCGCAATGAAATCTAGTAACTCTCTAGTCCAAGTGTTCTAGTTCCTTTCCTAGCAGCTTTTTCTAAACAATGTCACAATTTCTTCCTCTTTAAGCGTAAATAGCTCGTCAGTTTTGATTAAAGTGGACACTGAACTTGCAGGTGAAGGAGATCACAAGGGTGTTTGAGGCGGCAGATTGCAGATTATCGTACGTTGTTCAGATGGCCACTGCGTTGAACAGCCTTCAACCCCATCTCAAGGCCGTTCTGTCCAAGCTGTAGCTCCGCCACGCCTTCTTCCACGCTTCATATTACAGTATTCTTATCACAGTGTTGCGATAAAGGGCTCTGAAAAAACGACAATAAAGCCGTCAATAACTTGTTGAGGCCTCTAACCAAAATGTTCAGTCTTCTTGTTACAGTTATTACCGAAAGCAAAATATTTTCCCATCAGAAGTGGAAGTGAAAATATCAGCGTTGGTCCCACGTGACATCTGATTTGAAATACGTTACTGTTTGTATCTTATACGTTTTATCATACTTTCGTGTCTGAACAGTATCGGATTTCCTGTATCGCATCTTTAGTATATAGTATATTTTGCCGAGAAACTTCTAGGAGAAGAATTGAGCAAATCTCTAAACTATATACGTGTCATCATACCCCTACTTGTCTTGACTTCAATCGATGTTACTAAAGTATGATTTTGTCAAATATTTGTGGCATAAACGCCATCAGACCTACTTGTCTCGACTTGAATCGATGTAACTAAACTATGATTTTGGCAAATATCTGTTGCGTAAACGTGTCACCATACCTATCCTACGTTGCTCGGCTTGAATCGACCTAAATAAAGACTGTTTATAAAAAATATATACCTGTAAACATCGGGATCGTCGGATTGAGAAGTTCAGCCGAGCGACATCAGAAGGAGAAGATAAGATCGACGAGTCGAAGGGGCGAACCGATTTCTTCCCGGGTTCGTCCTAATCCTTTACCTTCATTGTAGTAATTATCCTTTGGATTGACTTTCTACGTTAAGTCAACTCTTACGTAGGAAAATAGAGTTGACCAGCAAGGATCCGTGATGGGATTTGCTCAAATCCTCTCCTAGAAAGTTCTTGCCTGCACTCAACCTCCTCTCTCTCTCTCTCTCTCTCTCTCGGCGGGCCACAGGATAACCACAGTCTTCTACGCGCTTTCAAAGTTATTTTGGGCTAATCCCCGGATTAAACCAGATAATCCTGGACTTAAGACGACCAAAGAAAAGGACAGTATCGTATGTTTGCGCCCTAAACAAGGTAACCACGCTACAATCAACATCCTCTTTCTCGCTCGGGGGGCCACAGGATAATCACTGTTTCCAACGCGCTTTCAAAGAACAAAGTTATTTTGGGCTAATCCCCAGATTAAACTAAATAATCCGGCACATAAGACGACCAAAGAGGAGGACATTACTATGGTATGTTTGCGCCTTAAACTGGATAACCACTCTTTCAGCCGGGCTTTCATCGTCATTATGGGCTATTCCCCGGAATAAACTAAATAATCTGGCTTGTAAGACGACGAAAGAAGAGGACAGTATCCTATGTTAGCGCTTTCAACAAGATAACCACCGTTTCCTAAGCGGTTCCAAAGTTATTACGTTATACTCCCGATTAAAGTAGATAATCCAGCGCGTAGGACGACGAAAGAAGAGGACCGTGTCGTTTTAAACAGGATAACCACTGTTTAAGTTATTATCCCCGGATCAAACTAGATAATCCGGCGCGCAAGACGATCAAAGCAGAGGATATTATCGTGCCCCGCCGGGTACCGGCGGCGGAGCACTCGGCGACGACGGCGGTGATCAACCTAGATTCCCTGGCATTTGTTTGACCTGGCACTGACTGACACGCGCCAGCTGGCCCCTCCGCGTCGCTCTGGAAGGACAGCGTGGCTCCACGACGCGATAAAAACGGCGCGCCACGCTTTGTCGCTTCCGACGTGCAACTTGGCGCCGTCTTTCTCACGTAGTTTTGAGCACTCCGAAGCGCCACTCTTCTCATATTTTCATGGGTCAATGTCGGAATTAAAATCATCATCGGCCCCCTCATTAAATAGATGAAGCAGTGGGAGACGGAAGGATGACTGTAACGAGCCGGAATTGCTTCCACGATATAATGAACCCAGACGAATGTTCGCGCCTTAAACAGAGAAAGATCCATCTTTCGCCCCTCGTCATTATCCCAAGGAAGATCCAAGACTCGTTACAGCGCATCGGAGAGAGACACAGATAGAGAAATAGAGAGAGAGAGAGAGAGAGTGAATAATTGCAGAGAGGCAGGTTGTCTTGTACTGTGCGCGGGATGGGGACAGATGGCGCTTGGCATTGGAGGCCATGTGTGGGAGGGCAGTAATGGGCCCTGGGCTTAAATTGAATGCAGTAATTTTTCACTGGGTTGTTCGAGAGGCAACATCTTCTTCTTCCGATTCATGATTTACATTGCAATTCCAAAGATGGGGGGTTGGTATTGTACAATCCATTCATTACAGACGGGGCAAGCGGAGAGGGAGCGAAACCAATGAAAGAACACGACGGCGACGTCATAAATACATATCTTTTTTTGACTGGGGGAGGAGAACGAAAGAATTCTGAGGAACCCACGAACACGTTGTGCTTGATACTTGCTGCGGCCTTTCAAGCCTTGGGAGGCTCCGCCGCCGCCGTCGTCTTCTCCGGCTCGGCCGCCGCCGGCGGAGCTTCGGCGGCCGGCGGCGGAGCTTCGGCGGCCGGCGGCGGAGCTTCGGCGGCGGGCGGCGGAACTTCGACGACCGTCGGCGGTTTGTCCTCCTTGATAACAGGAGCTTCAGGAGCGGCAGAAGTCTCTGCCTCCGCCTTCTTCTCCTCGGCGGGGGGGGCCTCTATCTTCTTCTCTTCCGGGGCGGCGACCTCCGCTTCCTTGTCTTTGCTCGTGCCTTCCGCCGCTGGCGCCGGCGGCGCCGCCTCCTCGGCGGGGACGAAGGCCGCGACTTTCTCAAACAAGAAGAAGACTGGCCCCGGAACGAGGGCAGGTCCGAACTTCGAGGAGATCTCGGAGACAGTCTTCGCCCCTGGGAATTCTGCATGTCGCAACGCACCACCATCGAAAATTATTTTAAAACATGAGTTCGCGTGCGAAATCGCTAAAAAAAATCTCATACTGAAACGAATCTCACCGATCTTGACGAGCTCCTCCAGAAACTTGTTAACGCCGCCCGCTTGCTTCTTCAGCCCCGTCTCCTTCCTCTCCTTCACCAGCGTCTGCACGACCCCCACGAAGAACATGAGAGATTGAGAGAGAGAGAGATAGAGAGAGAGATAGACAGGAGATGAAGACCTTAATCTCGGGAGAGGAGGCGCCATAGATCTCAAGAAGCTTGGGGCCGAGCTCCGCCTTCTTCTCCTCAAACTCCTTGCCAATCCCCTCCTGCAGAGCCGACGTATAAATGAGTTCATCAAGAGAAAGAAAGAAAGAAAGAAAAGAAAAGAAAAAACCCACCTTGGAGTCTTCAAAGGTCTTGGTGGCCTCCGCCGCGGCCGCCTTCTTGGCGCTTCCCTTCTCGAACACCTTCTTGATAGTGGGGATCACCTTCGATTTCCAGTAGCCCATCTTCTCTCTTTCTCTCTATCTACTCTCTGCGCCAAACTCAACTCTAAAGAACACAAACAGAAGAGATAGATAGAGATAGAGATAGAGAGAGATAGAGAGAGATAGAGAGAGATAGAGAGAGAAAGGGAGGAGAGGGAAGGTTACCTTCCTTGTGTGAAGCTCCTGGACTCGCTCCTGCAGTTGTGCGCGGGTTTCTCTCTCTACCCTCTGGTGCAATATAAGCCGTCGCCGCCAACTGTCTTCCTAAAACGAGCTCCAGGAAAGAGGTTTGGTTATGTTGGCCCTCTCAGCATCCTAAACAACTTGACGTGCCACCCAATCCACCCTGTCATCTCTCCTCCCCCGATCAACCCGATCTGACCCGACCCGATACGACCGGGCCCGCGAGCTCTTATTGGGCCGTTGGATTCGGACAAATGGGCCAAAGTGTAGTGACGTGTATAGTTCACGATCGTCCGGGACGTCGACGATGGACCGGACGCGACGAAGATCGTCCTGTCCGACGTCTGTATATTTCAACTTCCTACGAACTGGCCCGTCCAGGGATTCGTCCATTGAAGAAAAAAATCGTCTTTGCCACTTTCGTCCCCCTGGAGAAAAACCGTCTCGTCCCTCATCTCGGACAAAAAAAAATCACGTTTTAAAATTTTACTATACTTTTTCCAAGTTTTTTAGGGAAATGTTAAGGAGCGAGAAAGCAGAGGGACATATTTACAATTACTTTTGGGGGGCGTCAGAATGAGCACGTGACCCAAAGCAGGGACTTCGATGCAAAATGTCAAGGAATTGATTACGCGATGCCACCTGGTGAGATCTCAACCGTCAGAACGGTTTTTTTCGTCCGACTATAGTGAAAATCGTCCCGTCCGTTTGTCTCGGGAAGAATTTCCGTCCCGGTTTTCGTCCAATCTTGTGGACGTCACTGACGTGGCCGCTTGATGGGGACTTGGTGGGCCCAGCACTCCCCGGCCCATGAGCCTTCGCCGCTAAGGTTCTAATAGACGTGGTGGTCCCCACCCGCGGTACCCTGTGCCGCAGGAACATAGAAAGGGGCGTCCAATGTCGTCATGGATGACGTGGCGTGCTGAGCTGGCGGCCTCGCCGCCACTCACTGGCTAAAGATTGTCCACGTGGCCGAGGCTCCGTCACCACAATGCCGGTGGTGGGGTAAGCTGTGCCTGCGGATTTTTTAAGCGGGCCGGGGCTACGAGTCCTGAGTCGGTTGGCTTGGTTTGGCCGCGGCCCGTTAAGAGCGCTCCCGCGAGACAGCGGACCGCGGGATTTTATGATTTTTATTTGGCGTCTTGAAGACGGTCTCGACGTGCCAACGAGCTCGGGCGGAGTTTGACCGTCCGATCGGGTCGTCGGTCAGCTGGGACGTCTGATGACCGTCCGTTCGCCTAATTGACTTTATTTTTTCCCACGCCCGTCGCAACGTCTTATTTCCCGGGGGTCGATTTTGCTTCTTCGTTGTGCGCGTCGATCGTTCCCGCTTCATTTCGCTCTCTCCGATCGTCTCCGATCGTCTTCTTCGTCCCGTCCGGGCGCCGGGAGAGCCCCGGCGTCGATTTCTAGCGCGTTGTTTCTCAGCCTCTGCCAAGCTTCTTCTGTAGAAAGGTCTCGGCGTTTGCGCCGGTGGTGAGGGTTTGGCTCGAGCTCGCGCACTGGAGAAGGAGATTTCGCTCATAGGGTTCTTCTGCGGAGAGCACTGGTGTGATCTTATGGCCACTGAATCGAAGCCCCAGAAACGTATCCTTCCTGACGGGTTTTAATTCGTTCCCTGTAATCATTTATCGGTTTGTGCGGTCATTTTGTTGCTGGGTCTGAATTTTTTCAATTCTCCTTTGTGATTTTTTTATCCATCGGTGGAGAGAACTAGGAATGCTATCTTATGCTGCCCAGAATGAATCTTGCTCGGTAATTTCTCATCGTGGTAATCCTAGGTGATAGTAAGAACACTTTTTTATGGGTTTTAGAAAACTGCGCATTATGGTAATTATCGAGCCTTGTGGAGGAATTACCGTTGTTTGCAGCGAATGTTATATCATAGTTGGTAGTTGACCGGCTACCTTGCTCGCTTTTTTTGATTAGATTTTTCGGCCTCTCGAACTCTTTGATCGTTTTGAAAGGATTCTCCTATCTCAGTTTTACGGACTGGGGTTTTATTGGTTTATCTTCTTTCCTCGTCACTTTTTTCCTTAATTATCTGTGGCTGGAAATTTTGAGAGATGAATTCACTATGACGTACGTATTTTCGCGACATTTGTCTGACTTGACCAATAATTATAGACACTGTGGACGCGAAGAAGAAGTTGAACACTAAAGCACCTTCCACACAATTCAAGGTAACATCTCTGAAGATGAGTCACTCTTTAATCGTGTATTTCTATGGACCAGAAGCAAGTCTGAATTTTTTTTTGAAATATTGTTTTTTTGCATTTATTTCGAAGGAACGCGGTTAACGAATTCTGACGAAATTTCCTTGCTCTTTTTTGGGTTTTTGTAATCCAGGATTCGTCCAAGGATGGGAATTTCTCGTATGCCACGTCTTTCGTTTCTCCCGGGAATGGGACTGGCTCTCTGAAGGAAAACGACATAGATCAGGAGTCGCTGTCATACTACCCCGTTAACTATTATGGTTACTATTACCCAGGTTTATTTCATATCTCTCCTGCCGATCAACATTTTGTTTAAATTGATTTCAATGTAATCTGGGCCTTGGTTTAGTTTCGCTGCTTAATGATCCTTCTTTCTTTCGTTTCATGTAAAGTCTCGTTCTCTGAGCGGGATGACCTCAGCTCTCATGGGGGAAGCGAGAGCCCGGATGCCCAGCAGAATGTCAGTAATATCTTCTCCAGTTTTTTCCTTTCCACTTCCTTGTACAGAACAACTGAACAATTATTAACCGTTTATATTTTCATTAATTTTCAAGTTAACCCATGTTTTCCACCACCATCACTGAGCAACTCAAATATGCACACCAAGTTGTTTAACATCCGAATTATATATTTCTGTGATTGAGAAATTCGTTGATTATCTTCCTTTGCTTTCAGGCCTTCACATCAGATAATGCACCAGTACTGTACTACGTTCCTGGGCTCCAGACTGGTTATAATACTTACAGTCCATACTACCCTGGCGCTTATCTAAGCGCAGACAGTCAATACCACGGGCAACAAGGTTATTTCACTGGTCCCATGTTTCCACAACCAGCGCTTTCCCCCGTTGCTTACGGACCAGAACTCCTTCCCGGGTACTCTTGGGATCCGTCATACATCTATGGTGATGGAACTTACTCCTCTGTTCTTGGAGATTCTCATCTATCACCTGCCAGAGCCTGTCTTTCTCCGGCTTACTCTCCCACCAAACTCCCACTGCCTCCAAAATCTGTGCACTCTCCAAGCGCTATTCTTCATGGACAAACTCCAAAGCCAGCGAACAAGGCGAGTCATGAAAACCAAGGATTTGGTGTCAAAGATGGCGGATCAAAGGCAAGGAACAAGATCGGCGGTGATGTTGACGTCCTTAACGAGCAGAATCGGGGTCCAAGAACAGGGTCTGAAGACCATGACGGCCAGTCCATCTCTCAAGATGTGGTCATCAGGCGCGAGGATTATAATCTGGATAGTTTTCCGACCAAGTACGAGCACGCGATGTTCTTTGTCATCAAGTCATACAGCGAGGACGACATTCATAAGAGCATCAAGTACAACGTCTGGGCCAGCACTCCCAATGGAAACCAGAGGCTGGACAGCGCATTTCAGACGGCCCAGAGCAAGATGGAGGAGAAGGGGTCCAAGTGCCCCGTCTTCTTGTTGTTCTCGGTATGCTTTATTCTCATCATCATCATCATCATTATTAATAATATTATCTTTGTTAATGATCAGGTGCCTACCACAGTGCTAAAATCAGTAGCTAATAGAAATGGCTTTGCTTTTCCTATTAAACATCACCCCTCAAACCCCGGCGCAAAGGTGTAATGCGCTGTACCTACAGTTTGAATCTTAAACTGGGCCTCTGATACCATGTTAAGATTCAAGCGCCTACCACCGTGCTAAAAGTTGTAGTCAATAGCAATGGCTCTACATTTTTTTCTTTAAATTAAATGGGTAGGCTGTTGTCTTGAACAATCCTGATTGTTATCATTGTTGTTCTGTTCTAAGGTCAATGCGAGCGGGCAGTTCTGCGGGGTGGCCGAGATGACGGGGCGGGTCAACTTCAACAAGAACATGGAGTTTTGGCAGCAAGACAAGTGGAACGGGTTCTTCCCCGTTACATGGCATATAATCAAGGACGTGCCGAACGCCCAATTCCGCCACATTATCCTCGAGAACAACGACAACAAGCCTGTAACCAACAGTAGAGACACCCAAGAGGTTCGGCGACTGTTAAGATAAAGAGTTGACTTGAGGCTCGATGGGTTATATCACGTGACTGACCGACTCGGTCATCTCTTGATTACTGCAGGTTAAGTTTTCACAAGGTGTGGAGATCCTGAACATCTTCAAGGCCTTTGCCACCAAGACGTCTATCCTGGACGACTTTGGCTTCTACGACAACCGCCAGAAGGCGATACGAAGCAGACGGGTCAAAGTCAACGTGCTGCCGCATCTCGAAACGTTGACGGTGGGCATCCGGTCCTTGAAAGACCCCCGGTCATTGCCAAAATCGCGTCAACTCATTCTGATGCCTGTCTCCGTCCCCGGCAGGTCAAGTTGACCGACGGCCCAGAGAAGGTGGCGAGCGAGGTGGCGCCGCTGATCAAGGGGGTCGAGGCTATTGACCTTGGTCGAGGCGGGGGGCAGCATTGACCTGGACCTTGGCGTTGACCGGAGTGGATGTGGGTATATTCTGGTGTTCTTGGAAGGTTTGCCTTTTTTTGGGCTTCCCAGGAGGTCAGGCGATGAACGGGGAAGAGCCGGAGTTTGGGACGAGTCAACGGGCGCTGACCGCCACATGCCAGTCTTCGTCCTCATCTTATATTGCTTTCGTTTTTCCTTTTTTTTTTTGGCTGTTGAAAAGGCCCAGTCCTTGTAACGGCACAAAGTAAAAAAGAAAAAAAAGAGAAAAACAAAAGGAAAAATAGATGAGGAGAGAGAGAGAGGGGGAGAGAAGATAAGACGTCTCCGATGCCTAGCTGGATGCCCACCGTGGATAACGTTTTTTTTTTTGGTTGTCAAATATCAAAACCTTCTTTTTTTTTTTTCTCCCTCTCTCTCTTTCTAAGCCGCTGGGCCGGGTCACGGGAAAATAAATAAAATCACGCTTACCTCTTCGTTTTATTGATTTCTCTGTCGCCCATTAAATGCGTTGTCCTTATCGGATCTGCCACGTGGGTTCCGGATCTGTCCCTAGCGACGAGTTTGAACTTTGAAGTTTTGAATTCGAAAGACTAGCGGTCACCGCATCTCTTCGTTTCCCCTGAACAGGGAGGTGACCCGATTCAGAGGATATCAAAATCGGATCACCGCCCGATCTAAAACGGACGGTCCGGATTCCGCGAGATTCAAATCTCCCACGCTCCCTCTCAAGAGCGATTCTTAGCGGACTAGTTCAAAAAGAAGGCCGGAGTCGTCGGCGCTCCCGACCAGAGACGTTGATCTTCGCGAGATTCAATTTCGTTTTCTTTTGCTCGTTCGATTTTATTCGTTTCAAGATCAAGCAGACGGGGAAGGAAGATCGCCGGAAGTCGTTCGTCCGGCGACGGCGGAAGAACAGACTGTTTTCGTTAAAATCTCCGTCGAAGTTCGCAACTAGGGTATCGTTGACCCTTTCCCGAACCCACATAGGATTCAAGAGTTGATTTGTTGTTGAAGCCGCGTAGGCAGCGATGGCTGGCGTTTCTAGGCGCTCATCGTTCGGTTCGTCGGCGTCGACTTCTTTGGCGAAGAGACCCGCCGCTGAGAACGCCGGCAAGATTGCGCTTACTTTGCAGCAGCAGGCGAAGAAGCGGGCAGCGCTCAGGAACCTGACGAACCAAAATAACGTGCGGGGAAATTCTGCTCGGCCGTCTTTCCCGAAGGTGAAATAATTGGCTGGCTCTTTCTCATTGTCTCACGATTTTTCTCGTCTGCCCATGGGTTTGATTAATCGTCGCATTGTTAGATGTTGGTAAGTCGTAACCTTTCTTTGATGGTTTTTGTCACGCTTACGAGTCGGATCTTGATCTTCTGTGCCTCGAATTTGTTATTCTCTCATCGCCATCTTGCATACCATGAAGTTTTTCTTCCTTGGCGACCTGTTCTCTTCTAGCTGATGGTTGAACGACGAATAATAGTCCCCCTCTATTCATTTTTCAAAGTTGGAGGAATTCAGGAGACGTCTTTCTGATAATAACGAAGTTTATTCGGGAAAATTTTATACAATTTGAGCTTGTGTTTTGCAGCATGTTAATGGGCAGTGAATGTTCATTAATTCTCATTGTTCAAACATTCTTTTATCGATGTATCTGGGCAGAAAGGATTAGCCTCAAATGCAGAGGGGGCTTTAGCATCAAGACCTATCACAACCGCTTCTAATCATCAGAAAAATTCTCGTGCTCCGTCTCTGCCACCCAATGGCCCTACTTCTGATCTTCAGAGACGCGAAACGCTCGCAGAGAGAGGAAATCCTCTAGTTACTCAAGCTTCCGCCAGTCTTCCACTTCTTGTTCCATGTACAAGCGTGGTGTCTCCTAGTCGATCGGCTGGATGTTCACTTTCGATGGACGAAAGTATCTCAATCTCCGATTCTTTGAAGAGTCCAGAGATTGAGTACCTTGACAACGTAGATTGTATAGAGAGACGAAGGCCAGAAAACAGTAACCTCTCCGAGATTTCAGATGGTCAGATTTCGGCGAATTTCTCTCAAATACATTTGCTAAAGTCCTTAAAATTTAAGAAATATGTTATAATTGATTTTTTTCTAACGTATCTCAAGTTTTCTTCAGGTCGCAAATGGAAGATGGATGTTCTGTTAGGGATTGAAACGCTTGATTTTGTTGATGTTGACGACGATAACAGCAATCCACTGCTCTGCGCATCGTTAGCTAGCGACATTTACCACCATCTACGCGTCGCCGAGGTGAGCTCTCCATTCGTCTGTTAAAGAACGATGTTAGAGTTTCATTTATCTTATATAAGAAAGCGTGCGAAATCGACGTAGGTTTTCTTATTAAGAACTAGAAATCAGTAAATGCCTGACTGATCCCTTGGCCGCAATAAACAACAGTCGCATCAAAAGTCGCTTGATTATTAATATTTCTTTTGGTTATTTTATTGTGGGAACCACGCAGACGAAAAGAAGGCCGTCGACTGATTTCATGGAGACGCTTCAGAAAGATATAAATCCCAGCATGCGTGCTATTTTAGTTGATTGGCTCGTAGAGGTATTTCCTCTTCCCATGCAAACCAAAAAAAAATTCTTTTTTTTTTTTTTTTAATCAACCCTGTTGATGGGCTTTTCCGTTTAGGTTTCCGAAGAGTACAGGCTTGTACCAGACACGCTGTACCTGACCGTCAACTACATAGACCGCTATCTTTCTGGGAATGAGATGAACAGGCATCAGTTGCAGTTGCTTGGCGTCGCCTGCATGCTTATAGCCGCGTAAGTGAATTAACTTCAAGAAAGATATATTTTTTTTCCTTCTTCTGTTGTGGTAGAAAATGGGTTAAACCGGGTGTAATTTTTTTTTAAATACCCAGAAAGTACGAGGAAATCTGCGCCCCGCAGGTGGAAGAGTTTTGCTACATTACTGACAATACCTACGTGAAGGAGGAGGTGGGTGTTTCTCATCATTCAATTATTCTGTTTATTTTAAGAATAATTATTGACGAGTTGTGCTTTTAGGTGCTGGAGATGGAGGCCACGGTCTTGAGATTTTTGAAATTTGAAATGACGTCGCCCACGGTAAAATGTTTTTTAAGGTAATTTAATACTTACCCGTAACCTTGAACGCATTCCGGGGCTTGTTTTTTTAATTTTTACTTGAAATTAAACAGGCGATTCATCAGGGCTGCTCAGCATTCGGATGAGGCGAGTATTTCTCGTCAATTTCCATGCCAGGATGTGCGAATTCGCGTCTCAAACTTTGCTGTATTTATTGCAGGTTTCGCCGTTGCATCTGGAGTTCCTCGCAAACTACGTTGCCGAGCTATCGCTTCTCGAGTACAGTTTCCTCTGCTATTCGCCATCGTTGATTGCCGCCTCGGCGATTTTCCTGGCTAAGTTCATACTCTCGCCGTCGAAGAGACCCTGGGTAACGCCCTTCCCCAACGTTGACCGGCTCCCTCTTCTCAAAGTCAACGTCCGAACCCGTTGATCCTGACCGTCCATTAAACCGCGCAGAACGCGACGCTTAGGCATTACACGCAGTACGGGCCGTCCGATCTGTGCGTCTGCGCCAAGGATCTCCATCGGCTGGTCAACGGCGGCGGCTCCGCCGGCTTGCCGGCGATCCGGGACAAGTACAGCCAGCATAAGGTCTTCTTTTAGTCACAACGCTGCTCTTCGTTACCCGTCCCGTTCCGTCCGTCTAATCTAATCCCGTTTTCCGTCCTCCGTTGCAGTACAAGTTCGTGGCGAAGAAATACTGCCCGGCTACCATACCCGCGGAGTTTTTCCAAGACGCGCGTCCGTAGGGGGGCGGGCGGGCCTTCGTGGCCGTTCCCCGGCCGTTGGATCAGATCCTCGAGCTAGATGATGATATAACCTTATGGGGTGTATGATTTGAGGGTCGCGATTTCTTCGTTCGTCTCGAAACTCTCTCTCTCTTATGGGGGAGGCGATGAGCGTGCAGAGCTTCGCCGAGGCGGGGCTGGAGAGGGTGCCCGAGAAATACGTGCAGCCGGAGAGATCTCGGCCGTCGATCGGCGGCGATGGACGGCGGATCCCTGTGGTGGATCTCTTCTTCTTCGACCCGGCGCGGTCGGGGGAGGTGAGGGAGGCGCTGAAGAGGGCCTGCAGGGAGTGGGGCGCGTTCCAAGTCGTCAACCACGGCGTCCCGGTTGACGTGATCGATCGGGTGGTCGCCGCGGGGGAGGCGTTCTTCGGGCGAACGGCGGCGGAGCGGCGGCGGTTCTCTTGCGATCCGAACTCCGTCGCGTCGGAAGGCTACGGCAGCCGCCTGCTCTCCGCCGACGACGCGGTGCTCGACTGGCGCGACTACTTCAACCACCACACGCTCCCTTTGGCCCGCCGGAACCCTAGCCGGTGGCCGGACCTCGCCGGTTACAGGGCGGCGGTGGCGGCCTACGCCGACGCCGCGGCGGCGCTCGCGAGGAAGCTTCTCGGGATTCTGTCGGAGTGCGTGGGGCTCGCGCCGAGCTTCCTCGAGTCGGCGATCGGACGATTGCACCAGAACGTGACCGTCAGCTACTACCCGCCCTGCCCGCAGCCGGAGCTCGCCCTCGGCCTGCAGCCCCACTCCGACATGGGCGCCCTCACTCTCCTCCTCCAGGACGACGTCCCCGGCCTCCAGGTCCTCCGCGACGGGAATTGGGTCCTGGTGGCGCCTCTCGCCGGCGCGATCGTCGTCCTCCTCGCCGATCAGACCGAGGTAGTAGATCTAGGGCTTGTGATTTGCTCTTCTCGGATCAGATCGGCTGATTGAATTGGGGGCCGCAGATCATCACCAACGGGGAGTACCGGAGCGGCGTGCATCGCGCGGTGGTGAACGCCGATCGGCCGCGGATCTCCGTCGCCGCCTTCCACGATCCGGCGAAGAGCGCGGAGATCTCGCCGGCAGCGCCGCTGCTCTCCGGCGGATCGCCGCCGCGCTACCGCCCTGTGAGGTACGGCGACTACGTGTCGTCCTGGTACGGCCAGGGTCCGGACGGCCGCCGCCTCCTCGACGCCCTCTTGCTTTGACGGTCAACGAACTTTACTGGGCTTGTATTCTGTGGGGCCCGCCCCTTAACCGATTCCAGGCTGTTTCCGTAATATTCCGTGGCGAAAGGGTATTTCGATAAATTACGTGGTCCATGGGGGCTTCGCAGAAAAGAAAAAGGCGATGCGATCGAGGGCCGGGCGACTTTTCGGGCCTCGGGCGGCCCATTAATTCAATGAACGGGTCAGCTAATTTTCCGATTTCAAGTCCGCGGTTCGAATCCGAAATAGAAAAACCCCCAATTTAAAAAATCGGGGAAACTCATCTTAAATATATAAAAATCTGTGGCTGGCGAGAAAAGCAGCGGACTTTCCCCCCCCCCCCCCCCCCCCAAATCCGATCGAACAAACGGATGGGGTGAAGAAATGGGGCAGCGACGGGCAGATCCAAGCGGGGCGGAGTCGTCTTCCTCCATGGAACCCTAGAAACAAGGCCGGAGGTTGAAGATGGCGGTGGAGCTCGTCATCTCCCCTTGCTCCGCCCGTCTTCCACGGCGGCGCCACCTCGATTGCCGCTGCGAGGGGTATTTCCGGGATTCCGGCTCTTCTCACAAGGGGAGAGGGGTATCGTGGGAAAAAAGCCACGAGGGAGAACCGCTATATAGTGGGTCTGTTTCAACCCTCTCTCTCCCCGTCGTGTATTCCTCGCTGCCCGCCCCCTGCTCGCACTTCTCCCCTCTCCTTCCTTCCGTCTCTCGCCGGATTCCCTCTCCTCTCTTCTCCCTCTCCCTCCCATTCTCTGCTCGTTCTGCTTCCAGCGCCGCTGACGGGGATGGATTGATGTGCGGGGTGGTCTCCTCGCTGATATCGTGGCGTGCGGCGCTCCCCGAGTCCTGTGGATGTCAGGCGTGATGAGGTTTGTACGCTCCTTCTGGTAAATTTCGATCTTCTTCGCCGCGTTTTGAATCGGTTCTTCTTTGATCGCCCCCGTCCGTCGTTGAAATCGCCGTGTCTTAACCCGGTTTCCGGCGATCTCGTCCTTTTGCTTCTCCTGCTGATCCCTGATCCTTGTCAACTCGGGCGGGACTCGTTTCTGCTCTTGATCTTGCCGACTCTCTCTCGCTTTCCGCCATGTATCTTTCTCAGGAAATCTCCGTCTGTTACTGTTCCGTTCTCCCAAGACATCCTCTTTCTTTCTCAGATTTCCGGCGGGCATGCCTGTCTTTCTCCGGCGAAGAATCGAGCTTCGACCGAGGGAGTCAGACGGCCGTGGATCTTGTGATCTGTGTTGTGTTCCGATCCACGGATCAATCCTCTAAAAAAAAGCGTTTTCTTGTTGGACTTCAACCCGATTTCTTCGACCCATTCTTCGCAACAATCGGGGGTTTAATCCGGATCGAACGGCGCGTTACAGATACCAAAGGGTGAGCCCAGACGGCCTCCTCCTCAGCAACGGGAAGAAGCCGGCGAGGGAAGATCTGAACCCGCAGGAGCTCAATAATGGCTGCGGGCACAGCAGAAGTGGCGATATCGTGCTCCAGTGGGGGCACAACAAACGCTCCCGCGGCCCGCGGGCGGAGAGCCGCCCCGCCGGCGACGACCCTTCTTCTTCCTCCTCTCAGCCGCGGCCGCCCCCCAAATTGCTCCGCCGCGCCCCCTCCGCCGCCGCCGACAAACGGCCCTCCGCCGCCTGCTTCAACGGCAGAGCCGCCGCCAACTTGAGATCCTGCGCAACCGCCGACTCCGCCGCCAACAGCAACCACCGGTTCAAACCCTAACCCTTCTCTCTATCTCTACCCTACCCGTCTATCTATTTCTATTCTCTAGCAGCGCGCGACCGGGAAAGAGGCGATTTTTCTTTAATAATAAATGGGTTAGAGAAAAGGGCTTGCGTTCGATTTTCTACCCTTTTTAATTTGCGCCTTGTCTCGCTGGAGAGAGCAGGTGCGGGGAAGATCGCCTGGGGACCAGATCTCCGCCTAAAGGGAGCAAGATGGCGGCTGCCGCCAACGGGGTGGGGTACGTGGCCGCGCCGGAGCGCGACGCGGGGGGGGCGGCGCCGCCGCCGCCGCCGCCGCCCAAGGAGCGGCTGAATTTGGATCTGTTCGAGTGGCCGCGGATCTACCTCTCTTTGTCGAGGAAGGAGAAGGAGGACGATTTCTTGGCAATGAAGGGCGCCAAGCTCCCCCAGCGCCCCAAGAAGCGAGCCAAGAACGTGGACAAAGCCCTCCAGGTACAATTTTTTTTTCTTAATATACCCATTAATTATTCGTATATTCATTCCACGATTGTGTTCTTTCAGTACGTGTTCCCCGGGATGTGGTTATCGGATTTGTCGAGGGGCCGCTACGAAGTGAGGGAGAAGAAATCGGCTAAGAAGGTATCGAGACTCTTCTTCTTCTTCTTCTCATCATGATCGTTCTTAGTATTATTATCATTATTGTTATTATTGATCTCTCCGCCGTGTATTTTGATCTCCAATGCTTGTCTTCCTTGTTGGGTGTAGAAGCGTAGGGGTCTCAAGGGCATGGAATGCTTGGATAGCGACTCCGATTGAGGGCACCAACCAGAGGATGAAGAAGAAGACGGGGTCTCTCTCTCTCTCTCTCTCTCTCTCTATCTCTCCCTTTCTCTCTCTCTCTCTTTTTCTCAATCATGAACGTGTACAAATGAGCCGTTCAGTCTGCTTAATGAAGAAAATGAGCTTCTTCTCCTTCATTCGCACGTGTGAGTGGCCCCCCGGCGAGGTTGGCACGTGCCACTTCGGCAGCTACTGTTGAACTTGGGAATATGAAATTGTCGAGTGATTGAAACTCAGATTATGCGGGAAATATTATGTTGATTGATATTTGAAATTACGTATTGGTTTTTAGGAAGTGGATCTTTAATCTGCTTCTAGAAATGGAAGAAACGGGTTGGGAGGAAGGGACGGAGGTCGCTTTTATCTTGTCTGATAGCCTTAAATGACAATCGGTCATGGCTTTGTAGGGTTTGTCTTCTTCTGTTCCACCGTACACACGCTTCACTAATCACGATTGTTTCTTGAGATTGATTGTCAGGTCAGTGATTGAAGGTAGCAATTTTTCCAATTTTTTCTGTTTCATTATACAAGCTTCACAAATGACGATCACGATCACGATCCCCATTGGCTCTGTTGATCGCGGCGCGCGATTTTCTAATGGATTTGTGACCTTCCTCTTTCAGTGTTCCGTTTTCAATCTTAAAAAATGATCAGACGCGGAGCGGCCTTCCTCAGATCGGACTCCCCGTTTTAAACCCTCCCTCTTAATCTTGTGGCAATGGTTTCTGTCGAAAATTGGAACGAACTGCGGCATATTCCCTTTATGATTCCTTGTTTTCAATTGCGGTTTTCCTTTTGTTTTAAAGAGAGAACATTAGTTGCGGACACTGTTTCATTTCGAAATTTATAAACTTCGGTTTCTAGATCAGACATCGGTATTCGGACATGAGTGGGATCCGATTCTACGAGATACGATACGGGTCTCTGAATAAAAATGTGGGAATCGAGATAGAACCCTACATCAAATCGGTCTCGGTCATCTCTCGGAACAATACCTTCGCAGTTTTTCAATATTCCAGTAAAAAAAAAACTACTCATCCAAACGCACGAACAACGATTTGCTTATTTACCTTCTTCAGTCTGTTGGTTTACCCTCCTCCGAAATGATTCCCTCGCTATCTACGCTGCACATCTACTTCAGACAAATGTCGATATTTTTTTATTCCCGGCGATGGACGACGATCCAAGAAAGCGGGTGATCATCCACGATCATTTCCAAGACCCCACCACTTGTGATGGCAGACCAACCATCGAGCGAATCAAACTAATAACATGCTTCTTTGCTCGCTCTTTTACCATGTTTCTTACATTTTTACTCTGGATTCTGTCAGGGGTTCTCTGCGCATCTTCTTCTACCTCCGCTCCACTTGGTATAATCGCGGGTTATAATAACAGTCACAGTATCATGACTACCATCAGACTTGCGTTATTCATTATCTGTTCTTCATGGGAGAAGATTATCATACATGGCATGGGCTGAGAGCTCTCGTTCCTCTCTCTATCTCTCACTCCTCTGAGCTCTGTCACGTTATCCTGGTGTCTGCTACTTAGCAGACGATGGGTTACGAAAGAAACAGAGAAGCCACAGCTCCGCGTCGTAGGGTGTAGTGGAGAGGGAGAGATGAAAGGAAGAGAAAGAAGAACACTGTTTTGGCAAGGGGTTGACTTGTACAGACCGGAGAGAAGCTCTCCGGAGACGAAGAAGATACCGAAGAGAGAAGATCCGATTTCCGGGTATTTTAAGGTTTTTTATTCGAGATTTTTACAACAACACGGCGGCGCCGGCGGTGGTGGAGACGGGGTTTTCACTCTCTCTCTCTCGCTCTCTCCTCAAATATTTCTCTCTAAGAAGCCTACAGATGTCCAGCCCCGGAGTAATGTACACGGATGCAGCAATTATTTTATGTGCTTGATGTGGGCGGGTTGGAAAGCGACGTCTCCGAGTCCTCCGTCTTGGCGAACCGGCCCTTCACTCGTGGCTGGCTGTCGGCGAGCGCTTTCCTGCATGCGTACTGCCATGGCGAAACACAGAGAAAGAGAAAGAGAAAGAGAGAGAGAGATCAATCCCCGGTGTCTCTCGCCTTCTCTCTTTAATGGGTATCCAGCGAGAAAACGCTTACCTTGATTTTCCGTCCAAAGTTGCGCCTTGTCCTCTTCTTCCTGTACCTCGATAGCTTCTGCTGCCTCGCCTCTTCTCCGATGCTCAGCATCCTGTCGAATGAGATGACATGGATAGCTCCGCCGCTGAAGCTCGTCCCTCCGCCGCGGTACCTCTGCCGAAGATCCAGATATATAAAAAGAATTAGGAAAATTCGCATCTTTCTCGCCTCGGAAACCACGATTGACTTTGTTACGTGGATATTTACGTGGAGATCTCCCTCGCTGCACGCCCTCCGAATGCCGAAGGAATCTCCGGGGAATATTCCGGCAACGGCGGAGAGATTCGGCGGCGCTTTCGCGTACCGCGTGGAGGACTCCAAGCTGCCGGAGCTGACGCTCTTCCTGATTCCCTCGTCGGCGGCGGGAATCTCCGGCAAGGCCGCCGCCGGCGGGTCGTAGAAGGCCTCGAGCAGGAGCTGGTCGTTCTGGATCGGCTCCACCTCGAAGGTGCTCAGCGGAACGACGGGATCGCCGTTGGAGATCATCCACATCGCCGCCGCCACCGGATCCATCTCCGCCGTCGGATCCTCCTCGATGGCCTCCGGCGCCTTGAACAGCTCCACCCCTCCTCCAAGATCGTACTCCGACGCCATCATGCTTCTCTGCTGCCGTAAACTTCTCCCTCAACCCCAAGAGAAAAAACGATACAAGAGACAAAAAGAGAAAAAGAGAGAGAGAAGGGAACCGCGACATTGTCGAGGGGAAGGAGATGGCCGGAGTTGTCCTGAAGACGGGAGAAGAGCTCCTCTTCCATGGGGTGGAAGTGGCCGTGGAACTCGGAAGGGAAAGCTGGGAGATAGGAGAAGAGCATCCCCGTTTCCGGAAACATCTTTCCCGCGAAGACGACTGCACCGCTGAAGAGGACGAATCGCTTCTCGCCTCCTCTCCCCCCGCTTATATTCCGCTAGCCTAGAGAGAGAAAGGCAGAGAAGTGCAGCTGAAAGACAAGATAAGGGAGGGGGGCAATTCGCTGTCCTCCTGGATTACTTCTCTCTCACCTTGCTTTCAGGTTTTGGCCTTTATCGCGTTTATCACACCACTCCCCCCCCCAACCACTGATCAAGAACACTAGAATGAGAACGCCTGGCAAAGCGAGAGTGGCGGGCTTGTCTCCCCGTCGAGGGTAAAACAAGGGTACTTTGCTCCCTTGCCCTTCAAAATTGACCTCCGTGGCGGCGCCGATGGCGACAAGGCTGCCCATGAGGCAGGATCCGCGACCCGACAAGCCTGATTCCAGAGGAACTGCGGGTCTGCTCATCTCTCCCCCTTCAATTTCCCGAGCCGATGTCAAATTTGGAAACACGGGTAAGCTGTGGGCAGGCAAGATCTTCGCTGGGTTTTTCCTGGGCTTTAGTCTAGGGTGAAACTCTTGGCAGGTGTCGCGCGCTCAAAACGAAGCTCTCGCCATGACGATATTCATTAACCCAAGTCAACTCCGGTGGGGGGACGTGACAAGAACGTAGCGAGCGATCGAAAGAGATGGAGCGGGGAACGAGATGGAGCGAAGCTCCACAAGGATTTCTGTGGGCAACTGGTCAATTACGTCAGCCTGGCGTAATTGAGGGGGGAAAGAAAGAAGAGCCTTAGTCTCTGGAAGAGGAGCTTTTGACGGGACCCAGTCAGGGGCAAACAAGATCTCACGAGAAGCCCCGCTTTTTCATCATCAACTCGGCAACAACAGTAGCAGTAGGCCTTTTGGCGTTAATGGGCAATTAGTTCTTTACTGCTTGGGGTGGAGCCGTCCGTCCTTCTTGACAACATCAAATTCCTCTATCGATATACCTATCTCTTTCTCCACCTCTCTCTATCTGCATCTTTCTCTCCTTATCTCTCTTCATCTAAGTAAGTATCTCCATCTCTCTCTACTTTCATCTATGTATATACATCCCTCTATTTATCTATCTCACTTTCCCTCCCTCTGCTTCTCTCTATCGCTATATCTATCTCTTTCCCTTTCTATACCTCTCTTTCTATCTCTATTTCTATCCCTCCCCCCCCCCCCCTCTATCTCTACTTCTTCTACCTCCTTACCTCCCTCTCTATATCTATTTCTATCTCTTTCCCTCTCTCTCTCTCTCTCTCTCTCTCTCTCTCTCTTCCTCTTTCCTCTCTATATTTATTTCTGTCTCTTTTCATCTCCCTCTCTATCACTATTTCTATCTCTTTCCCTCTCTATGCGTACCTCTATTTCTATCTCTTTCCCTCTCTCTCTCTCTATCTCTTTCCCTCTCTCGATCTCTAACTCTATTTCAATCTCTTTCCCTCTCTCTCACGTTCCCACTTGCTACATGGCCAGGTAAATATGCTTGTATATTTTTGTAGAATCCGTACAATTACTGCTTCATTGATATGACATCAAAGTAGTAAAGCATAAATTATATGCATTATACTACTGAATTTAATTCTCTCCCAAAATAAGCAGACATCTCCAACCTACCCATATAATTGAGTGGGAAGGTAATTTAACTGGCCTTTAGTGACTTGCAATAGTCATTAGTTCTATCAATGTTAGATATTTATAGTCCCATGAATCACATTATCCTAGGCAAACAGAGTCAACTTAATTACGTGTCACCACAATCTAAGCATGTTAAAGTAATGCAATAACAATTACATACATTTAAAATGAATGAATAACTTTTCTCAGAGTTAGAGATTGATTCTATAAACTATTTTCAATCTGACAACATAGAAAGAACTTAATAGTGTAAAATAAAGGCATAAAAAACAAGTCATATAAAATCGTCTGGGTCCTTGCCCAGTGGCATAGTGCCAGATGGGTCCTCTTCGTCATCGACCTACCTGTCGATGTGGGGATTGGCTGTGCACGCGTGACGCCTGTCAATGGTATCGTCCTCCTTCCCACGTAGGCGTTTACGGCGTTCCTTCGGGGCGCCGGCACGTCCAAATTTCACGACGTCGATAGGCTCAGAGAAGACTCAAAAGTCATCTTGCAGTGAAATCTCATGCCCGACCAAACATGGCCTTCTGGAAATCCAAATTCTTTCGCGTGATCATTTGCACTCTCCCTTCCCCCCTCCCCCTTTCTCTCTCTCGCTCCCTTCCTCTCTCTCTCTCTCTCCCTTCCTCTCTCTTTCGCTCTCTCTCTTCCTCTCTCTCGCTCCCTTCATCTCTCTTTCGCTCTCTCTCTTCCTCTCTCTCGCTCCCTTCCTCTCTCTTTCGCTCTCTCTCTTCCTCTCTCTCGCTCCCTTCCTCTCTCTTTCGCTCTCTCTCTCGCTCTCTCTCTCTCCCTTCCTCTCTCTTTCTTTCTCTCTCTCCCTCTCTCTCTCTCTCTCGCTCCCTTCCTCTCTCTTTCGTTCTCTCTCTTCCTCTCTCTCTCTCTCTCGCTCCCTTCCTCTCTCTTTCGTTCTCTCTCTGGCTCCCTTCCTCTCTCTTTCGTTCTCTCTCTCGCTCCCTTCCTCTCTCTTTCGTTCTCTATCTTCCTCTCTCTCTCTCTCGCTCTCTCTCGCTCCCTTCCTCGTTCTTTCGTTCTCTCTCTTCCTCTCTCTCTCTCTCTCTCTCTCTCTCTCTCTCCCTTCCTCTCTCTTTCTCTCTCTCTCTCTCTCTCTCTCGCTCCCTTCCTCTCTCTTTCGTTCTCTCTCTTCCTCTCTCTCTCTCTCTCTCGCTCCCTTCCTCTCTCTTTCGTTCTCTCTCTTCCTCTCTCTCTCTCTCTCTCTCTCTCTCTCTCTCCCTCCCTCTCTCTCTCTCTCTCTCTCTCCCTCTCTCTCTCTCTCTCTCTCTCTCTCTCTCCCTTCCTCTCTCTTTCGCTCTCTCTCTTCCTCTCTCTCTCTCTCGCTCCCTTCCTCTCTCTTTCTTTCTCTCTCTTCCTCTCTCTCTCTCTCTCGCTCCCTCCCTCTCTCTTTCGCTCTCTCTCTCCCTCTCTCTCTCTCTCTCTCGCTCCCTTCCTCTCTCTTTCGTTCTCTCTCTTCCTCTCTCTCTCTCTCTCCCTTCCTCTCTCTTTCGCTCTCTCTCTTCCTCTCTCTCTCTCTCTCGCTCCCTTCCTCTCTCTCTCTCTCTCTCTCTCTCCCTTCCTCTCTCTTTCGCTCTCTCTCTTCCTCTCTCTCTCTCTCGCTCCCTTCCTCTCTCTTTCGCTCTCTCTCTTCCTCTCTCTCTCTCTCTCTCTCTCTCGCTCCCTTCCTCTCTCTCTCGTTCTCTCTCTTCCTCTCTCTCTCTCGCTCCCTCTCTCTCTTTCGCTTTCTCTCTTCCTCTCTCTCTCTCTCTCTCCCTTCCTCTCTCTTTCGCTCTCTCTTTTCCTCGCTTTCTCTCTCTCGCTCTCTTCCTCTCTCTCTCCCTCCCTTCCTCTCTCTTTCGCTCTCTCTCTTCCTCTCTCTCTCTCTCGCTCCCTTCCTCTCTCTCTCCCTCTCTCTCTCTCTCTCTCTCTCTCTCTCTCTCTCTCTCTCTCCCTCCCTCTCTCTCTCTCTCTCTCTCTCTCTCTCTCTCTCTCTCTCTCCCTTCCTCTCTCTTTCGCTCTCTCTCTTCCTCTCTCTCTCTCTCGCTCCCTTCCTCTCTCTTTCGTTCTCTCTCTCTCTCGCGCTCCCTCTCGCTTCCTTCCTCTCTCTTTCGCTCTCTCTCTTTATCTCTCTTTCACTCTCTCTCTCGCTCTCGCGCTCTCTATCACTCGCTCTCTCTCTCTCCCTCACTCTCTCTCTCTCTCGCTCTCTTCCTCTCTCTCTCTCTCTCGCTATCTCCCTCTTTCTTCCTCTCTCTTTTCTCTCTCTCTCTCGCTCTCGCCCTCGCTCTCGCTCTTTCTCTCTTTCTGTCTCTCTCCCTCTCTTTCTCTCTCTCTCCCTCTCTCTCCTTCTCCTTCGCTCTCGCTCTTTCTCTTTCTCCCTCTCTCTCCTTATCCCTCGCCCTCGGTCTATCTCTCTCTCTCTGCGCCCCCTCTCTCTCCCTCTTTCTCTTTCTCTTGTTCTCGCTCTCTCTCTCTCCCTCCCTCACTCCCCCTCCCACTCTCTCTCCCTCTCTCGTTCTGGCATTCTCTCTCTCTCCCTCTTTCTGCTGCTGAAGAGAGCAAGAGAGAGAGCGAGACAGGGAGAGATGGAGAGAGAGAGAGAGAGAGAGAGAGAGAGAGAGAGAGAGATGGAGAGACAGATAGAGCTAGATAAAGAAAGATGGAGAGAGATAGAGAGAGATGCAGAGAGAGAGAGGGAGCGCACTTCTCTCTTTCTGCCGCTGTAAATGATCATCCCAATGAATTTAGATAATCCAGAACGCCCTGTTCGTTGGGCCATAGGATTTCACTGCGGAGTGACTATTGGGTGTTGCCTGAGCCTATCAAAACGGGAAATCTGAACGTGGCGGAGCTCGAAGGAACACAGTAAACCACTGCAGGGGAAGGCGGACGATACCAATTACAGGCGGGACGCGTGTCGTGCCAATGCCCACATCGACAGGCAGGCGACGAGGAAGAGGACCTAGGTGGCACTATCCCATTAGGCAAGCACCCAGATGACGACGCAGACAGCGTACAGCGGCCACGCTAATCTCTTCCTACGTCGTCTTGGCCATGTCTTTCTCATGCCGAGGGACGAATAAAGAGGCACGGACACTCAAGGACAGCGGGGGGGAAGACTTTCCCCGCTAGGAGAAAACACACTGACTAGATCAGTCCTTGTCGCGCCTTATTTGTAGCTTAGACTCAATTTATTCTCGAGTCCCAGATGCTTGGTCCACATATAACGTCAGCCTACTAGGCCTACTCTTTCACGCGATGGAACAAGACTCATCTTTTTCATTTCCTCTCTCGCTGCGATGGAACTAGAGAGAGATTGGTCGTCTCTCTCTCTCTCTCTCTCTCTCTCTGGCTCTCTCTCTCTCTGGCTCTCTCTCTCTCTGTCTCTCTCTCTCTCTCTGCCTCTTTCTCACTGGCTCTCTCGCTGTTTCTCTCTGCCACTCTTTATCACCGGCTCCCTCTCTCTCTCTCTCTGTCTATCTATCTCTCGTTCTCTGTAACTCTCTCCCTCAGTTTATCTCTTTCTTTCTATCCTTTCTCTATCTTGATGTTAGGCCCCTAACTAGGCGGCATTCCCTGCCTAGAGGTCTGCGTGCTTATTGGGAGGCCGAGTACTCGTTTTCGGCTCACAACATTAAAGGACTAAGTCATTATAGGTAGCGATGCCCAAATACCAGATCTTTTAGGCCATTGTCCCTGTATGTGGTGATACACTACACACGGTGCACGCGTCTGTCCACGCCCAAGGCGGGACGGATCAAGTACGGTCCGCGCGTGCTGGGCGCGCGGGCTGATAGGTGTGTGTGCACGCGCCCCAAGCGCCACGCACGGGGCGCCAACACCTATCAGTGCCGTGCGGGAGCGGGCAGCGCTCCGCGTGGGTGCGGGATGCGCAAGCCGGGCGGCGTGCCGCGGATGCAGCGCGCGGAGTTGTGCGGGGTGCCGCGCAGCGGTCGCGTGGGCAGCAGCGCACACATTGCATGTGCGGGGCGCGGGGCTGGGAGACATCCCGCTAGGAGACCAAGGCATGTGGCACGCTGAGAGCGCTGAGACGGCACAGAGGGCACGTAGCACTCCCGCGGGTAGTGCTGGGCACGCAACGCCCAGCTTGGGGGCGTCGAATGCGGCGGCGTCGCGTAGTCTGCGAGCGAGGGTGTTCACACGGGTGCTGGTGGCGTGTGTGATCATCAAGGCAGGGGTGGCGTGTGTGATCGCTATGCCCGCGGGCGAAGAATTGGTTTTAGTCGATCGGTCGACTGGTCAAATACCCATTAAACTACAGCTTCAAAGCCTAAGCGCTCGTAAACTCGCTTCTGCTCCTAAACTCGCACCACGACGCACTTGTGTAGCGGCAGAGCGGGCGCGTGCGTGGAGCGACGGCCTTGAGGCGGTGTGGCGACACTACCTCGGCGCAAAGCGCCTCATCTCGTTCGTTGTATCACCCCTCGTCTTTCCCCTATATAATGGTCCCCACAACGATGTACTATTTTATGATATTAATGCAATGACTCTATTCCCTGACGGGGCTGCGTCCCCACCATCTCCTCTAACCCCTTCTATGCGATCTTAAGCATTTGCAAAGCTTCCGCTGCAAGAGGTCAAGGCTGCTCAGTGTTTTGCCATGAACATTGAGGCCGACACACGCCAGATTCGAGCAAGAAACCTAGCTCGAGATTTGACCGTGTGACACTTGACGATACAAATATGTTCATCTAGAAGCTTTCAAAGCATACAATTCTAAATGCAAGACAAGTAATCAGCTACAACATTCTCCAACCATTTTAAATCCTTAATGTCAAGACCAAACTCTTGGAGTACCTGACTCCATCCAATAAGTCATGACTTTCGTTCCACTTGAACCAATGGATAATTTAATCCAAAATGATATGAATTAAAAATGACTTCCACCACTAGAGTATAGTTGTTTTATTTCCCAAGGTGAGACGCCACAATATGGTATTAACTTTTAATAGCTGAGAAATATTATTTGGCATCAAAAGTATATGACACCCAATCCAGTCACACATTCCATTCAATATTCATTCATAACAAATATTCATATAATGCACACATGATACTTATAATGAAGTACTACTACAGTTATTACCTATCTCTAAACTCTTGTTCAGTGGATATCCATTAAGATATCAAAATATTTGGATAGAATCACTCTGTCAAGTCACACTCATTTGATGAGTATGGCCGAACTAGTAGCCATTCGTGTGGATGTTCATTTGGGAAAAGAGTTCACATAATTTATATTAATGATCTTGTAATGGTATAATAACAAACCATTGACCAGGTTCATTCATGCCACAATTGTTTAAGTGATCCTTGGATGCAAGACAGCAAAGACATCTTGATGGACGGCTATTTTTTATCCGTGATCTTCTTGACCATAATCATCAAATTCCTAATTTTCATTGTCCATGTGCCCTGAGATTTCATGAAGATGATTGAATTTTTAATATGGAATTGTCCTCTCTTAGTATAAGGGAAGATACCTTAAGGACGATTATCTGCTGAAGTCTTGGACAATGTGATAGAATTCTTAGATCATATCCCAAATCATTAGTAATAACTAAGAGAATCAATTTTGATTTTATAGTTAACCATACCCTAAGTAATCCCTAGAGCATCCAGAATATGAGAGATTATACATACATTGTAAATGTTGGTAGTAAGGTTCCATGAGATAGTTGATATACCCTTTTGTATCTTCAAGAATACAAGATGTAGCTTGGCAACCCACTGACTCGCAAGTCAAACTATTAATTGTGTTGAACTGATCATTGAATAATTAATATATATGTTGATATAGTTAATTAATTAGATTGGCCAATAAAGGCCAAAAGGCCAATAAATTTGTTAACTAGTCTGATACTTGGGCATACACACAAATAATCTATTAGATGTCAAAATATGTAAAAATGTCCTACTAAGTATAAATTGGATAAAGCCCTAAATAAGATTCTGTTATGACTCCTGGGTAGGACTAGTGCTGAGCCACAAAATCCACGGAACAAGATATTCAAATAAGTCCAATAAGAAACTCGTCTTAAGTAGAAGAGTCCAAGTAGCAAGACACAGGGAAGAAAAACCACGACAAAGATCCCAGAGAAGAGAACCGAGAACGGAGAAGAGATTGATACAGGGTGGCCGGATCTGCCTGGCGTCTAGGGTAAGGAGAGGATCTCCCCTTCGCCCTCCTCAGAGACTGATCGGCTTTCGTCCGTACCCTTCTCCCGCGCCCGATGCTTCCCTTTTAACTTTGCTCCGCTGGGCCCAAGGAGCTCGGCCCGTGATTGGTGTGCGACAGTCTCTTTTTCTTTCTCTTTTCCATGTAGGTCCTCGTTAGTTCCCTATCAATACTTCCCCCCTTAGAAAACCAAAATTTCCTCAATTTGGAATTGGGGAAATTGCTTTTCCAGCATGGGGACGTCCTCCCAAGTAGCTTCATAGATGGGTAGGTTCTTCCACTTGACGAGGACTTGCATACAATCTCGAGTGAACCTGTAAGAGAGGATGGATTCTGGAAACACCTGCCATTCCCAATCAGCAGACAGATTAGTCGTTAAAGGTAAAATATGTGTAGACTCACCTACAACCTTGCGAAGATGAGAGACGTGAAAAACAGTGTGGATGGTGGTAGTGGGGGGCAAATTGAGTTTGTACGCCACTGGGCCGATTTGTTCTAAAATGGTATACGGGCCAAAATATTTTGGATAGAGTTTCTCGGAGGGTCTTTTGGCTAAGGTCTTCATGCGGTATGGGCGGATCTTGACTTACACCTTATCTCCCACTTGGAACTGCAGCTCTCTGTGGTGCTTATCGTATTGCTTCTTCATATTTGATTGTGCTTTGGTGAGATGTGAGTTGAGGATCTCTAGAGTGACATCTCGCTCTTGAGGCAGTGTGTCCAATGAATCGATAGGAGATTGTGTGTTCCCGTATTTGATGACTGTCGAGGGATCCCATAGACGGCCTTGAAGGGGGTCATGTTGATCGAGGAATGATGAGACGAGTTGTAGCTATATTCGGCCCACGGTAACCATTTGTTCCATTGTTTCGGACATTGAGAAGAGAAACAGCATAGATAACACTCCAGGCCTCTATTCGTGACCTCCGTTTGTTCATCTGTCTCTGGGTGATAGGATGAACTCATTTTCAATAACGTGCCTTGATGTTTATGTAGTTCTCTCTAGAATGCGCTCGTGAATACACTACCTCAATCCGATAAAATTGAGTTAGGGATGCCAAGAAGATGAACGATTTCTTTAATAAAAATACCGGCAATAGATTGAGCAGTAAACGGATCTTTGAGAGCAATAAAATGGCTATACTTGGAGAGTCGGTCCACCACCACCAGAAAAGAGTCATAGCCTTGAGACGAAGGTAGTCCTTCTATAAAATCAAGTGAGATCTCTTCCCAAATCTGATTTGGAATAGGAAGTGGTTGCAATAAACCGGCCGGAGCCAAGGTAGAGGCCTTATGTTGTTGACAAATCTGACATTGGGATACATATGTCTTGATACTTTTCTTCATGCGCGGCCAGTATAGTTGCTGAGAGATCCGTTTATACGTCTTCTGGAAACCCCCATGACCACCCACCGTGGAATCATGAAATTCCCAGAGGACTAGGGGAATCAAAGAGGAATTTTGTAGAAGAACAAGCCTCTTCTTATACAATAATAAGTCTCATTGAAGGGAGTACTTTGGTGGTGCGGCATTGTCTGAACGGAGACGTTGTAAGACATCTGATAACCGAGGGGCATCGTTAAGCTCTTTAAGGAGTACAGGTTTATCCAACCAATGAGTCGTCGAAACTGCATGACACTGTGTTTCTGGGGCTTCAATTGAGCGCGATAAGGAGCCAGCTACCACATTGTATTTCCCTGCCTTGTACTTGATTTCAAAATCAAAGCCCAACAGTTTTGCAATCCATTTGTGATATTGTTGCAGAATCTCGTGTTGATCATTCAAGAATCTAAGACTGAACTGATCGGTATGTATATAAAACTTCTGAAATAGTAGATAATGCTTCCACTTTCTGATATATAGGATGACAGCCAAGAGCTCTCTTTCATAAGCAGACTTGTGTTGCTGTTGCACTGACAAGGCTTTACCGAAATAAGCAATTGGATGAGAGTTTTGTAATAGTACTGCGCAAATGCCGATTCCCGAAGCATCTGTCTCCACAATGAACGCTTTAGAGAAATCCAGAAGTTTGAGAACGGGCGTTGATGGAAGTGCCATTTTCAACTCGCTAAAAGCAGAAGTAGCTTTATCATCCCAATGAAAAGAGTTTTTTCTTGAGTAGCGACATTAAGGGATGAGATTTGGAGGCGTATTGGGCTACAATCTTCTGTAGTAGTTGGTAAGCCCCAAGAACCCTCGCAGTTGCTTGGCGGATGACGGTATGGGCCAGTTTTTGATTGCTTCTATCTTGATCATGTCAGTCGCCACCCCTCGGCTGGAGATGCAGTGACCGAGATAGTCAATCTGATCTCTTGCAATCTGACACTTTGATGGATTGACCCAAAGCTGATTTGTCTTGAGGATTTGAAGAGCCTTGTGCAAGTCTGCTTCATGTGCTGTAGTGGAAGGGCTATAAACCAGAATATCATAAAAAAATACAAGAACACACTTTCTGAGAAGAGGTTTGAATATAAGGTTCATTAATGCCTGGAAAAGTTGTTGGCGCGTTCGTCAACCCAACAGGCATTACTGTGAATTCATAGTGGCCCTGATGCGTCTTGAAAGTCGTTTTGTGGATGTCAGGTTTGGACATCCTGATTTGATAATACCTGACTTGAGATCAAATTTTGTAAAAATTGCAGACCCATGAAGTTCCTCTAGTAGCTCATCCACTATTGGAATCGGATACCTATTTGGGATGTTGATCTTATTTAGGGTGCGAAAGTCAATGCACATTCTCCAACCCCCCGTTTTTTTCTTGATCATAAGAGCAGGACTCGAGAAAGAGCTTGTGGAAGGTCTGATGAATTTTCCATGAAGGAGTTCTTGGATCACTTTTTCTAATTCATTCTTGCGGAGATGGGAGTAGTGAAAAGGACGAAGATTAATGGGCTTGGAGTTTGGTATTAGGTGGATTTGATGGTTGATAGGGCGAGGGGAAGGAAACTGTGAATGTTGAATGAAAATGGTAGGATATAATGCAGGAAAATCAGAAAAATGAGAGTAAAGTTGTAGGTGAAATACCCTTGGGCGCTCTAGATGACAGGCTTGGTGGAGCTCTCTGAGTTGACGCTTGCTGTCTAGGAATTCTTGAGCCGTAAAGTTAACGAGGACCCCTCTGGGTAGAAGATCGAGATCTGATTGTAGAAGGTATACTCGCTTGTTCCACAGGATCTTGAAAGTAACCAGTTTATAATTGCTATAAAACCATTCCAGTGATTTCAGCCATTGCACTCCTAGGATAACTTTCATGGTTGTCATTGTAATGGGAATAAAATCTTGGACAATCTTTAAACCTTGCAGATTGACAGGGACATTTAAACATATGGCCCTCGACCTTTGCAGAACACCGTTAGCTAGGATGACATCAAACGGGGGTCCTTGAAATACTTTGATGGCTAATGCTGTGACTAAATTGACGTGAATGAAATTATGTGTCGCTCCCCCCATCTATCAATACTCTTACATTGTGTCCATTGATGCTCCCCCATAGCTTCACCAACCCATTTGGGGATGATGACTCCAAAAAATGGAAAGATAACTGAGCTGTGAATAAAGAACCTGCATTAATTGGAGTTTTGTCGGTCTGCATATAATCAACTTCTTCATTGTCGGAGAGGGAAGAATCCTGATCACCCTCGAGAACCATAATAGTATTTAAATGTTTCTTGCATCTATGTCCAGGAGCAAACCTTTCATTGCAGTAGAAACATAGGCCTTTGTCCTTTCTTTGCTGGAATTCCGATTCGGTTAGCTTCAGATTTCTGCGTTTATGAATACGGTCAGGATTTTGGTTTTGATAAATGGAGTTTGACTGAATTTGATTGGGGGGGGGAGCCTTGGTTGCACTGGCTGACGTCTTGGCATTGCATTGCTTGAACTAGGCACCATAGTTAATAGAAGAAGATTTCCGATATTCTCGGTGACACCCACAATAGGATAGCACGGGTTGTTTTGCCATGCCAACCATAATACTCCTAGATCGAGCTCGGCCTGTAATGACAAATCCATGATCTCCTTTAAAACGTAAGTTTTTGATTTCAATACCTCCCGATGTATTTCTGCTTTTAGCCCTCATAGATATGCATTCTCTTTGAGGTTCCTTGCTAAGTTGGGAATTTGAGTGATGAGCTTCTCGAATTCCGCTTGGTATTCTGGGACAAAGCCTGTCGCTTAATCTCAAATAATGATTGAAATAAAGCATGGGATGAAATGCTATACCGTCCCCCAAAGTGCTTCTTAAAATCGTCCCATGTGATCATACCAAATTCTTGCTCTGCATATAAGAACCAGTCTTGGGCTGCCTTATCAAGATGTAGAGACACTAGGTGCATCTTGTCTTTTTCCGGCATTGTATGTAATCAAAAGAAATGCTCCACTCGTTTAATCCATCCTTCAAGGTTTTCGTCTTGGAAAATCGATAAATCTCCACGTTTAATAGTGAAATCCCCACCATCTCTCGAATACTGCCTTTAACGGGGAACACCCTGGTGATCATCAAGAGGTCGAAGCTCCCCCATTGGAATAGGGTTGCTGCTGGAGTCCTCCTTATAGAGCCATCTGAACTCTCATTTCCTGCATTTTCTCCATAATGTGCTCCAAAATATTGTTAGTACGCTTTTGGAAGTCGAGCATTCCCTCTTCGCCCCTGTTGTTTGGATCCATGTTCAGTACTAGCACGAGGGAGTGAGTGTTGCTGAAGTCAGACCAGAGTAGGCTCTCTCGCAATCTCGAATTTCCACAACGGTTGTTGGTGGTTAGGAAAGAATTTCCACAACTCTGATACCAGATGTTAAGACTCCTGGGTAGGACTAGTGCTGAGCCACGAAATCCATGGAAAAAGATATTCAAATAAGTCCAACATGAAACTCGTCTTAAGTAGAAGAGTCCAAGTAGCAAGACACAGGGAAGAAAAACCACGACAAAGATCCCAGAGAAGAGAACCGAGAACGGAGAAGAGATTGATACAGGGTGGCCGGATCTGCCTGGCGTCTAGGGTAAGGAGAGGATCTCCCCTTCGCCCTCCTCAGAGACTGATCGGCTTTCGTCCGTACCCTTCTCCCGCGCCCGATGCTTCCCTTTTAACTTTGCTCCGCTGGGCCCAAGGAGCTCGGCCCGTGATTGGTGTGCGACAGTCTCTTTTTCTTTCTCTTTTCCAAGTAGGTCATTGTTAGTTCCCTATCAGATTCACCCATGAAATGTTTATTAAGGTGCCCATCCTCCTTATCCTTATCTCATTGATCACCCTCCCTCTAGTGATCATAACGGTGTGAGGGTAATGGTAGATCAATAATGGGACTAATCAAGATGAAGATGAGGAGATTATAAGTGTTGAGGATTTCTTGGATACATTTAGATGCTGGAGACTCAAAATGTCTCCACAAAGCTTGCTTGAATAATCTAGAAGTCATGTGTTTGATTACTACAAAGGTGGTTGATCATGGAGTTTTGATTCTTACGATTTCATGGTATCTTCTACTACCTAAATCATATATGGATCATGTGGATCACATGCCTCACAGCCCAGAATTTTCTAGACATGAGATACCAAAGACATTATATTGTTGGATATGCACAAATAAATTTCTAAGTCAATAATTTTCTTAGATTGAATGAAGAAAAAAGTCAAGGAAGGTGATTGATTGGACAAGATGAAACCATCTGCCATCTATATAAGAGGAGACAACGCAAGGAAGATGATGCAATCATCAGAAAACTCTGCAGCATTTGCATCGCCTATGCATATGGATCATGTGGATCACATGCATTGGAGCCCAGGCTTTTTTAGACATGAGATACCAAAGACATCTTGTCGGTAGATGATTGTGTCTTGGATGTGCACAAATAAATTTCTAGGTTGATAATTTTCTTAGATTGGATGAAGTAAAAATTCAAGGAAGGTGATTGATTGGCCAAGATGAAACCATCTGCCCTCTGCATTAGAGGAGACATTGTCAGGAAGATAATGAAATCATGAAAAAAACTTTCCTTAGCTCATCAACTATCAACATGACCTGTGACTTAGGTTCAATCACTCATTGATTAATTAACCTGTGTCATTTATAGTTAGTTCATGATTAGGTTATCTTATAGATAATTTTGGGCTATTTAGAGTTTTAACTAGGTAAGTACAAGGGTCTAGAGGATCGTAGTCAAAATTCTTATTAAATATCAGAATATATACTATTAAATATCAGAATTCTTATTAAGTACACAGGTTTTATGAAAATTTCCCTTTAAAGTATAAATAGGAGAAACCCCTAGATACAATTACCCACGAAAGGAATTCCTTGTGTGCCCATCCTTTTTCTTTGTTCTAGACACAGTCATAATGACAAGGAGATCCTTCACGGATCAATTGTGGCAGTGTGGAGTAGAAGGAAAGGAGATTTGATGTGCTGAATACCGCATTGATATCTAGATGTTGGACACTTATGTGGCTTGTGAAGACTCATCGGAGGAACCAAAAGGATATCAGATCTGATTCTGTCAAGGTAATTTGATCATAGCTTTTTTAATTTTTTAAAGGCCAATAATTTTTTCTTAGATTTATGCTTCAATAGTTATCTTCGGATTGTCGATTCCAATTAAGAGAACCAATCAAAATTTTAATCCATAAATATTTCAAAAAAGAGGTGCTTTGGCTAATTATTAAAAAAATTAGAATAATTTCAAACTGTAAATTTATTTTCACAAAGTAAGGTAATGATGTGGAAATGAATAAATTAATTTTAGAAAAATTAATACTATGTTTTTTTTTCTTCAATGGCAAAAAACACGGTGCCGGGTACGACCAACCTGACGGTTGTGCCCGTAGACCGATCCAGCCGTGCCTTGGATGCCACCCAGGGGGATTTTATATATAAGTGGAGTGTTTATAAGTGTTTATAGGCGTGGAACGAGTATAAATATCCCAATTACACTTGGATCCCACTCGTCAACGTCCATGTTCAGAAAATGAAAAGATACATATGTGATACCTGGCAGGTGCTCGGAGATGTGTTCGTGTTGATGTCCCACCGAAGCACCCGCGATGACGATGATGGAGTAATTGTGGAGATGTTCTTGCCTCCGTCAAATGGAATCGATGTAGTACATGGCGAGGTCTTCAGCCGAGGTGGGCGCAGGCCATCCCTCTAGCTCTAGGGTTCCACGCAATCCTCCAATCCCGCGGGCTTGCCATCGCAAGGATACAGCGCGTGCGGAGGGTTGGCATGCCGAGACAATCGATGCGATAACAGCCCCTAGTTGTCGGAGGGAGTGCCTGCCAAGAAAGAAAGAGGGAAGAAGGGGTTCGTGCATGTACCGTGTTGTTGGCGAGGGCATTTGCTATCTAGTTGCCCTCTCGCAGAGTATGTCGAAAGCTGGTTGTGCGAGGACGACACCGCATGATGTCTTGCCATACACGATGAAGCCGCCACTAGGAGCATGTACCTACACGGAGCATGTCGACTAACACTTGTGAGTCCGATTCTACGACAATATTGCGAAGGTTTCGTTCCTCAGCTTTGGCTACTGTATTAGTCTGTGTGTCGTAGAAAGAAGAAAAAGCAAAAAGAATGCTCCCTGTATGGTCCCGGAGGATACCCCCCCCTCCAACTGAGCCCGGGTTCCCTTTGGCCGCACCATCCACATTCAATTTAAGGATGCCTATTGGCGGTGGCAGCCAATAAACAACCCGGTACTGAATGCGTGTAGGGGTCAGGGTCACCGGAATGCCCTAGGGGCAGAGGAGGTCGCATGCGAGTGCTGATTTGCCGGCTTGAGGGGGAATGAGGTGGTGGATGCGCCTGATCCACATCTTGACTTGCCGCATGATATCCACGAGGCGCTTGGGTGATCCTGAAAAAACGAGAAGAGTTTTGTCCTTTCCATATCTCCCATAGCAGATAAGCTATGGTGATGTATAGAATGGGGCTTTGTTTAGAGTATGTTGGCGAGAGAAACACCTTGCCAAAACTCTCAAACGGGGTCAGTGTAGCATGAGATAGTGGATGCCAATGGTCTGTGATTTGGCGCCAGCATTCAAGTGATGTCTCACTATGAAAGAAAAGATGATCCATGGTCTCAGTATGGGGGGCTGTGGGACAGCAGTGGCAGCGGGAGCCGAGAGAGTAGCCTATACGGGTCACTCGATCACGGATCGGTAGGCCGCGTTGCAAGAGTCTCCAGAGGAAAAAGGAGACTAGAGGAAGGATGCTCCCATGAAGATTTGCACGAGTATGCTCCTTCGGGTGTAAGCGTCCAAATGGCAAATTCGGGATTAGACCCGATTGAGGTACTCTAGACCTCAGGTAACATATCCGAAGGGAGACCATGCTGCTCCAGTAGGTGTTGCGTGTTACCCATAAGCAGTTGAGCCACTGATAGTCGCACTTCATGTGGGACAAACTATTGATGGTGCGCGAGTGGTTCATCAGCATGCCAAGTGTCGAACCAGACGCTAATCTCTCCTCGTCCAATGTGCCATCGAGTGATCTGGGCAAGCTGAAGCCAGTGGCGCTGCCACGTCCACCATCGTCGAGGACCCCGAATATCAACCTCTCAATGGGCCCACTCGCCATACTTGACGTAAATAAAACTACCCAATGGTGAGTATGTGGTGCGCAAACGCCATACGAGCTTCTTTTGTAGCATGTCATGGACATTTGTGAGGTGCCTAATCCCTAGACCCCCCTCATTCGTCGGCCGACATGCTTTCTCCCAAGAAACCCAATGGTGACGGCACTCTCCCTCTAGGTGACCTGACCATAAGAAACGTGAGCATAGTCGTTCCACTGAGCAGAGAACCGTAGAAGACAGTGAATGACCCCGCGAGGTTGTGCAATGGGATACTCATGAGGATGTGTCGAATAAGTTGGATACATCCAAGATATTCAAAAGGAAGACATCCTTGTGGGTAGCGAGTATACTGCTGGATAATTTGAGAGCGCTTTATAGTAGTGGAAGGACCAACTATGAAGCTACTCTTTAGGGCATTGACAAGCTGGCCCAAACCTTGCTCGTAGGCTGTGAGGGTACTCATAAGTTAATAGATTTTTTAGATCCATTAAGGAAGAGGATGGAATCGTCTGCAAATAGAGAATGCGAGAGGATCGGACAGCCCCATTTCGTAAAATACGTTTGGATGAGGCCGTGATCGATCGCACAGGTGAGCGATCGGCTGAAGACCTCTTCCATCAATATGAGAAGGGTAGGCGAGATAGGATCGCCTTGCAAGAGACCTCTCGTGGCCGTGAAGAAGCCAGTGGAGTTTCCATCCATCAAAAGAGAGAAGTGATTCTCTCTTATGCAAGCATCTACAAGATCGATGAACTCAGTAGTGAACCCAAAGCGACGGAACACTAGGGTAAGGAAATTCCACTCGACTCGATTAAAGGCCTTCTCCATATCCAGTTTGATGATGACATTTGAGCCCCGAATATGAGCGTCCAAGGGCTGGGCTAGCTCATGAACGATCATGATGTTGTCATGGATATGTCGACCCTTGACAAAACCACATTGCTCAGGCGAGATGAGTCGCTCAAGGAGGTTCCCTAGTATGTTTTTAATGATTTTGGATGCAACTTTGTAGCATACATTACAAAGACTAATGGGGCAAAAGTCTCGGAAGGTAGTTGGAAGAGCCACTGTTGTGAGTGAGAGTGAATATGCAAAGCGAGTTCCCCCTAGAGGGCCTCCCGCACTTAATGTCTATGTGAGGCATAGACTATAGTAAGCCTATAGGGCTTTGGGGAGGTTGGTACGTCAAAAGTGGCTAATAAGCCAAAAATAGGGGCAGAAATTATGCAATTTTTAGCCCTTGTCGTTGTAAATTTTAGCTTATGCAATAAAATTTATAAGAACTCTACTTAGGATGTATAGTGATAAATACGAGTGTCGTCCAAGGGAAGCTAGTAAGGAATTCGATTAGATGATCTTCTTGGTAGTTTAACCTTAATTAGAGTGAATTTGATCTTCAATGAGGATCAAATCACCCTAATTAGAAGAGAAGTTTAGAGGGGGGGGGGTAGAAGAGATGAGATGAATACAAGAGATTGGGAGCTCTAAATTGGCTTCTTTGATCCAAATAAAAGGATCAAAGAGGTCAATGAGAGAGGTTGAGAGGGAATTTTAAATTTGAGTTTGGTTGGTTTTGTAAGTTTAATAATTCAGAAATGAAATGGGGGTAATTTAATCTCCTAAAAATTCAATCTAAAATTTTTAGAGTTTTTTCTAATGTGCATTCGGAATAGCTAGGTAAATCTCTCAATCTCAGTAAGGGCTTGTACATTTCGCTCAAGCCTCGCGGTTTAGAAGTTCATACCAAGATCAAGAAGAATGAAGAAGAAATTTCATTAAAACAACATCCAAAATACACTAAAAGTTCAAGTACAAACAAGCAAAATGTACCAGATAAGTTGATCCAAGCTGAGCTCCTCCCTGTCTTGCAGCTGTCATAGAGCACCATCAAGAATGATCCCCCCTTCTCAAAATTTGGCTTTTATACCAAGGTAAAATGGAAAATATGACCATTTTACCCCTAATTAGTAATTCACTAATATCTATAAATATAGGCTTGATCTGACTGATCCAACAATACAGATAGAAAGAGGGGATCATTAGGAGAAAATCCATAAAAAAATCGTCTCAATCGGAGTTATGGATCAAAAGTTATGAATAAATGAATTTAAACCAAGATTAACCATTGGATTTAAATCATTTATTCATATTATATTTTTTTCCCCCGATCGCTGACGTGTCGTCCGCTTATTGGACGATGACTCTTCAACTCCTCCAGGCGGGCGCATCCTCATTGCGCCACGTACCCCCCTGCAAAAATAAGAGAAAAAAGAAAACTCAAACGGCGCATTTTGCATACGTTTCGATACGCACGTCCATGTGCGTTTCTTCACCGATCTCCCCTTCAGTAGTTTGCCACGTCACCGCCCGTGCATGCGCTTCGCATGCTTCGCACGGGCGGTCATCTTACCGCAACTGGCTTCTATCACTGGTCGCCGTCAGATTTTCATCTGACGGTCGTGATGAGGCCACGTAGTCGCTCCAAGAAATCGGCTTGCAATTTTCATGTAAGTCCTTTACAAAATAAATATTTGTTATCCGACGCCGCCCAGAAATAATTATAGATATACCCCTTTGAGCATTCTCTCTCCTCCGCTTTTCTTCTAAAATATTAAAACAATAAATAAGTAATTGTAATAAAACCCTGGAGAATTTTAAATTAGATCTTTACGCCTGGAGTGGCGACCGAGAGCTGTTTTCAGGGTCTTTTGCAACGAAAGTTTGCAAAACGGCCCTTCAATGTTCAAAAATTATAAAAATACTTTTTCTTTTCTTATAAATATACCTTTTTTCCTTGAAATAAATACATTTCCTCTTCAAATAAATCTCATAAAAATCCTAAAAATTTGTTAAAAATTCTAGAAAATTCACTGATTCATCCCCATGCTGATAAATGTCGAAATTAAATATTAAATTTTCCATTTTCATTCAAAAATAGTTATTTCGAGCTTCAATAATTCCTTTAAAATTCATAAAATTAACCGAAAATTAGGGGAAAATCAGAAATCACTTGAAAACACTATTTTCATGTAAATATATGATAACAAACCCATTTTAAGCTCTTTAAATGCATAAAATTGTGCTAATAACATGAAATAAAGAGAGAAATTAGGGTATTATCAGTGGCGAATTGGGTCCCTTCAGCTAGTAGTTCTAACGAATAGTCCCGCTTCCAAAAAAGCCAAAGCTTATTCGAGGGATGGCAATAAACATGATCCATTCCGAGTTTCCTTGCAATGGGAGGGGAGCAATCCGATGTGGTCATCGGTTCAATAAGTCTAACTATTCCTAAGTTTTACTTATTGACTAGGGAGAGGAGATGTGACTGGGTTAGATGGTTACCGATCCCTCTACAATTCCAAACAAGACTTGGAATCATAAAACTATCAACTCGCATGGCGCCCCCTCGATCGGGTGTTATAGATGCGACATGTATGCAGGGTATCCGAGTGATGACCTAGTAGAGGGGGGATGTCCACATCTGACTCCTCTTAGAGGGAGGCGGCATCGTCCTCCTCGCCTGTGGAGGTTTGCCCCCTAGTATCTCCACAGGTATCCTCTGAGCTAGGGAGTGGGGCTCGACGATTAGTCAAGCAGTCCTCTTGCTCAAAAGGAATATGTGATGGGTGGAGGTCGGGCATCAGAGTGACTATATCAAGGGGGGGAACATGGCCAGGGTGGGGCGGTAGGCTAGGGGTAGTGATGGGTGGCGATGAAGGGGCAGGTGTGGATGGAGGTGAACGAGGTGGTGGAGGTGCGTGAGGTGGTGGGGTTGAGCGAGGCGTAGGGGAGGGAAGTGGAGTAGATGAAGGGGGTGTAGATGGAGGTGAGCGAGGTGGTGGAGGTGCGTGAGGTGGTGGGGGTGAGTGAGGCATGGGGGAGGGAAGTGGAGTGGATGAAGGAGGACAAGATGAGGGGGATGAGGATGTGGGCTGGTGGGCTGATGAACGGTGAGGGGCTGTGGAACGGGGGGACGATGAGCGGTGTGTAACGGGTGGGGGACGAGTGGGTGTGTGGCCAGAGGTGTGCGGAATACTCGTGTGACTCTGCCCTGCCTCCACATAGTCTCCCTCAGGACTTTGGAGATCCAAGAGGGCAAAGGTATTGGAGGTACTAGTAGATGCTTGTACCTCCTTTCCTTTACCCGGCCGATTGCCGATAGTGGGGACAGCTAGAGGGCGGGGTAGGGAATGTGGGCACTTGTCAGCCCCTTTCTTCACCCATTGGGATCCTGAGCATGTGTGCTTGGCCTTTACGTGCTTGGGCGGCATAGAATCCCTAGGCGGGGGAAGGGTAGGGGCCAGCACACTAAGTGGTGTGGGGGCGGGGCGTGTACTCTGATTCGGTCTTTGGATGGGGCGGCGCCCTTGAGAAGTAGACTTTGTTTCTATTATATATTCGTTATAAGGCAGAGGTGGGAGGTATTCCTCTGAGAGGGCCGAGGAAGTTTGCGACGCCCTTTGGCGACACGTATGAAGTGTGTGCCCTAAGAGGATACAGTGCGTACAGAACTGCGGAAGGTTCTCGTACACTATGGTCTGATGAATCAGCTCATCCCCATTGCGAATGAGGATCATGCGGTGGATGGGCTCTAGTAAGTCAATCTCGACACATACCCTCGCGTATCCGGGGCGATTGAACAGATGGACGTCCTTTTCAAGACGTATAAATGTGCCAACAGCAATAGCTAGGGACTCTAGAGCGGTGGGTGTAAAGAGATGCGGCCTAAGCCTTGGAAAACTGATCCAGACTGGTACAGAGTGGGGACAATGCTCCCGCAAGGTGTTAGTCTGTTCGGCTATCCATCGATAGGTGTGCATTGTGGAACCGTTAATTGTCCACGTGGTACGACTCCAAGCTTTCCTAAAGTCCGCGTCCTGTTGGAAGCGAATGAAGACACTCCGGTGGTTGCGTTCGCCAATAACCACCGGGCCAGTGAAGTATCCTGGCGCTACATAGACCCTCATGATGTCATTAATGAGGGGACGTTTTGTCACGAATTGCCCTATCAAAGTATAAGCAAATGAGGCCACCATTCGTGAGACCTCCTCTTTCGAGAAGGCGACAACTCTCACACCTTTCGTGTCAATGTAGCCACGCTTGGGGGTCGTGTCATCGTATAATGGAGGGAATGTGACCTTTGGGAGGGGTTGAGTGGTAGTCGTGTGCGTAGTCCCTGCTAGTTTCGCCGCCCAGGTCGTCGATGATGGTTGCCCAGCCAATGCATTGCCATGGTCATTTGGTGCTCGATATGCCTATGTGTCTAGTCCGAGTGGTGCGACGTGTGGTAAAGTAGGAGGAACAACTTCGATGGAAGATGCCAGGCCACTTTCTCGGCTTCGGTCAAGACCTCGCGGGCTGGTTCGTCGACGCCTGTCCGGTCAGCATATGGGGAGGGGGGGGGGAAAAAGTACCCGAGTCGGGCCGGCGAGAGTTGTCTAAATGTCCCAAGTATAAAGGTCCTAGGTCGTCTAGGTGTACTCGATCAAGGGTGACCGAGTTGTCGTGGAGGACTGGATCAGAGGTGGTTGTATTGACCAAGTACCTATGGTCAGGATTGACTAAGTCAACGCAATCAGGGTTGACCGAGGCACCATGGTCAGCAAGGTCAAGGTTGACCATGTAAACACGATCGACCAAGTCAATACGATCATCCGTGGCCAATACAGCTCGATGAATTCGGTCAAGATCGACCGAGTCAGCCTTGTCAACACAATCAGAGTTTACTGAGGCACCATGATCAGCAAGGTCAAGATTGACCAGGTCAACATGATCAATCAAGTCAATACGGTCACCAGTGACCAAGACAGCTCGGTCAACACTATCAAGATCGACCGAATCGCTGTGGTCAACACTCTCCAGGTTGGCCGTGTAAACCTGGTCAACACGGTCAGGTTTGACCAACTCGGCTGGGTCAACAAGGTCAACACAGTCTAGTTTGACCAAGTTGACTGGGTCAACAAGGTCAAGATGGGCCAAGTCAGCATGTTCAGCTTCGTCCAAGTTAACCAAGGCACTTTGGTCAACTTGGCGAGGTTTGACTGAGTCAACCTGGTCGACTTTGTCTGAGGCGCCCGAGTCGACCAGGTCGACTCGGTCTGAAGCGGCCCGTTTGACTCGGTCGGAAAAGGCTGAGTCGATCAGCTCGACTCGACCGATACCGGCCGGGTCGACTTGTTGTGAGTCATCTGAGTCATATTAATACTATGTAATATGACCTAAAAATATAATATATTTTTAATTTTATTAGATAATTTTACAACCATCATGAATTTTAGCATTTACTTTAAAAAATACCCCACTCTTGATGATCCTCTGATAAGCCAAAAGTAGGGATGAACTATGCAATTTTATAATCATTTATCGTTGTTGATTTTAGCTTATGCATTAAATTTTATAAAACCCTAACTTGAAATGTATAGTGATGAGTATGTGTATCGTCCAAGGGAAGCTAGTAAGGAAGTCAATTAGTGATTTGTTTGAATAATTTGATCCTAATTAGAGTTAATTTAATCTTCAATGAAGATCAAATCACCGGAATTAAATGAAGAGTTTAGAAAGCGGAGTAGACGAGATGAGAAGAATAGAAGTGAGGAGCTCTAGATTGACTTCTTTGATCCAATAAAAAGGATCAAAAGGGTCAACTAGAGGGGATAAGAAGAAAATATGATTTGGTTTTAGTTTGACTTTGGGGAATTTGGTATCAAAATTTATTAACTATTAGATCATAAAGGCAATCTAATATCTCCTAGAAATTAAACTTTTATATCTTTTTTGATGTGCAAATGGAATAGCTAGGTGAATTTCATGATCTCTCCTCTCAATCCCAGTAAGGGCTTGTACATTCCGCTCAAGCCTAGCAGTTTATAAATTCAGACCAAGATCGAGAAGAACGATAAAGAAATTCACTAAAAATTCAAATAAAATTACATACCAAATAGGCTTGATTCAGGCTGAATCTTTCAGTCTTGAAGCTGTGAAAGATCCCCCTCCAAAATGACCTCCTCCTCTCGAAATTCAGCTTTTATACATAGGGTAAATGGTAATAATTACTATTTTACCGCCAATTAATAATTACTTTTCATCCATATATATAGTCTTGATCTGAATGATCTAACCATACTATATAAAAAGGAGGCTGAGACAAGAAAATCCATAAAACAATGACCTCAATCTAACTTCAGAATCAAAAGTTATTAATAAATGAATTTTGACTAATCATAGTCGTTGGATCAATATTCATTTATTTAATTTAAAATTTTCATTATAAGCAATGACGTGTCACTCTCTCATTGGCTGGAAAAATTTTAAAATTAGTTTGCCGGGTTTGTTCTCGGCGCGCCACAAACCCCCCCCCCCCTCTCGCTAAAATTAGAGAAAAAATAATAAATAAACATCGTACAGAGCGCTTTGCACGCACCTGTGCACTTTTACTGCCACCAGCCAACCACAGAGTGCCACGTCACCTCCCATTGTGTGCCCTTTGTATCCGTCTCACAGGCGGTGAACTTACCGCCCGAGAGACAATTACCCTAAAATTTGCAGAAAATTCCCTGGTAAAATGGGAGCGCACAAACGGACGCCACCAAAAAATATTTATGTAAATACCCTTTCGCTTTCGCTCTCCTCTATGTTACCTAAAAACTATAGAAAAATCATAGAAATATTCTGATTCAGTGAATAAAACCAAAGAAATAATTTTATTGGATTTTTACACTTGCAATGGGTGACTGAGAGCTGTTTTAAGGGCATAACTGCAACGAAAAATTAATTAAAACCCCTTCTGGTTCATAAATTCCTTTAAAACTCTTATTTTCCTTAAAAAATCATTTCTTCCTCGAATAAATTTCCAAAAAAATCCAATAAAATTCTAGAAAAATCTAGGAAATTCAATAATTCATCCCCACATTAATTCACAATAAAAATTAGTGTTTAAACCTGTCATTTTCATTTAAAGAGAATTATTCCAAGCATAAATAAATTCCATAAAATTTATAAATTATTAGAAAATTAGTGAAAAATCAGAATTCACTTGGAAAAATGAATTAACATGTAAATATATGATAACAACCGAGTTTTAAACTCTTTAAATGCCTAAAATTGTGCTGATTGCTTGAATTAAATATTAAATTTAGGGTGTTATCATATACCCCCAACTTAGACATTGCTAGTCCCTAAGCAACATCTAGTTATTTTGCCAAAATATCATTTTCATCTTGTGGGTCAAAGAAAGCAAGTGTTGGAAGTGGTAGATATATCAATAACAAGTGGTAGATGACACATTGAATGACAATTTGAGCATTGAACTTTTCAAGAATGGGGGATTCTCCTCTCCTTGGTTTGAATGCCTAGGTAGATAAAAAGGGAGTATACTTTTTTAGGTATGACGCTATAATCCTAGGGTAATCTCTCTGCCTCGTTTGATACTGGCTTCACATCTCTCGCAAGCAATATCACTCTCTCCCTGGGTGGCGGCCACTCAGTACTTGTCTCTCCATTAGCTTTCCTCCTACCCAAGAATAGAATAAACCAATTTCCTTCTCTTTCTGAGCACAGAATATGGAAGATAATGACAAGAAAATATGGCATAAGTGTCAGGATTTTGATCAGAAATATGGAAGTCTCATGATTGGATATGGTAAGTTCGATGAATCTATGGTCAAATGGAGGTGGCGCTACCTAAGATAACCTACTACAAAGATTTTAGAAGAAGTGGAGGAGATATAGAAGATGAGACCAATATGATGATACATACATGTAGACCAATATGACCATAAAGGAAAAATTAACATAAGAATTTCATACACGTCAAAACCCCCATCTTATTTTTTTATTTTCTTCCTTTTTTCACTCTTTTTTTATTTGCTTGTTATATATTTATTTTTTTATTTCTTTTGTTTTATTTATATATATATATATATTCAATAGAAAAGGGACATGACAAAAAACACATTCCGTCCTATAAATGGTTTCTGAACATCTTATCATAACTAACGATGAATGACATAAAAATCACATTGGTCAAGATAGAAAGGACAGAAGAAAAAGATTGAGATAATGCAGAGCAAAACATAGACAGAAAAAGAGGCGAAGAGGTGATATCGGAGTGATATCGTGGAAAGGAACAGACGTACTTGGGAGATAAGTTATCCTCAGTAGGGGAAGTAAGGTGATGATTGGTGGATTGTGAAATGTGTGAGAACAATGAGGTAGTGGAAGACAATGTATTCTGTGCATAGGACGTAGAAAATGAATCATCCGTATCTTGAAATACAAGTAGGCTAATGGTGAGACAAAATACATATGGTATCGGTTACTTCGAGCTGATGGAATGGGGGACCTCAATTTACTCATCACTCTACCTTTGGAACATAAAGCTTCTACCCTTTGACTTTCCATCATCTAATCACCCACTAGAAACTCTCCCCAATTTGAAATTGAACACACATAGCTCAAATCACACGTTGTTCCAACTCAAACATGCTCTTGATCCACTCTAGGAGCTTAACTTCTCTGCACATGATCCCAAACCAATGGATAAAAAAATTGATGAATGTTAATTATTGTTATGAGCAGGTTTAATACATGCAATGCATTATGGTTTGCCATATAAAATGAGCTAGCTCCCCCCTACTAGAACAGACATAGTCTTCAGTGCATAATCGAACAAATAACCAAAAGGAAAGTTGAGGGAGAGGATGGAAAACAGTGGGGATGGAAGTTGTGGCTCTCTGTTGAGATGATAGATATAAAAATCTTGAATAAGCAGTGGCTGGATTGTACGTCATAATTGCTCCAACTTGGTCAACATCCTGGTCCAAAAATAAAAACACAAAAACTAGACTAATGGAGGCTCCACATGAACAAAATAGTCCAAGTCTTTAAAGAGAGAAATTTTAGAGAGAAATCAGGCTGAGGACTTGGGTTCCAAAAGACCAGGCCGTGGCTAGCTCTTCAAACCCGCTCCTCCTTATGGCATGGCTACATCCCTAAATTCCTCCTTCATGTGAACTCCACCTACTTGTTATGACAGCTAAAGAAGAAATTAGATAAAAGACTTAAACATGAACCAGAAAAGAATCCCAGCTCCCATTAGGGAAAGAAAAATAAGTCAACCTGATTATTATCTCAAAGAATTATGTGAAATTCAAAGTATCGTGTATAAGGAACTTGATGCCCATGTGTACATACCTATATTTAAGAATGGGTTTCCTTGTAATTTTGGCCCACAAAAGTAAAATGTTAAAGGGGTTGGACATAAAGAAAACCATGCTAGAAGATTGCCATTTCCATTCAAATAAATGATCATGCCAATATGTAAAAATAATTTTGCATAAGAAAGGTTCAACCTCAACTTCATTAAAAAAAAATTCATTCTTTTCCTAGGTTGAACTTTATATAATTCATTAGGCATACTGAAAAATTCTTTTTCCATTTCTATTTTCATCAACATCATCCTCATTGAAGCATTCACATTGCTATTTTCCTTCACATGATTTCTTTCTTATGTTAAAATGCTTGGTTCCCCAAAATTATCCTTCCGTGATTTTACAAAGCAGTCGTGTCTTGCAAATTCATTCATCTCTTCTCCACTCTATTGTATATGGGTTTACATACAATTCCAGTACACAGTGCTTCTGGAAAAGGAATAGGAGGTTGATACTCTTCAAGATGAGGATGGGTGTGTTCAACCTGACCTTTTCTTCCATATCATCATGAAACATTAACCCAGAATCAGTATAACATTCTGATTGTGATTCCTCCTACCCATGTATTTCATCTTCACTTAAATGTAAATGAATGATTTCAGCAATCTGCATCTTAATAATTTTCATTTTCCGAACAAAATAATCTTCCTCAAGGGAACCATTTTCTGCTAATAAATCCTTAAAAAATTTAGGATGTTATCATCCTATAAAGAAATAAAATCCCCTTCTCTCAACATTCAATGGATGTCATCTAAATTAAAACTGCATTCTCTAAATACGTTTTTTATCACAACACTTTGGATGAGTTGAACATTCAAAAGAAATAACAACGAAAAAAATATAAATCATCCATGAGAGCTTCCAGTCCATGAGGATCCATTTAAAAAATGGAGATTGTGAAATTTACTAAACTGATTGACGCATCTTTAAGATTCAAAGGATTCAGTTACTATAAAAATTACAAGTGTGGAAAGAAATATAATAATTTTTGATATAGTAAGGTTATATAAATAAATTTACATTTTTTATATCTATAAAAATTTTCCTTACATTATTTCCAAGTTTTCCATAAAGAGGCATGTGAGAAGTTATAATGTTAGTTTATGAAGTTGAATTCGTCTGATTGATATGTACTCGCCTTCTGAAAGCTGGTGTAATAATAGATTCAATTTATCTATAACTATTTCATACATATATTATAAAACTATTAGACCTTAAGTAAAAGTACAATAAGACATAACACTATTTTTATTCCACCCATAATATTTAGGTACAGTCTCTTGAGGAGATCCCTAGTAGGCTTGGATTCATCATAAACCCAGAATGATGCACGATAATTTATTGATAGTCCCCTTGTTTTAGCCACATCCCATCTCATAAATCTCTTAAAACATCTAAAAATTCATTTTCATATTTTTCACTCAAATTAATGACTATTTTTTAAAAAAATACATACTTAAAATGATTAAAGGATTCAATTTCAATTCCAAGTTTTCTGCACGCTATTTCCACATCTTCCTTCAAATTCATCTAGTCCACACTTACAACAATCCATAATGTATAAATCCATAAAGTTATGAACTAATAGTACATTTTGTATAAATACCTGCCTTTGAAAGTGAATCATGGTGATTATTCTTGTTCTCAGATACATCAAAATTATATTTTCACTTTCCGATATATTAAAGATATCTATTCACTTGTACGAGGATAAACATTCACTAGTATTTAAAACATCCTCTTCTCAGTACATGATTATAAAACCTTGAATATATTCTAATAGCCAGAACATTGGGATTCTAACATGTATATCAATTTTTAAAAAAAAAATTAAGAATGTTAAATTTAAAAAAACATTGAGAAATTTTTTTGCATAAAGATTCTGTGATTGGGTTCATTTTGAACCTAATAAACAGGGGATGATGAAATTTATATTCTAATTTATTATGTGAGATCAAGAGGGCTCCTAGGTATTTTATCTTAGATGTATGTGGTGAATAAAAATGATATTAGCTTGGTTATATAATTTGTATAGCTACGGGTATCTCATTAGGAACTTTGACTTTCACCATGATCACTATGGATTCAAATTCATGTCAACTTCTAGGATCTGTGAATTTAAATTACATTCACCATTAACATTTTAAAACCAAAATTATTCAAATTAATCACTGAATTTAAATGATAATGGTGGATATTAATCAGACCCATTAGTTTAAATGATAATGGGGAATAGTGAGTCAGTTTATTATTACAATTTATTGGCTGGAAAGAATATGTTCCAAGGTATAAGAATTATGCGATTTGGGCTAAATGGATATAAATAAAGCTACATATAAAGAATAGTCTCTTGAAGGATATCCTACATGTCCTAAATAAAAAATTGCATCATGTTAGTAGTATGTGTCATATAAATAAAACTTACTATATGTATCATGTTTGAATTATAGTATGCCTCATATTAATTATAATTATTATGATATATATTTGATGTTTGTAATGAGTTTCAAGGATATGTAAAATTATGGTTGAATTATGATGGGATCATCTCAAGTTTATTAGTCATATTTAAACACTTAGGGTATAGTTAATATTTGATAAGTCAAAATTTAGGGGTTTTCTGTCGTTATTTAATTCAGACTTAACCAACAATATTCATGAAATTTACACTTAAATTATCTATAATTAATATAGTGAAAGTAAGGGGTAGATCCACAGAGGCCGAAATTTAATTTTAGAATTTTTCTCAAGTTTGGAATGAAGAAAATGAGTTCAAAGTGAAAAATACAATTTCGGGGATTTTCTAAATTTTTAGTTAATTTATCCAATTTCCTATGGTTTAAATTGAAGGAGAAATACAAAGCAAAACACAAAAATATTTTGCAATAATTTTCCTAATTTTAATTAACACTAGGAAATGAAAAATAATTTTTTTTAGAATTTTATGGAATTTAATTTACACCAAAAACCTCTAGAAATATTAAAAATGAGAGTTAGAGAATTTAAGAATGTTTTTAAATGTTAAAATAACTAGAAATTGATTATATTAATTTTAGGGATTTTTCTTCATTTTTTTGGAATTTTTAAATGCAGAAAATAATTTTTCCTAATTTTTTTCTGATATTTCCTAATTGTTTTGTAAATTTTTAATATTTTTTAAATGCAAAAAGTAGAGATTTTACCTGCTCTAGTGATCGATGGCGGTGGTAGTGGCGGCTTCAGTGCCAGCGGCGGCGCCGATGCCGAACGACCAGATGTGCCAAAGGGCCTGGTGTGGTTTTTATAAGGCTGGCCTTAGTGGGTCAGCCCAGTAAAGATAAAGCCAATTTGGCTGAGTCAGGACTTTTGTAAATGGGGTAGTCCTAATAGGCTTGAGGGTAGAGGGGTGTACCTTCTACATAAGTGCCTCACACGCGCTGCATACACACCACAAGGCACAGCATGGCAGTGCACGTCGGCGGTGGCAAGGGGGGGAAATGAGGTTTTTTAAAGGATAAAACTGATTATTTAATGCGATTTTTTGGGATTTGAAATGGAAATGACAGAGGATATAGGAAGAGATAGAAATATATTTGATAGAGAGAAATAGACAGTTTTAGCGAGAGAAAAGGTCTAAATGAGAAGACAGAGAGAGAAAATGAAGAGATAGAGAAAATGAAGAAATGGTGTAGAGAGAGTTTGAGAGGGAATTTAAAGGTGTAAATGGTTGAGATTTTTTCCGAAATTTTGAGGGGATGAACTAGGGATATGTATGAAGGTCTTAGAGAGAGAAAGAGTCGATTCTAGAGAGATAAAGTAAGGAAAATGAGTGTTTAGAGAGAAAAGTGATTGATTTTAAGAGCAAATGGATGGATAATGATGAGAAAAATGCAGATATAGGTTCCGAAAACCTCAATACAAGTTTTCTGAGCCCTCAATACTTCCTCTCAATGCTAACAAGAGATGAGATTAAGAGAAAACTTCAATAAACTTACATTAAGCAGGTTGAACAACTTGGATTCTAAAATATGCCTTGTCCTGCTGGCCAGCAACTTGCTAGAGCACATCCAGAATGAGGGGAAATGAGGGAGAAAAAGAGTATTTATACATTTTAAAAATTACAAAAAATACCCCTTATGGTATTTTCTATTCTCTTTTATTGCCATTTTGCCTCTTTTTCCCCATTGGTCAAGAGATTTTCCATGTAATTTCCAGATTATTTATTTTTTACGACATTTGAAGGCTCACTAGGTAGGTCAGGTTGTGGCCCAATCCCTTCTGATTACTCTTTTAGAAGCCCACAAGACCATTTCATCATTTCCGCCCATTTTGATAATCATTAAGCTCCCGAAAATTCTCCAATTCCCTAAGAATTGTATCTCCTAATTCCTGTAAATTTCTGCACATTTGGAACTTTAAAATACTCATATGTAATAAAACTGCTTGACTTCAGAGAAGTCAATGAAGCTAATGAAAAATAACCATAATTTGAAAAAGTATTTGGTTCATTCAAAAAATAACACGATAAATTCTAAATTAATAATACCAAAAACTCTAAAATATATGGAAATATATATGCATTTACATGTTATCAATCTTCAAACCCGATTCTATATTTTAATTAATAATGATGCATAATCAGGATCATTGGAGAATGCCTTATCTAATATCATCACTGATAACATGATAAATTCATAGTTATTTTTATACATTTTAGATGATTTTGGTCTTAGTAATATTTAATTTATCATGTTATTATTTGGATTAACTGAATATTTATGCATTAGATATAAATTATAATTTCCGCACATTATGGCTATTTTTAACTGACCTCCTTGCCTTCTTTGAAGTCAAACAATTTTATTACTGATGATTATTTATAGTTCCACTTGTGCATAAATTTACAGGAATGAGAAGATACAACTCTTAAGGAGTTGGAGAATTTTGGGGAGATCATTGATTCTATTAATTGGCTTGAAATGATCAAATGGTATTGTGGACCTCCAAAAGAGTAATCAGAGGGAGATGGGCCACGACCTGACCTTATTGGGCTCACAAATCCCTTACAAAAGAAAGATGCTGTAAATTACAAGGCAAGGCTCTCAGAGAAAAAGAGGCAAAATGTCAAGGAAAGAGAATATCAAATGCTGAAAGCGATATTTTAGTAATTCTCCCTTTGTATAAATACTCTTTTCCTCCCCCATTTTCCCTCATTCTACACGTGCTCTAGCAAGTGGCTGGCCAGCAGACAAGGCATATTTTAGAATCCAGGTGTTTGCATTGAAAAAAACCTGATCCTTGCAAAATATAAGGATCCAGACTTGAGAGGAAGCATTGAGGGCATAACTCACTTGCATTAAGGTAATATGAACTTAGATTTAGATTTTCCCATCATTATCTATCCATTTCTCATTTGATTATTTTACTTTCTCACTCTAAATACTTATTTTTCCTAATTTATCTCTCTAGAATCATTTGTTTCTCTCTCTAAACCTTGATCCATACCTCTTATTTGTTCCCCAAAAATTTCATAAAAATTTCAACCATTTTCACCTTCAAATTCCACTTCAAACTCCTGCTACACTATTTCTTCACTTTCTCTCTCTATCTCCTCATTTCAACCATTCTCTCTCTTTATACCTGTTCCTATTTCTATTTAAGTTATGTCCTCTTCTCTCTCTAAATAATTCACCATTCTCTACTTTGCCTCTCTTGAAAATTACAAAAAATATATTTTTTTATACTTTGAAAGCCAAATTTCCCATCGCTGCCAATGTTGTGCGTTGGTGTGCGCCAGCATGGCCCTTTGCCCGCCAGGTAGAGGGGAGCACCCTCCTTCAGCACTTAGCCAATTTTTTGGCGAAGTCCTTAAGTGAACCGAACCAATTCAAACTGGCTTAGGTAAGTTAAATTTTTTTTCAATGTTTTAGAGATCTTTAAAAAATCAGGAAATTTCTCTATAATTGATATAGTAAAATTGTAGTAATTGTGAAATTTTAAAAATTATGAAAAGTTTCTAATTATCATATTTGTATTTCTAGTGGTTTTTGGTGTGAATTTAATTCTAGAAAAAAATTTAAAATATTATTGTCTATTTCTGGTGTTAATTAAAATTAGGAAAATTATTATAAAATATTTTTATTTTCTTCTATATTTCTGCTACAATTTAAATCATATAAATTATATAAATAAACTAAAATACCATAAATTATATTTTAAAATTTAAACTCAATTAATTCATTCCATGCTTAAGAAAAATTCCGAAATTAAATTTCTGCCTCTCTATGGATGAACCCCTACTTGCCCTATACTAATTATAGAATATTTAAGTGGAAATTTTCACAAAAATATTTTTGGCTAAGTCTAAATTGAAACAATGACATTAAACCCCTAAATTTGGACTTATCAATCACCACCATAGATAGGGATTTAGCTGCATCATCTTCCTTCAATCAATCTCCCTGTATACCAATGGTGGACATTCACATCTTAACCACTCAATCACATCCATGTACTTGTTACTATATATGAGCTAATACTTAATTTAATCCGAGCGTTAGAGATTACTAAGCCGTAGTCAAAACACAGTCACCCATCGTGGAGACATTCAGAGGGTCTCATTTCCATGGATCACTTTTACAAGCATGACATGAATCAACATAATCAGTGTTTTGGTATAATAGCATTCATGGATTCAACAATTAACACTTGAAAATCAAGTGTTATGAGTGAATTATGATGGGATCATGCTAAGGTCATATTCATATAATACTTAGAAGGAAAAGTTATACTCATGTAGAATACTACAACCCTCAGATTTCACAGATTTTCTATGGAACATATTCAACTGGTATGCAAATACAATGAGTTCATGTACCCATGGGTTCACTAGAAGTCTTAAGTTGCACGTTGTGGATTCCGCTATGTCCAACAAGGTGTGAATCTACCTCTTTGATGAACCATTCATCTCAGACATAAGTGGATGAGTAATCTGAGATAGGGTAACATTACCCTCGATGAACTATTGGACCTCCATACTCAAGTATTATTCTCTTTGATAACATCAAAAAGTTTTGATAATCTTTTAGGTATGTGGATACATTCACCCCCATGTATTGAACACAACATATCATCGGCATGTTCTCCACTGCATAATTTTAGAGGTGTGGGTACTTTACCCATAAGGTATGATTATCAGCTAGAATCCTAATTCTCTACTGTGTGCCTCTACAATGTATGATCATAAAGATTGAGCTTTCTTCACATAGTTCATGTTAAATTAAGAATTAATATCACTCTGAGATACTGCTAATAAGCATCCAATATAATTATTCCCTCTCTATTGATGCCTAAGAAATTAATTTGTTTCTCAAATAAATGGACAAACTATTGTTCTCAATAGTTTGGTGTTAGTTTAAGTGACAAAGGAATAACATAACAAGGGGCGCAGAATTAGGTTCTCTATCTATATTATTTTTCATTTTTCCATTAACGAAGGTTTTTTCTACGTTAGTGATGAACCAGATATTAGGGTTAAATATATCTTTTAGGGCTTTTGGTTTATACAATAATATTTATAACTTTCTTAGAAGCATAGAGTGAATATGGGTCAAATTCACAGAGAGCAAGTAATGCATAGGTGCATTTTTATCTTTGATTTCTAATTTTTAGAATTTTGATATTGATAAAAAAATAAAACTAGTGAAAATAAAATTAAAATAATTTTAAGAGGGTTGGAAAATATTAATCAAATTTAACTTAATTTATTTATATTTTATTGAATAATTTTGAGAATTTTAATATGACTTTATCGTAGAAAATTAAAAATACAAATTTTAATTATAATTATAAAATACCTAGGCCGACACTTTGGGAGTATCAGGTGGTGGTAGAAGGAGGTGGATGTGAGTGGAGTGGAGTGGATGAAAGAGATATCGTGATGATTGCAACGGAGATGATAGCGGAGACGCATTGGCGAATGGCGAGTGCTGAAAATTTTATCGTTGCTGGTGTGATGGAGATGCAGGCAGATACATGCAGACAAGTAAAAGAGTCAAAGGTGGTATGCGTGAGAGTGAAAACCTAGGCTATCAGCGATGATAAAATAGGAAAAAGGACGAAGACGTAAGTCAAAAAAAGACAAATATCACCACTAACCTCATCGTCACGTGCCCAACGATGCCCTTTCTTCAACTGTCTTGATCTGAATGTCTTTCCTTCAATCCTTTTCTCTTGGAGTACAAGAACAGACCCAAACGAGATTTTGGATGAGAAAATCACTCTACTAATTGTAGCGAACAAAATCCAAGGGTGTCTTTTTTATAATGATGGGGGGTTATATTTATAGATATAAGATGGTGGCTGAATAGAGGAGGGAAAGGTGGAACTACACGCAAAATTTCAGCTGGGTACTCCTAGATCATTAAATATCATCGTGATGGGGGACCATCGCGACGACACCGCCACGGGACGCGCTAGGCCTCTCCGAGCCGCTCGCGCCGACGCCCGCGACCCCGTCTTTAAATACTCGTCGTAAGTCTCTTTATTATTTTCTGATTTTGTTGTGATAGATATGCGGACCTGGCCTCGTCCCCCCTTTCTTTCACGTTTTGTCTCATTGTTATGTGTAACGAGGAGGGCCCCGTCACGCGACGGACCCCTCCTCCCCTTTGGCTCTTGGCACCCTTCCCTTCCCCCCTATATAAAGGGAAGGCATGCCCCAAGAGCAAGTGAGAGAGTCATTTTGAAAAAAAAAAGTCATGTTCGTTCATTTTTCCATAGTCGTGAGTTAATTTTAGCAACCCGCAGTCTTCTCCGCTAACCTAGTTTCAGAGATCGTCCTCCCTCTCCCGAGCCGTCAGATCGGGATTCCTTTGCCGTCACCCGATCAAATCATCACCACCAACCGGTGGTTCTTCTCACAATCGGGAGCTGAGCGGGTGCTGGCCTGAATACCTCGCCATTTCCCTCCTGGCGATGACGGGGCGAGGCAAACGCTGACGGAATTTGCTTGCCGGTCGCCTCTGACCTTCTAGCCACCTGGGTCCGCCCATCTTCTCCCTTTGGCCTAACACGGAGATCTTCCTCTCACCCCCACGATCCCGACCAGACGACGCCGTCGGGAACTCTTCACCTCATCTTCCCTCTTGCGTGAGTTGATTCCCCGATTTCCGAACCCTGCCATCATCATTTTCCTCGCGCGATATCGCCCACCGCCTCTTGCCGATCCATCATTTCTGCTCGCCCAAAGCATTCAACGAACGCCCCCTTCCTCTCCCGAGCCGTCAGATCGGGATTCCTTTGCCGTCACCCGATCAAATCATCACCACCAACCGGTGGTTCTTCTCACAATCGAGCTGAGCGGGTGCTGGCCTGAATACCTCGCCATTTCTCCTGGCGATGACGGCGAGGCAACGCTGACGGAATTTGCTTGCCGGTCGCCTCGACCTTCTAGCCACCTGGGTCCGCCCATCTTCTCCCTTTGGCCTAACACGGAGATCTTCCTCTCACCCCACGATCCCGACCAGACGACGCCGCCGGGAACTCTTCACCTCATCTTCCTCTGCGTGAGTTGATTCCCGATTTCCAACCCTGCCATCATCATTTTCCTCGCGCGATATCGCCGACCGCCTCTTGCCGATCCATCATTTCTGCTCGCCCAAAGCATTCAACGAACGCCCCCTTCCTCTCCCGAGCCGTCAGATCGGGATTCCTTTGCCGTCACCCGATCAAATCATCACCACCAACCGGTGGTTCTTCTCACAATCGGGAGCTGAGCGGGTGCTGGCCTGAATACCTCGCCATTTCCCTCCTGGCGATGACGGGGCGAGGCAAACGCTGACGGAATTTGCTTGCCGGTCGCCTCTGACCTTCTAGCCACCTGGGTCCGCCCATCTTCTCCCTTTGGCCTAACACGGAGATCTTCCTCTCACCCCCACGATCCCGACCAGACGACGCCGTCGGGAACTCTTCACCTCATCTTCCCTCTTGCGTGAGTTGATTCCCCGATTTCCGAACCCTGCCATCATCATTTTCCTCGCGCGACCCCGCCGGCCGCCTCTCGCAGATCCATCATTTCTGCTCGCCCAAAGCATTCAACGAACGCCCCCTTCCTCTCCCGAGCCGTCAGATCGGGATTCCTTGCCGCCACCCGATCAAATCATCACCACCAACCGTGGTTCTTCTCAATCGGAGCTGAGCGGGTGCTGGCCTGAATACCTCGCCATTTCCTCCTGGCGATGACGGGCGAGGCAACGCTGACGGAATTTGCTTGCCGGTCGCCTCGACCTTCTAGCCACCGTCCGCCCATCTTCTCCCTTTGGCCTAACACGGAGATCTTCCTCTCACCCCCACGATCCCGACCAGACGACGCCGTCGGGAACTCTTCACCTCATCTTCCCTCTTGCGTGAGTTGATTCCCCGATTTCCAAACCCTGCCATCATCATTTTCCTCGCGCGATATCGCCGACCGCCTCTTGCCGATCCATCATTTCTGCTCGCCCAAAGCATTCAACGAACGCCCCCTTCCTCGCCCGAGCCGTCGGATCGGGATTCCTTTGCCGTCACCCGATCAAATCATCACCACCAACCGTGGTTCTTCTCACAATCGGAGCTGAGCGGGTGCTGGCCTGAATACCTCGCCATTTCCCTCCTGGCGATGACGGGGCGAGGCAAACGCTGACGGAATTTGCTTGCCGGTCGCCTCTGACCTTCTAGCCACCTGGGTCCGCCCATCTTCTCCCTTTGGCCTAACACGGAGATCTTCCTCTCACCCCCACGATCCCGACCAGACGACGCCGTCGGGAACTCTTCACCTCATCTTCCCTCTTGCGTGAGTTGATTCCCCGATTTCCGAACCCTGCCATCATCATTTTCCTCGCGCGATATCGCCGACCGCCTCTTGCCGATCCATCATTTCTGCTCGCCCAAAGCATTCAACGAACGCCCCCTTCCTCTCCCGAGCCGTCAGATCGGGATTCCTTTGCCGTCACCCGATCAAATCATCACCACCAACCGTGGTTCTTCTCACAATCGGAGCTGAGCGGTGCTGGCCTGAATACCTCGCCATTTCCTCCCCGGCGATGACGGGGCGAGGCAAACGCTGCCGGAAGTTGCTTGCCGGTCGCCTCTGACCTTCTAGCCACCTGGGTCCGCCCATCTTCTCCCTTTGGCCTAACACGGAGATCTTCCTCTCACCCCCACGATCCCGACCAGACGACGCCGTCGGGAACTCTTCACCTCATCTTCCCTCTTGCGTGAGTTGATTCCCCGATTTCCGAACCCTGCCATCATCATTTTCCTCGCGATATCGCCGACCGCCTCTTGCCGATCCATCATTTCTGCTCGCCAAAGCATTCAACGAACGCCCCTTCCTCTCCCGAGCCGTCAGATCGGGATTCCTTTGCCGTCACCCGATCAAATCATCACCACCAACCGGTGGTTCTTCTCACAATCGGGAGCTGAGCGGGTGCTGGCCTGAATACCTCGCCATTTCCCTCCTGGCGATGACGGGGCGAGGCAAACGCTGACGGAATTTGCTTGCCGGTCGCCTCTGACCTTCTAGCCACCTGGGTCCGCCCATCTTCTCCCTTTGGCCTAACACGGAGATCTTCCTCTCACCCCCACGATCCCGACCAGACGACGCCGTCGGGAACTCTTCACCTCATCTTCCCTCTTGCGTGAGTTGATTCCCCGATTTCCGAACCCTGCCATCATCATTTTCCTCGCGCGATATCGCCGACCGCCTCTTGCCGATCCATCATTTCTGCTCGCCCAAAGCATTCAACGAACGCCCCCTTCCTCTCCCGAGCCGTCAGATCGATTCCTTTGCCGTCACCCGATCAAATCATCACCACCAACCGGTGGTTCTTCTCAATCGGAGCTGAGCGGTGCTGGCCTGAATACCTCGCCATTTCCTCCTGGCGATGACGGGCGAGGCAAACGCTGACGGAATTTGCTTGCCGGTCGCCTCGACCTTCTAGCCACCTGGGTCCGCCCACCTTCCCCCTTTGGCCTAACACGGAGATCTCCCTCCCACCCCCACGATCCCGACCAGACGACGCCGTCGGGAACTCTTCACCTCATCTTCCCTCTTGCGTGAGTTGATTCCCCGATTTCCGAACCCTGCCATCATCATTTTCCTCGCGCGATATCGCCGACCGCCTCTTGCCGATCCATCATTTCTGCTCGCCCAAAGCATTCAACGAACGCCTTCCTCTCCCGAGCCGTCAGATCGGGATTCCTTTGCCGTCACCCGATCAAATCATCACCACCAACCGGTGGTTCTTCTCACAATCGGAGCTGAGCGGTGCTGGCCTGAATACCTCGCCATTTCCTCCTGGCGATGACGGCGAGGCAACGCTGACGGAATTTGCTTGCCGGTCGCCTCTGACCTTCTAGCCACCGGGTCCGCCCATCTTCTCCCTTTGGCCTAACACGGAGATCTTCCTCTCACCCCACGATCCCGACCAGACGACGTCGGGAACTCTTCACCTCATCTTCCCTCTTGCGTGAGTTGATTCCCCGATTTCCGAACCCTGCCATCATCATTTTCCTCGCGCGATATCGCCGACCGCCTCTTGCCGATCCATCATTTCTGCTCGCCCAAAGCATTCAACGAACGCCCCCTTCCTCTCCCGAGCCGTCAGATCGGGATTCCTTTGCCGTCACCCGATCAAATCATCACCACCAACCGTGGTTCTTCTCACAATCGAGCTGAGCGGGTGCTGGCCTGAATACCTCGCCATTTCCCTCCTGGCGATGACGGGGCGAGGCAAACGCTGACGGAATTTGCTTGCCGGTCGCCTCTGACCTTCTAGCCACCTGGGTCCGCCCATCTTCTCCCTTTGGCCTAACACGGAGATCTTCCTCTCACCCCCACGATCCCGACCAGACGACGCCGTCGGGAACTCTTCACCTCATCTTCCCTCTTGCGTGAGTTGATTCCCCGATTTCCGAACCCTGCCATCATCATTTTCCTCGCGCGATATCGCCGACCGCCTCTTGCCGATCCATCATTTCTGCTCGCCCAAAGCATTCAACGAACGCCCCCTTCCTCTCCCGAGCCGTCAGATCGGGATTCCTTTGCCGTCACCCGATCAAATCATCACCACCAACCGGTGGTTCTTCTCACAATCGGGAGCTGAGCGGGTGCTGGCCTGAATACCTCGCCATTTCCCTCCTGGCGATGACGGGGCGAGGCAAACGCTGACGGAATTTGCTTGCCGGTCGCCTCTGACCTTCTAGCCACCTGGGTCCGCCCATCTTCTCCCTTTGGCCTAACACGGAGATCTTCCTCTCACCCCCACGATCCCGACCAGACGACGCCGTCGGGAACTCTTCACCTCATCTTCCCTCTTGCGTGAGTTGATTCCCCGATTTCCGAACCCTGCCATCATCATTTTCCTCGCGCGATATCGCCGACCGCCTCTTGCCGATCCATCATTTCTGCTCGCCCAAAGCATTCAACGAACGCCCCCTTCCTCTCCCGAGCCGTCAGATCGGGATTCCTTTGCCGTCACCCGATCAAATCATCACCACCAACCGGTGGTTCTTCTCACAATCGAGCTGAGCGGTGCTGGCCTGAATACCTCGCCATTTCCTCCTGGCGATGACGGGGCGAGGCAAACGCTGACGGAATTTGCTTGCCGGTCGCCTCGACCTTCTAGCCACCTGGGTCCGCCCTCTTCTCCCTTTGGCCTAACACGGAGATCTTCCTCTCACCCCCACGATCCCGACCAGACGACGCCGTCGGGAACTCTTCACCTCATCTTCCCTCTTGCGTGAGTTGATTCCCCGATTTCCGAACCCTGCCATCATCATTTTCCTCGCGCGATATCGCCGACCGCCTCTTGCCGATCCATCATTTCTGCTCGCCCAAAGCATTCAACGAACGCCCCTTCCCCTTGTTATTTCCTTTATGCTCGCTGCCCTACACCCGCGCCACCTTCCCGATAAAATCGACATACTCTATCTCGGCCGGCATAGTTGACGACCTCCTATCTTCCTTGGATATTTGACCGCACCCCTGCGTCTCGATCGTCGCTGGTGGATTTTATCACCAAGGGGAATATTGCCACTAGGATTCCTGCTACTACTCTTTCTGAAACGAGGCTTCCTACGACTGCACGCCGGGCTTGCTGCCGTAGTACTGCTGTTGCCGGATCATCCTGTCCCTGGACCTCTTTCGATTGATCGCCGGATTTACTTCTGCCGGATTACTATCGTTGGGCGTCACTGCTGCCAGGATTGCCGCCGCCGGACCGCCACCCTCGGGTTTTCGTTGACTGCTCGCCAGGACTATTACTGCCGGGAACTACTTTTGCCAGGTTCCATTTCGATCTCCCTCATTTTACAGTATCGTTACGTCTTACAGTACTGTCTACCCCTATCGATTTCCTTTGCCGCTTGATCTTAAAATGATTCCGGTTAGGATAGCCACCGTTGTCGTGTGATAGACGATTTCTTTGAGATAGACGGCTGATCATAGTCGTTGACGGAGAACTCCCTCGGGCCGTCGCACGCTTCCCTCGTCGTGCTAGTTCATGTATTCTCGAGGGTCACACGGAGTCTCTCCTGACCTATTCGTCTTCCTTAGAACGTGCTGCACCCTCGCCCCTCCATCGGCCCGTCCTTACTCGCTCTACGAGGAATCTTTAAACTTGCATTCATCTGTTTAATTGAGGCGCATTCCCCATCGTTGTGACGTAATACGAGCCGTCGATCCCGGCATTACCATGTTACATCACATCGTTTCAATTCGGATCAATCAGAGCCATCTGATTTTCTCTCTCCTCTGATTTTATATCTAGTCCAATTTTCTCTCGTCTGAATTGTATGGCACATTGCCAGCCAGGAAAAAGCTTCAAAAAGTCAATTAATTCATTAAAATATTTAAATAAATTTGAAATTATATTATTTAAATTATAATTTTTTTCTTTATGAATTTAATTTCAGAAAATTCCATAAAAATACTAGAAAATCTATATAAATATAATAACCCTATAAATATTTAAATATATTTAAATAGATATTTATTGACTTGTGAAAGTATTTTACTCATGAAATGGATGTCAAAAAATTATGTTAAAATACCATAAAATAAAGGAAAATTGGAAATTCATTATAAAATTGAAATAAATCATTTTACACTCGAGTAACATGGATTTATGATAATTTTAAGGAGATTGAATACATAAAGTGCATGAAATTACTATGAGAGATAGCATGTTATTTGTGGTTATCATTAGGAAATGTGGTAGAGGAAATGGGAGACATAATTTTTTTTGGGAGCTTAAGCTAATCCTTACTGTTGTTCGGGGGTATCCGTCCTGAGGTGATGATGTGCCCTAAATATGTATGTTTGAATGACCCCCAAAAAAATAATATGGAAATAGCGCTGAACAAGGACACCAAAAAAAATTTAAAAGCCAATGAAGCTCTATTGTCTTCAACCCCCAAAGTCTTCCACATCAAAAAAATCACTTGACCTACTTCAACTTGGCCCCCAAAGCCTTAACCTGAATTGCCACAAAGCTATACAATAAGAATATATTTCTGAAAAATATATTCTTCTCCACAACACTTTGCATGATAACTTTTTAAGTAGTATTCAAGACAAGTCCTAATTTCATGTATTTCAACAAGAATATTTTTAGATCAGAAATTTATTTATTAGAGATAAAATTTCTAAATGTAATGATGATTTCCCTGCATTAATACCTCCATGTTTGTGGTCTTTCTTTCCTCAAGTCCTATTCTCCACATTTGTCTTTAGATGAAATTCATTGATTTGTGTTTGACTTGTGGTGCTTAAAACTTAAATTTCTCTTGCATTCCTAAATCAAATGAGATGATTCTATTTGGAACAGTGTTCTAACAACATTTCACACAAATGTTATCTCACACAAAATGTTCAAAATCAAATCAGATAAATCTCTAGATATCTATATTTCCACGTTCTTAGTTTACTGTCTGATTCCTCTACGTCCAACTTCAATCCCCTGTAACTCATTCAAAACTCAATAAATATTTGAGTCCAAGTTATGCTAAATATTTTAGAAACTATTTATAAGTTGAAAAAAATCTCAAAATCAGTATAAAAATTATGCTAAAGATGCTAAACTTAAAAGGCCAATCTTCTTTCCAAAAACCCTGCACCAAACACCATGATTCCAAGTTCCATGAACTTAGATTGATGTTAGAATCAAATATTAATTTCAAAGAAAGCTAGAAAACTTCTTGAGAATTGTTCCAGTGATGGAAAGATCTCTCTAGCTTTTGGGCTGTGATTTTCAAAGGGGAAGGAGAAGGGAGTTCGCAATTAGGGCTCTAAACTGTACAAATGCACTCAGAAATCTGAAAGGGCATAATGGTAATTTTTTGACAGTCCACCAGTCATTCGTATTGATTATTATTAGACAATATAAAACAATTCTCATTTTAATTTTAAAATTTTACATTTACTACTTTTTCATAAGTTCAAAATACCTTTCAAGTGTTAAGAGCAGAAACTAGTCGTTAGGCAAATGATTTCAGCTTTAAAATAATATGAAACTTTTAGGTATGTTTATCACATCATTTTAATATTAAGATATCAGCATTGGATAGTAATATGTTCATGTAATTAATTTTCATTAAATCATCAGTAAATTGAGCCTTAAATACTCAAGGTAGTAACTAGAATTTAAATAAGTTATTAAACAAACTAAATGGAGTCAAATTCAGACAAATATTTGAATAGTGTTATAAAATATTTTTATCTTTCATTTCATAGAAAATGCAAGTCCTAAAGACATGATTCTACTTGTTCACCATATGGTCAAACTAAGTAGCCTTTTACGATAACTAAGGCTGCAATTTTATCTTCACTTACAATCAATCAACTAGTTGACTGAGGACCTATTGTGCTTTTATCATAACCCTTATTGAGGCATGCATTACTTTGAACAAAACCTTATTGAGGTTACCGTGTATGTATAGTCCATCATTCACTTGGCACTCCTAGGATGACTTAGGATATGGTCAACTATCAAACCCTAATCGGTCATACAAGTTAGTATTGATGTGTTTGTAAATCATGAGCTATTATATTTCATTGCCTTGGTCTAGGACTTCCTCTCATCTTCTTCCTTGAGCTATCGCCTCTTATATAGAGGGTGGATGATCCCATCTTAACCACTAAATCATCCTTATGAACCATGGTTAGAGACTCATATACTAAAGTACAACTATACGTCCAAGGACCACTTATACAACCGTGACATAAATCAGTCTAATTGAAAATTAAGTATAATACCATTCAGGGATTTGTATAGATCAATTAAGCAAACCCTTTCTACTATAGAGCACCCAGTATCTATCCTTAGTGTCTCCACATTAAAGGCTAGGGACCGCCTATACTCATCATATGAGTGAAGCTAAATAGTGATGTTCTATTTATATACTTTGATGTCCTTCTCGAGTATCCTCTGAATAGGAATATTATAACATTTGCTTAAAGTATAGTGATCTCCATATTACGATCTCATCTTGATTCACTAAGTCTGATCATGTATTTATGGACTTCATTATGAGCATCACATGTGCACTATAATGAATGTGTTCTATTAATGAACATGTAAGAAGATGTAGAATGTGTGAGTTTATTCTCATCTTTTCACTATCATTACATCCCCTTACGCACCCATTATCTCGTCTCTCTCTCTTTGCCGTCACACTCATTCACTATCATAACCGTCATGTTTTCTGCCTCATCCACGTATTGCTTCACGTAATTCTATGTTCATTTCCTCTTTTATTTGCTCATTTAAGTTGATATGTAGCTATACACAACACATTACTCCATATCACTTTCTCACCTATTTTAATTCTCGCCTTTATCTCTTCTCATATTGATAATCACAATAGTAATAAATTGAATCCTTCATCATCATTCCCTATGGCGATGATTCCTACTCATCACTAGCTAAATATTCATAAGTACGGTTAAATATATTTTTTATTGAATAATCCCAATTATCAATGATGAATTAAAACCCTAAAATTTGAGATTATCACTATTGCAAAAGTGAAATAGTCTAGGTCTCATCTTAAGTTATAAAAATTCTTAAGATACTTCACTTGATCAGGAAGATCATCTTTAGTTGGAGATTACATAATGGAAGTGTTCCATTAGCTGACATTATAGCATATCCATAAACGAAGCAATTAGCTCAATGTATTTTGAGCATCACTCAAAAACAAAGGGTTTGTTCACTAAGAGTGATTGGCTTTTGTCCAAGTAGGAGATTGATGGAAATATATGTGGCCGGCAAGCCAATCACGCATTCTGCATCTCGTTCCATGTTCATTAATAGAACATATTCATTATAGTGCACATGTGATGCTTATAATGAAGTCCATAAATACATGATCGAACTTAGTGATATAAGATGAGATCGTAATATGGAGATCACTTGTCTTTAAGCACATGTTATAAATAATCCTATTCGAAGGATACTCGAGAAGGACATCAAAGTATCCATATAGAATAGCAATATCTAGCCTCACTTATGTGATGAGTATGGCCCGTCCCGTAGCCATTAGTATGGAGACACTAAGGATAAATAGTGGGTGCTCTTTATTGTAACGAGTCCACTGAATTAATTCGTACAAATCCAAGAATTTCACGGTATTACACCAAACTGTCAATCAGGTTGATTTACATCACGGTTGTGTAAGTCGTCATTAGACCTGAGACACCAAAAATGTCTTGTGGACATACAATGCTACTTTGACTTTGAACTAGGAATTTATAATCATAGAATTCTAAACAGTCTTTGTTTGGGCACATGAAGAAGTTTACGAAGCTGATTGAGTGGTTAAGATGGGATCGTCCACCCTCGGTATAAGAGGTGACAGCTCAAGGAAGATGATGCAATGAAGTCCTTGGCCAAGGCAGTGAAATATTAGAGAAAAGTTATTTGATGGTTTTCAAATGCATTGGTACTAACTCAGATAAACGATTAGGGTTTGATAGTTGACCATACCCTAAGTTATCAAAGGAGCATCAGGTGGATGAGGTACTATACATACACGGTAACCGATGACGAACTGATTCCATGACTGAGTCGATACACACTCCTTTTTATCTTCTAGAGCATGAGGTATAGTGATGTCGGACGTCGTCGGGGACGTTGTTTGATTAGCACCGAGTATGATGGCTCAGTACCAATAAGAGATGGTGGTATCGAATGTCGATGGTGTCGTCGTTCTACGGGTAACCATAACGGGTCGATGTAACTACGATGCACACAATGAATGCCCTACGTGTCATACGTGCAGGCTCCAACTCGAGGGAGGCATCGAGCTCCAAGCTTGGATGGAGTCACAGGGTGACGGCGATGGTGACCTCTCGGACCTCGTCGAAGAGACGAGGGTGTCTACGGCCAAACGTAATCTATCCGCAGGGCTCGCACGTAACGGACATACTCGTCCGTACCGATAAGACAGTCATAGAGTCGTAGTTTTCTCTCAATTTGTCTCTCTCCTACCTAGCCCGAGCACGGTGGAGTCGAGACGAACGAGTACTGCAAACGGTAATTAAATGAGCGGCGGTAGAGGATGGCGTACCTCATCGGCGCGTGGCTCGTTGTGCAGGGCTTCGTCGATGTTGGCGGTGATTCAGAGCGGGTGGGGCGGAGATTTGCCGGAGAGATCACGGCAATGCTATACGTAAAGGTCGGAGGAGAGGTCGAGGCGAGCAAGACAGCGGCTGCAGTCAAGCAGACTGGGGTGAATAGGCTACACGATCTCAACAGTTAGGCAGGGGAAGCAGTGCGTTCCCTCGTCGTAGACCGTTCGAAGAGGACAGTCGTGGGTCATGCCATAGGACGATCGGTCCGAGCCCGATGCTGGTCACAAGCATAGGCACACGTAGCAGCCTTAAGCGCCGAAAGGGCAGCGGCAACGCAACATCTTCGGCAGGAGTTGCCCACTGCTCCAGGTGGTTCTCACAGGAGGTCGTCTTCGGCAGGTCCTCGCTGGGTGAGTTCGGCGTCGAAAGGTTCCGTGTGCAGGCCCTGGTTCAAGCGGTTGCCAGTCGGGAATTCTAGACAACACCACCGGGCAGAATCCAGTCGGGCACACCAAGAAAGGTGGTGGCATGTCGTCAAACAACCCCACTCGTTGGATGAGTCCGGTGTTGAAGATCTCGTACGTAGTTCCCTGGTTCAAGCGGTGATTGATTGAGGATTTCACGGCAGCATCACCATGCAGAATCAAGTCAGGCACGCCGAGAAGGGGTGGTGGCCTGTTGTCAAACAACCCTGCTCGTTGGGTGAGTTCGGCGTTGAAAATACAGTTCGCAATTCCCTAGTTCAAGCGGCAACCGACTGAGGAATTCACGGCAACATCACCGTACGGAAATCAGGTCGGAAACGCCCCAATGGAAGGGTGGCCTACAGTCAAACAACTCCGGTTAGGTCTTGGCCAGTTCCACGAGAGCCCGGTGTCGGAACGTGCATGAGAGGCCAGGACGGTGGAGGTAACCCGGTAATTATCGAGAGCGATATCAACCAGAAGAATTGAAATCAGAAGGGCCAGGGAATCGGCTTCTTCCCGTGAAACCCCTGGATTCTCCTCGTTCTTCGCCTGCTTTCCAATTTCTTCTCGATCTGGTTCTTCTCGTTCTTGACCCCTTCTCCTTCCCTTGTGCACTTCTCTTGAACTAGGAAGGGAGACCAAGGATTCAATTAAACAACAAACCTTCTTGAAAATTCCCGGTCTGAGCGATTAGGGCGCCCCCTCTTCCCTTATAAAGGGGAGGTCAAAATGGGCCCCTAATCTGGGTCAACAAAAGGGAAAGACAAGGGGTTCATTAAGGGGGCCCTTATATAATGGGCCCCCTCATTACAAAACAAAGGGGAAATTAAAAATAAAAGAAAGAAAACAAGGGGATGCAAAGGGATCCCTCCAGTGACGACGACGACGGGCATGTGGACACGTCGCACACGCGTCGAAAACACAACGACGAGAATGGGAAAACATAAAACACGAGAGAGAACAAAGAAACACAACACGATAAGTCAACCAATCTCATCCGAGCTTCGATGATGGCGGCGTGCAGCCCGGACGACGTCGTCGACGATCTTCGATGGCGTGCGCCATCATATAGCTTGGCACCCCATGTGTTGGAGATTCAACTTATCGATTGGGTGATATTGATCCGACGTTAATTAATCTATCTGATGATATAGTTAATTAAGTTGAAAGGCAAATGAATATCATTGGGCCGCTTGACTCATTAACTAGACTGGTACATGGACCTAGAGGGTCACACATAAATGGTCTCTTGGACGTCGGAAGATATACTTAAGTTTTGGGGGGGTTTATGAAAAATATCCAGTTATTACAAATAGGGGAAAACCCTGAATGAAATTTACCCAGGCCAGAATTTTTCAGGGGCCTTCCCCTTCTTCTCCCTTCTCCCCATGACTCTTCTCCATGCCCCATGCGATCGGGATGGCGTAATGACGTCAATGGAGATTGAATGGGGCTCGTCAATGAGAAAGGAGATCTGATGTGTCGATGACCACGTTGATTTTTGTAGAGGCTGCACACTTGAGCAGCTCGACTCGTCGCACTCCGAGACCCAAGAAATCACGGATGCGATCCGTACACAGGTTCCTCGTTTCATGATTTCAATGATGTCGTTCCATTCTATTATGTGTCTTCCTCTAGGTGGAATCCTTGTGTTCATCCATATCAAGGCCTATAGAACCCAACATGATTGGCTTGCGGTCCAAATATATTTTCATCAATATTTCTTATATAGACTATCTTACTATCTACCTAGGATAATTATAAATATAAAATCGTAAAAACACCCTATATCCCTCTTCTCTTTATTCTTATTCTTTATACCCTTTTTCTTCCTTTATCTTTATCTATCTAATTAACCCTTTTACTCTCTTCTGAATTAGATAATCCCTCTCATTCCTCTCATTCCTCTCCCTCCTCTTTTTTTTTTCTCTTTTACAACAATTTAATATCTCTTCCTATTTAGTGAACTCAAATATCTGAGATATTCTTCTTCTTTATCTTATTAATTCTCATACTAATAAAATAATACCTATACTTATAATCCCTCCTATTCTTAAAATTTAAGCATACCTATGCATCTTCTCATCTACTATAATCCATCACCCAACTTATAATACTCTCTGCTATCTTTATAATATTTTTTCTCTCTCTGTTATTCTTTTTCTTACGTCTTACTAAACTAAATACCTCTATTAATTAACTACTTACAACTTATTCCCTATATATCATTATCCATCTATCCACTTTCTATTTTCCATATAGATTACTAAATATTAATTAAATAACCTCCTGCCTCTTACTCATCGTATTTTACTATTCTATCTATCTTATTAGCTTTCTCGACTTCTTCCACTACCTATACTAATATGAGCTTTAACTATAACACTGTTAAACCAGAATTCAGATTAAATAATTTCTAGTAAAGCTCTCATTTATGCAACAATTTTTATAAAATTTTCCTTAGAATAGGGTAACTCAGGGCCGAATAGACAAGGAGCAGGTAATGAAAGAGTAAATTGCATTTTAAATATCTTTTAAAATAATTCTTTTAGGTTATTTTATATTTTTCCCGGATTTTTAGTATTTCATAACTAGGAAAATTAATGAAATAAATAAAAAGTAATAAATGAAATACATGTGTATTTTGTTTTAGATAAATGCTAATAATTGAATGTGATATGTTAAGATATTTTTGGAGAATTTTTAGGGCAAGAAATAAGATTTAACATTAAAGAAAACTTTTGGGTGAAATTTGTGGGCAGCGGCACTCTACCGGGCAGGTAGTAGATTGAAAAAGTTGTACCTTCTACTACAGGATGAACTTTTCAGTGCTGTTTGATGCATTGGAAATTTTGAAGTTTAGGCTGTTCATTAGAATAGGAAAAAAGTTGACAAATTCAAACCAAACATTGAGGAGATCACATGAATTTTGTTGTCACTTCCCGAAGGATCAAGTGGTGATATTTTTCCAAGAATCTTGATCACCCTTGAACTCTCTCCCCCACACTCTTTTAGAACAAGAATGGATGAAAGAAATCTGATGCACTAGGCCTCCAACGACATGTTAGGAGTATAAATGCAAAATGAGATACAAAGAGAGGGGAGAAGAGAATAAATAGAAGTTCCCTACCTCTCCCAGCCATTGGATTTAATTCAAAAGGTTTGGAGTGCTAGGATTTTTTGATTTCCATTCTGGGCCTATGTTATCTCCTTACCACATTTGAAAATAGGTCTTTCAAATTCAAATTGTGGGTTAGTTCCACAATTCTTTCCTTTTGTTGACTCTTCCTTGAGGAGATTTGAATGGAATTCTAATGTGGGCTTCTTGTGTATTGGGCCTCTTCTTATTATCTATTAAATGGCTTAGGTTTCTTCTTTAATACCATTTATATCCCTAAATTCTCTATGGTTTTTACGTAAGTCGTACTTTTTCAAGTAAAACTCCAAAAAGATGTGAGAAATCCAATTGACACTAAGGATTCAAGTAGGGTTAGTCTAAAATATCAATATATATATAAAATAGAGCTTTGCAAAAAAAATCTTTTTTCATTTTATCCTTAAATGGTGAATGATGCTAGTGTAAATCTAAAATTTGTGGTAAAAAACGAATCTACAAGCATAATTTTATTGATCAAATTTGATGTTATCAAACACCATTAGTTCATCTCAATATCCTACTATTTATTGTCTTTAATATCTATAAGAAATATAATTAATATATAATATTATCTCTCTCATAAATCTTGTTCTATCATCCATTTAATATTTCCTCCACTTACTAACCACTTACTACATCCACTATCTATGAAATTATTAATCCTAATAAATGATTTGGTTAACATTCAGCTTATAACTATCTAATTTCATCCTTTTACTACTACTTTCTCTCACTATTTATTATTACTTATTATCATTTATAAGCATAATTTCTTCATGTCCCACTCTACCTACGTCTACTTACATATTCCTCACCTTTCACTATCTTCATTACTAGTATTACTTCTTCTTTACTATAACTCAGTTATTAAATTCAAATCTAAAGGCCAGCCCCTGTGGAGACGACCTTCCTCTTACTATACACTTGAGTAAGTTCTTATCTTTTATCAATTTTTTTTTGATTTAGACAAAATAAAATTCCTACGACATTAAAAATTGATACCTAATTTGCTTACATCAGTGACCCCATAGTCTTCTAGGTGTTGCTTAGCCCATAGAGTCTGAGTGTAACGTAGTCCACCTGATATATATTCAGCCTTAGGTGTGGCTATGGAAATTGAGTTTCGACTTTTAGATTTTCATGATATCAAGCATCCCCCAAGAAATGCACAAGTGCCGCTTGTGTTTTTCCTAACAACTTTGCATCCTACAAAGTGTGAATCATAAAAGTTGACCACTGTTAACTCTTGATTCTTAGGGTAGCAAATCTCTAAATCGATGGTCCCTTTGAGATACCATAGTATTCTCTTCACTGCCTTTAGATGGGATTCCTTGGAATCACTTTGAAATCTAGCACAAAGACATGCTAAAAAATGTCTGGTCGGCGGTGTCGGCGTCGGTGGCAGTGGCGGCGGTGGCGGCGGTGGCGGCAGCGGTGGCGGCGGCGGTGGCGGCGGTGGCGGCGGAGGTGGCGGAGGCGGTGGCAGCTGCGGCGGTGGCGGCAGCAATGGCGGCGGCTGCGGCGGTGGAGCGGCGGCGGCGGCGGCGGCGGCAGCGGAGTGGTGGCGTCAACGGCAGGGCAGATGGGCCGGCGGGCCTGGTGTGGCCCTTATAGGGCTGGCCTTAGTGGGTCAGCCCACTAAGGTTAGCCCAGTTTGGCTAAGTGAAGACTTAGCCAAATTGGGCTTAAGCCTTATTGGCCTTAACCCAATGGTCAAGACTTAGCCGATTTGGCTAAGTCCTGCACAGGGCTACCATGTGCCCTGTGGTCTCGTGCGCTGGCTGTGCGCGGATTGGCGGGCAGAGGGCTGTCCCTGCTGCACGGGCACCGCACGGCACCGCACAGTGGCGGCTAGAAGACAGAAAATTTGAGTTTTGAAATGATAAAAATGATATTTTAATGCGATTTTTTTGGGGTTCAAATTAGGGCATGCTTGAGGATATAGAGAGATATAGGGATATATTTTAGAGGGAGAGAAAAATGTTTTTAGAGAGATAAAATGTCAAAATGAGAGGATAGAGAGAGAAAATGTAGAGATGGTGTAGAGAGAGTTTGAGAGGGAATTTGAACGTGTAGATGAAGGAGATTTTTTATGGAATTTTAGGGGGTGAACTATGGATATGGATTAAGGTCTAGAGAGAAAAATAACAGATTCTAGAGAGAGAAAGGGCCGAAATGAGGAGATAGAGAGAGAAAATGAAGAGAGAGTGTAGAAGGAGTTTGAGATGGAATTTAGATGTGCAAATGAAGAATATTTTTTATGAAATTTTTAGGGGAGTAACTATGGATATAGATGAAGGTCTAGTGAGAGAAATAACCTATTTTAGAGAGAGAAAGTAGAGAAAATGAGTATTTAGAGTGGGAAAGTGATGGATTTTAAGGGTAAATGGATGGGAAGTGATGGAGAAAGTAGAAATCTAAGATCCTAAAGCCTCAACGCAAGTTTACTGAGCCCTCAACGCTTCCTCTCAAGTATGGATCCTTATATTTTGCCAGGATCAGGCATTTTTCAATGCAAACAAGAGACGAGATTAAGAGAAAACTTCAATAAGCTCACATTAAGCAGGTTGAACAACCTGGATTCTGAAAAATGCCTTGTCTTGCTGGCCAGCCACTTGCTAGAGCACGTCTAGAATGAGGGAAAATGAGGGAGAAAAAGTCCATTTATACATTGGGAGAATTACAAAAATACCCCTTTGGGCATTATCTATTCTCTTTTCTTGCCATTTTGCCTCTTTTTTCTCCATTGATTAAGAGCTTTGCCTTGTAATTTCCAGTTTGTTTCTTTTGTAAGGTGTTTTAAGTCCCAATGGGTAGGTCAGATCGTGGCCCAAGACCCTCTGATCTCTCCTTTAAAAGCCTACAACACCGTTTCATCATTTGCAGCCCATTTTGATAATCACTAAGCTCCCAAAAATCCTCCAATTTCCTAAGAATTGTATCTTCTAATTCCTGTAAATTTCTTCACATTTGGAACTATAAAATACTCATCATTAATCAAACTGATTGACTTCATAGAAGTCAATGAAGTTAGTGAAAAATAATCATAATGTGCAAAAGTTGGAATTTCTAGCTAATGCATAAATATTTGGTTAATTCAAATAATAACATGATAAATTAAAATTTAAAAATACTAAAAACATCTAAAATATATGAAAATATATGTTCATTTATCATGTCATCAGGATCCAATAATTCTTCCAAACATTCGTTGGTCAATACTTAGACCAATGATGTCTACGTCCAACTTAGGTGGTTGGACTCATGTGGAGTGCCTTTTGCTTGGGAATCCTCTACTTTGAACTTTTTGAAAATTTCTGTGGAGTACTTCTCTTGGAATATAAAGATGTCATTTTGCTTCCATAGAATTTGAAGTCTGAGGAAATAGCTCAGTTCTCCCATTAGACTCATCTCAAATTCATATTTTATGAGATGTGAAAATACTTTGCATAACTTTAGATTCATAGATCTAAATATAATATCATTCAATGTAGATTTGGACTAATATTAGGTCATTTCCCTTTCTCTTTATAAATATGGTAGTATCTACACTACGTCTCTTCTAGCCATGTGAAGTTACGGGCTCTACTTCTCATACCTAGCTCTAGGTGCTTGCTTAAGACCATACAGGGCTTTATGTAGCTTTATGACCTAGTCAGGTTTCTCTAGATTTTCAAAACATGGCAGTTGCTTTGCATGTACTTCTTCCTTAATCTCTCTATTAAATTATTCGCACATGCAAAGGCCAACAATATCCTAATAGCACCAAGTCTTGCCACTGGAGCATATGTCTCCTCATAACCACTCCTTCGATTTGGACATAACCTTGAGCAAAAAGCATCACCATATTTCTACTGATTTCTCCTTTTCCATTTAACTTATTATTAAACACCCACTTAGTGCCTAAGACATTCTTCTTCCTTTCGTTTAGAGTCTCATCCACTTTTTTTGGCTCAATTTGAGATATAAAGTCTACATCTACATTGTCTATGACGGTCGATAGAGTTATAATTTGATCAATATGACTGCCAAGAATGTTCTCTTATGGGCGGTCCTTAGATAGTCTGATTCTTCTTAGTTGCCCTCTAAGTTCATTCATCTCTTGATCAACTATCTCCTTCTCCTTACCATCAAGTTCTATAAAATCTGTAATTCTTTCTCTCTCACTAATCTCTTCATTAATAGTCATATCCTTGATCTTATCATTATTTTCTAGACCATCAATCACTTCATCTTCTTCAACCTCTTTAAATTTAACATGAATAGATTCTTCAAATTTTCTAGAAGCCTTATTATACATTCTATAATCTCTTCATTTCTCTGAATATCTGATTTAATCCCCTCAAGACTAGACGGATCAAATTTATTTATGTCCTTTTCTATCGTTATTCAAAAGGAAGCATTTACATTCGAATGGCCAAAAGTATCCAAGTATACGTTTCTTAACTTTCAACAGATCATATGGAGTCTTCACCATAATGGGGTCTAATGTAACAGGCCGTGCTCACTGCCTCTGCCTACAAGAACTTCTTCACCGTATATTATTCTAGCATGGTCCTCGACATTTCAATCAGAGATCAATTCTTCCTCTCAACCACCCCATTTTGCAGGGGAGTTCTTGATGCTGAGAACTGATGTGCAATTACATTCTCATCACAAAAATCAGTAAATAACAGATTCATAAACCCTCTCCCATGGTCACTTCTAATCATCTTAATCATCAAATCAAATTCATTTTGGATTCAAAGGCTTCATTATTATGTGCTATAAAATACACTCAGGAATATCTTGAATAGTCATCCACTATGACTAGATAGTATACCTGTCCACTCATGCTTGGAGACTGGTTTGGCCCAAATAGCAATTCGAGCAGTCTCTTAGTAGAGACACAAAGCCTTGAAGGAAAAGTTTCCTTCACTTATTTTCTATTACACTTATTTTCTATTACATTTTATTTTCTATTCACAAATCTGATTAGCAAAGCATTCCTTCACTTATCTGACTAATGCTTTGCTAATCAGCTTCCGACGCTAATGATGTCCTTTGTGATCAAGACGCCTATGCCATAGGTTGATAAGACTCTCATTGCCTCTCGCCATTAGGCATATGTCTTCTCTACTGATTGCATCTATATCTATCACATATGATTTGTAATTTCTTTATACTAAACAAAAGTTATCAAATAATAGAATTAAGGACATTACATGTGTCCTTTGTGAATTCAACTTGCCGATTTCTATCACACAATTTGCTAATGCGAATTAAATTATAATGAAGCCTTTCCACATATAATACCTTTAGAATCAAAACATTTGATTCAAACTCATATCTCCCATACCTAGGATCTGTCCACATTTGTTGTCCCCAAAAGTGACTTTCCCTCCATTTGTGTTTCTCATGCATTTCCGCCATGACGAGTCACTAGTCATGGGTCTTGAGAAGCCTTTATCTAAGTACCAGCTCCTCTTTGATCGTGACTTACCTGAAATAACTCTAGTTCAATTTCTTAACTCATCTCATCCAAGAAAGTGGGCCTGGTGTAGTGGTAGAAACATGGTAAAAGTCTAACTCCATATTATAGTTCCTAGGTATTGTATCTCTAGGAGGAAACCTATATGTCTGAATAGATTCAGGGAGATGATTATGTGTGCTAGGATAATTCGTAGGATAAATATATCTACAATAATGGCCATGAGCATACTGTTGTCCAGACATATGACCACATTAATATCCATATGGCCTCACATTTCTTGGAATATGTGTGGGAAGATATGGATGCATAGGCTCACATGGATAAGAATCATACCTATCCATTTTTTTCTCTGTCCATTCACTTTCACGAATGGGATATATCCTCCTAGGTCTTCTCTCCAAATCTCAGGTCTTCTTGAATGTCTGGTCTATCTTCTCCATTTGTCCCAATGTCGTCTTCTTCTAGGCGCCATTCATATTGGTGATGATGTTATATTCTTCTTTGGAGTGGGGTTACCCTTATTTCCTCCTCCACCTTCTTCATGGGTGTCATTGTCTTAGTCGGTTTAATCTCAAAGGGTCATATCCTAGCCCTTCCTTGATGAAGGAGGGTCTTTGAGATCCCAACATCATGTTGAGGATCTTTGAGCTATCTGCATATTTTTCTAATTTCTTGCCTAAGTCATCTCTCTCAATTCTGTCCATTATATGGGAAATCCTAAGTTCTTCTAGTTATTCAGTCAACTTATTGATTTATTCATTGAGAGTGCTTATTTGTTTTACTAACATATCATTCTCCTTTAATTGTCTACTTTTGTCCAATTCAATTTCATCAATTTTGGTGTTCATATCAGTTTTACTATCAACTGCTATAGGGGATAGACATGTATCAAGTTCTTCTCTTAATCTTTTTCTAAACTATCTACTTCATTTTCAAAGGATTCAATAATTTTCATTTTTTATTTTCTTTTCATTTTAGCTTTTTTTCTTAGCATCCGCATATTTTCTTAAAACATCATCTATATACCTTCAACTCTTCATCATCCATTAACTCAACTTGAGAAGATGATTCATAATTAAAATCACTTGAGGCTAATTTTTCCATGTGGCTGTCATTAGTGTCTTCACTCTCAGATCTGGGCTCCGTCCCACTTGATGCATGTTCTTCATGTTCTTCATTCCAATTGCTTGAAAGGCTCTCCTCATCTTATTATCTTCAAATCTTCTTTGTTGGTCACTTCCATCCTTTGTCTTGCCTTTCCTTTCTTCTTTCTTCTCCATTCAAGGGCATTCAGATATGAAGTGCACCTTTTTCCTATAGTTAAAACACATTTTTACTTTTTCAAAGGCTAGCAGCTTACCTCTCTTCTTGAGGAGACATCCTAGCTTGTGAGAGAGCATGAGAATTTGCTCTTGTTGGAAGCTAAGAGGGGGGGTGAATTAGCTTATCTACTTTTAATTTGCCTAAATTACTTTTAAGATTCCTTGGATTGTCGCTCACCTTCTTTCTCTTGAACACAAGATTTACTTGGTTCCTCGATCCGCTAGTGATCGAGTCAATCCAAGGCCCCCCCTTCGAGTCCAAATTAGGACTCCGGATAACCTTACTAAGGATCCTCCCTTGTAAGGCACCCTAACCCAACTCACTGAGTTGCCTCTGCAGAGGAGTCTTTCGATGGTACATCACGTCCTTGGGTGCACGAGCTTCACCCCCGAATCGGCTTCGGGTAGACCGTCACGAGCTCTTCCTCGTACGTCCACTTCCCTCGTCACCTTCACGTCCTTGGTGCCACCAACGTCACCTCCCTGCCTTCTCGATCTTCAACACCTGTTCAGATTAGTGGAAGAAATGATATACCACTCCCCGTGATTGATCAAAGGTCAATCACCGCTCTCAATGATGTATGAATTATCAAACACACTAAGATTCAAATGTGATATCAAGATCAATTCTGAAAACCTGTCTCATAAGTACTTTCAAGATCAACAAATCAATTCCTCTTAATCACTTTCAAAAATAATATCAATCCCTTCACTATCCTTCACAAAATCTCATAAAAATCACCACTAACTCAATGATTGTGGAGGAAACTATCACCCTATTCAGTAAACGAATGAATGATGAAAATGAAAAACTTCCCTTGAGAGTTGAGAAGCACAAACACACTGATTGCAGGGGAAGAACTTCACAAGAGCGAGCACTTTCTTCTTCAAAGAGGAGCTCAAGAGAGATGGTTTTCAAAGTGGATGCTTCAACCCTTGCTCTGAAGGGGTATTTATAGGGCTAGAGGGGTAGTTGTAATTTTCTGAGAATTTTAAAAAAAATTCGAGCTCAAAAGGAGCTGTAATTAATTTTCATGATCTTTCAAAGTTTTATAGAAAGTTTCCTTAATTAAAAAATTAATTATAGTAATTAGTGCTAATTAAAGTAGTTAGGTTTAATAGAGGAATTCCAAAAGTCGAAAAAATATGATTTTTAGAAATGACAAATGAATTTTGGAAAGTCAACCGTCGGACCCGACCTTTGGAATAAATCGAATTTCCTAATTCGATTTATCGGGTCTGAAGTGAGTTAAATATAGAAATTTTATTTCTATATTAAAGTGCACACGTGGCGCACTGGTCAAGCGCCACGTTGCTAGGGCGGAGGTCGCGGGTTCGAATCCCGCCCGCCCCGTTTTTTTTTTCTTTATTTAAACTTTCTACTGCAGACCCGACCGCGGACTTAACTGGTTAAGTCCGCCCGTCGGGTCCGCCACTAAGGCTAATGGGCTCTGCCCATTTAGGCCTTACTGGGTCCTTTATAACCCAAAATAAATCCAAAAAAAGTGATTAAAAAACCATTTCTCATTCAATAAAAATTCTTTTAATTTCTTTATTATTTTTTTGACATTTTAAAATATAAATCAATGTTTTAAAGACACTTTAAACCTAAAACGCCCTTTATATTATTTAAAACATTTTAAAAACATTTTCAGAATATTTAAAAAGCATTTTTAATTATACAGAAGATTTTAACAATTTCTTTAACAATTATATTAATAGCTCTTAATATTTTAAAACATTTTTTTTTTAAAGCATTCAAAAACCTTTAAAAACCTTTAACTTCAAGGAACTTATTAATTTATAAAGTCATGATTACTATTTTAATTTAATGTACATTAAAACACAAAAACCTCAACAGCTCTTATTCATTGGTGGACTGCTCATAGCTGTTCAAATTTGTGTCCTTTATCTTCTCCTTCTTTGTCTTGCTTGGAGTAGCTTGGTCACATGCCTTTAATTACTTCTTTGTCAGTTTTTTCATCTCATGCGTGATGAGTGAACCAACTAGCGCATCAACGGGCATTTCATTCAAGTACTTTGATTCTACAATTGCAGTCACCTTCATGATCCATTCATCTAAAAGATAACTCAATATTATTATGTTAATATCAAAATTTGTATATGTCTTACCCAATGACCTCAAAGAGTTTAGGAGTTTGTCTAGGCGCCCCATCATCCCCTTAGTCGTCTCACCTTCATTCATCCTGAAAAGCTCAAACTCAGAGATTAAAATAAACAAACTAGTTTGTTTTATCTTTGATGCCATTGGGTACAATATGTAATTTATCCCACATCTGCTTCAAGATGATATTTTCTTATGTTCGGATGCAGCATAAGATAATGTTCATGGCTCTAGAGTTAAGTGATAACTCCTTCTCATCAACCTTATCAAGGTCTGCTCCTAACCCATCACACACTATTTTCTATAGTGGGACATAATCCCCATAAGAAACATCATCATCCTACTCTTCCAACTCTTCTACTTTGAATGAGGTATTTACTGTTGAATTTATATGTGATTTGGTGGGGGTAATAAGTCATTGATTAATTAATTATTTCATAAGTCATTAACTGATTTATGTTTTAAATTATGGGCAACCATAATCTCTTGAACACATAATTTTGGATTTTTGTTTATTGATCATTCAAAACCAATAAAAACAAAAACCAATCTTCATCAAATCATAAAGAACAAAAAATCAAACATTAGTCTATCACCTTGTGGAGAAATTGTTCCACACTCATTTTTCTCCTTGGAAGAGTTTCTTCAAGTCATTCACATTCATGGACTATAGATGTATCCATGCAATGATGGGTATCATCTTAAACTTCTTCAAATCTCCTTGAAAATTTTATAGATATCATCACAACTATCAAGTCTCAGAATGAAGGGAGTGTTTCTATTAGTGGAGAAGATAAGGGGGCACACAGATTTGATGGAAATATATGTGGTCGGCAAGTCAATCACATATTACATATTTTGTTGTGATTATTATAATACACATGTGATACTTATAATGAAGTCCATGACTACATGATTGTACTTAGTGAATTATTATGACTCCGTAATACAGGGATCAATAGTCTTTAAGCATGTGTTCTAAATATTATTATTCATATTCAAATGATACTCGAGAAGGACATTTGTACTTTGATTATGACCTATGATTCTCTAACCATGGGATTCTAAATAGACTTTAGTTTGGCTGCATCTAGAAGTTCATGAAGATGATTGAATGGCCAATATATGATCCTCCACCCTCGTATAAGAGGGAAAAATTCAAGGAAGATGATGTGATGAAGTCCTTTGGCAAGGCAGAGAAATATTAGAGAATAGTTCTTCGATGATTTTCAAAGCCAACAATACTAACTTGGATGATTGATTAGGGTTTGAATGTTTGATCCTACCCTAAGTAATCCAAGGAACATCAAGTGGATGAGAGACTGTATGTACATCGTAACCGATGGCGCACGAGTTCCATGAGTGAGTCAATACACACTCCTTTGTATCTAGTAGAGCACAAGAGGTAACTTGGTACCCCACGAGTTGGAAACTCAACATATCAATTGGGTTAATCAATCAGACATTAATTGCTCTATATGATGATATAGTTAATAAATAGAAATACCAATATTGATTACTGGGCCTTTGGAATCGTTAACTAGACTAATACATGGGCCTAGATAGTCTCACACAAATAGTCTTTTGGACTTCATAAGATATACTTTATGTTTGAGGGTTTTATGAAAAATACCCACTTAATGTATTCCCTAAACAAAATTCACCTAGGACAGAATTGTTTAGGGGCCTTCCACTTCTTCTCTCTTATCCCCGCAACTCCAATCCCGATGCGATTGGGACGTTGTAACGACGATCATGTAGGGTGAACAGAGCTCGTCAAGGCAAAAGAGGAGATTTAGCATGCTATGGACCCCGCGGATATGTCAAGAGGCTCCACACATGCGCAGCTTGGCTCGTCTCGCTCTAGGATCCAAGAAATCACATATGTGATCCATGCACATGTGATTTGTTTCATGTTTTTATTGATGCCATTATGATTCCCTTTTAAGTCTTTCGCTACGTGGAATCCTTATGTTTAACCAAATCAAGGCCTCCAGAACCCAACAACATTTGGATGACATTACCACTTGAAATGGGTGCTCATGTATTTGTACTTATTTTCGTACTTTTCATAAAAGTCCTTAAAATTTAAGTATATCTACTAACAACATAGATCTTGTGTGTGTGACCCGCTATTTAATATCTTTAATGGTACAATAATATTTATTTTTCAACCTTATTAATCAATTATATGGACATATATATATATATATATATATATTAATTAAGCATCAATTTCACCCAATTGATAGGTTGATATTTCTACACGTGGGGTGCCAAGAGACACTTCAAGGTCCAAAAGTTACAAATTATTAAATGAACTCACTCAAGAAATATTTATAATTATCTGTTGCTATATATTTACTGTCATTTATCAATGTGATACTCCCAAATGACTTAGGTTATGATTAACCATCAAAGCCTAATCCATCATTTCAGTTAGAACTGCTCGTCTAATGTCTTCGCTACCTAGGCGATGAATTTAATGCAAATTCCTCTTATACAAAGAGCGATCCATGACATCTTGACCTCTCAATTACCTTCACATATTTCTTGTTATATTTGAGCTAAGACCTTTTGAATCCCATGATTAGGGACTTGTAAGACATAGTTTAAACATAACCTTCCGTCTACAAGATATCTTCGTGTCTCTTGTATGAAGACCACTTACATGACCACTGACTTAAATTAACCTGATTAACGTTTAGGTATATATCCATTCAGGGATTCATATAGTCATGGGTAACCATATGGTCAACTATTTTTTGATTGACGATTTGGTTAACCGTTTACCTGAATTGAGCCAAATTCCTGAGCCTGTAAATGACTACAAGAAAAGAATCCATTTTTAAGTTTTGACTCAAAATTATCAGAGTTTTGCATGTTCTAAGGCCGAATCGATGGGTGAAAATTTTGAGAATTGAAGGCATTCCATGTTATTCACTACATTCTCTTTCCGAATCCTAAATATTAATATACGTTCATCCAAAGAAAACAAGAAAAGTGCGCGTACGAATGAGAAGAATTACCCCCCACCCCCCTTTATATTTCATCAGACAATCGGGTGAAGGTTTTCCTCTAAACGACAAAGAGAAGTCGAATTACAATGCCCAGTATCGCAGCACTGAAAAGAGAAATAAACGTAATGGGGGCAAGTATGCGAATTCCATCGCCTGAAAAAGACACGAGAAAAAAAACACAATTTGACCCCCCCCTCGCGTCACGTTCCAGAGCAGAAAACATGCTCGTGAGAAATTATCGTGGGGGTCGACGTCGATCATGAGTTAAGATGATAGCGAGTGTCGTCATCGTTTTCTTCCACGAGAGGTGGTGCAAGTTCAAGGCGAGGAATCGAAGGGCCTCTCGCCGACGAAGTTACCAGGAGGGTGGTAACTGCAGACTATCACGGAGCCACCGGCAAAGCAATCCTCCTGAGCGCACCCTATCATAACGGTAGCGTTCCAGACCAGCTGCGTGTAGTGGCCGCACATCCGACCGGGCCGGCACGAGTTGCTGACCCGGTCGTAGTCGTAATGCTCCAGAGCCCAGCTCCGGACCGCGTCGCCGCCGCGCCACCCCGAGCCGGTCCCCCAGAACATGTTCTCGCCGTAAGGCCCGCCAGAGTGTACACACTTGCAGTCCCCGCGCCGGCGCCGCGCCCAGCGCCGCGCGTACAGCGCCAGCGTGCGGTTCCAGACTACCGGCGCCTCCCCAGCGAAGTATCTAACCCTGTTGTGCGCGTCTAGAAACTCCCTTGATACGCGCTTGCCCCCTCCTCCGGGGAAGAACCCTTCCGCGCCATCGAACGGAGCGAGATGCAAGAAGACGAAGAACAGCATGACCAGACTCGCCATGGTTTCACCTCCTCGGCGGAAGGGAGAAGAGGAAGAGATTAGAGACCATTCATTGCGAGATTAGAAAGAAAGAAGATTCTTTTTTGAGGGGGGAGGCGTTGGGTTTCCTCTCGCCGTCTATTCGGAGGAGCCCATACCCTACCACGTACCCTCTATCAACCGCAGACCCAAAAAAAAACTCCGTTTTTTTCTCCATCTCTCTCTCTCTCTCTCTCTCTCTCTCTCTCTCTCTCTCTTTCGGATCTGTCTAGACCGCGTCGCAGACCTTGCCGTCTTTCTGATTTTTCACGGTGTCTGCGGCGGCGCTTTTCATCCGCTCGAGTAAATCGGACATGATGTCGCAGATCTGATGGGGGCGGGGGATCACGGACTCGTCCGCGGCGATGACGATCTCCAATTTGTCCAGGTAACTCTGGAAATGTATCGTCAAAGCCTGAAAAGTTTTTCAGAAGAAATCAAAACGCGCGCAGAAGAAATCAAACGGGGGGAAGAGTCAAAGGATGGGCTTACGTGGGGGTGGCCGTAGACAGTCGGCGCGAGGTAGACGATGGGGTGGCCGCAGAAAGCAATCTCCTCGACGGGACCGATGACGTTAGACATGGAAACGGTCGTGTGAGAGAAGACCCGGTGGGGTAGAACTGACGCCGCCTGCCACGCCATTATCGAAGATAAGAGCTGCGATAGAGTAAATCCAAGGGGTTTCCGCAGAGGAAACTCTTCGTTACCCGAATTCCGAATACTTTGAGTATGCAGGAGCCGCAGACAAAAGTGAAGAAGGCCTCCAGAGAGAACTTCTTCCTGTCCGCCATCTTCTTCGCCGCGCGAACGTAGTCCAGCGGGTCCTCTCTCTGCGACACGCAGAACGGAATGACAACGCACCCCAGGCAGTTGCCCCACTTCACGTCACCCTCTCCCTTCTCCATCATCTCCGCCAAGTCCTGCCGCGATGTGACAGATTTTTAAATATGTATAAACGACGGGCCGCAGAGAGGGGGTATGAGAGATATAAAGTCTGTGCGAGAGAGATAGAGAGAGATGGAGAGAGATTCTGTGAGAGGCGAAGAGAAATAGTGCGTGAAAGACGGAGAAATAGTCCGTGCGAGAGAGACAGAAAAAGTATGTGAGAGATACAGAGAGATAGAGAGATTCTGTGAGAGATACAAGAAATATAGTGTGTGAGAGAGACAGAGAGATTCTGTGAGAGAGGCAAAGAAATAAAGAGAGATTATGTGAGAGAAACAGAGAGAAATAGAGAGTTTGTGTGATAGAGAGATGGAGAGAGTTTCATGAGAGAGACACAGAGAGACAGTTTGTGCGAGAGAGACAGAGATAGAGAGAGACTTCGTATGTGAGAGACAGAGAGAGATTGTGTGGAGAAGCCAGAGAGATTGAGTGAGAAAGAGAGTACGAGAGAGAGAGTTCGGGTGAGATGGACACCGAGAGAGAGTTTGCAAGCGTAGGATAGTGAGAAATTAGAAAGAGAGAGTACGGGAGACAGAAACGACGGCTCACATGAATGCCCGGCGAGGGTCTAATGTTCACGAGAACGGCGGACCTAATGCGTAGGTTCTTCGGCATGGTCTTCTTTCCTCCGTAGCCCTCCTCTAAAAGAAGAAACCGCAGCAGAGAACCGGGGGGTCAAATCCAAAGAAACGGAGTAAATACTCAAGGTCTCTCTCTCTTTCACACGCCAACCTTTGTATCGCTTGTGGACGTACTGCGCGATAGTCGCGGAAACGAGGCCGAGCAGCACGTCGTTGACAGTCTGACGAAAATTCCATCAGCCAATGAAAGCAACGCAACAGTCGAAGAACGGACCAAACTTACCGCTCCCAAGACCTTCTTCACCGCCTTCACATCCTCCAGATTAACCCTTCGACGGATTATCCTCTTTGGGTTCCGCCCCGTGCCGGGCTTCCCCTTGATCGGCGTATCGTCGTCTTTCAAGAACGCCGCCGCGGCCACGAACAGCAGCAAGTCCACGGCCGTGTTCCAGGCCAGCACCAGCCCCGCCCACAGGCTCAGAACCGCCGCGATAATCCACGGCGACTCGCGATCGCCGTTGGCGCGATGGTTCCTTCGAATCCGACCGCTGCTCGGCAGCGTCGGCGGGGCGTTCTCGTCGGCCGCCTGGCGAGTGCAGGCCAGCAGAAGAGAGATGAGAGAAGCGCCGTCGCCGAGGGAGTGGTGTATGCGGAAGACGGCCACCGCCTCGGCGTCGGAGGTGGGGAGATTGATGAGGTGAAGCTCCCACAAGGGCTTCGAGAAGTCGTCAATGGAGGTGCGAGAGAGCTCGGAGACGTAGTCCTCCACGAACTGGTCCGGGGACTTGATCTCGCTCTCGTCGATCTTCACCTCGATGAGATGGTCTTCCAAGGCCACCTTCGTCTTCACCCATCTCGGCTTCCCCTTCCCTTCCACCTTCACGCTGGAGAATCGAGGATGGCGGACGAGAGTCCGCTGTAAGCCCGCCTTGACGAGCTCCACGTCTATCTTCTTCCCCACGCCGAGGGCCGCCACGATATGGCAGTTGAAGTTCTCCCTGTGGAATAGCCTCGAACCAGGGCTCATCGTCTGCTCCGACCCCCACTCCCCGTCCATCTCTCCCCTTCTCTCTCGAAACCTCGCTATTTCTCTGTAATCTCGCGCCTTTTATACCTATCTGAAGAGCGGAAACCCTCTCTCTTTCGCCATGTGCAGCCGCCGACTGTAGTTAAAGTGGAACAGGGATGCTGGTGAACTGTGTAGGAGAGGACAGAACCCTATTCTTGAAAGAAGTAGGCCTACCATAAATGGATGCCCGCATTTTACAACGGGAGGAGTAAAAATACAATTTTTTTCATTCGGGTGTGGCCCATTGACCACCCGCCCCGCCCCCAACTGCTCCTCCAGTTGAGGAATTCAAGTCCGCGGTTAAGGAACTACTTGACTGGATTAGGGTAAATGGCCAGCGACCCATCTCCAGCAAGGCGCTGACGGGAAATGGGTTAAAGCCGGAAGGGCGGGGGAGGCTCGGTAACCGCCGCCAAGGTGGAAGTTTTGATTCGAAGCGGTGCCCGCGGCGGTTATTTATGGGGCCGATGTTGCAGAAGGCGTTGTCCCGGCGCGGGTAGGTTGGAGTTTCGGTGATGGGGAAGACGGTGCTCGTCACCGGCGGGGCTGGGTATATCGGAAGCCACACCGTGCTGGAGCTGGTGAAGGCGGGGTTCAAGGCCGTCGTCGTGGACAACCTCGATAATTCCTCCGAGGTCGCTGTCAAGAGAGCCGCTGAACTTGCCGGGGACTCGGGGAAGAACATCGATTTTCATAAGGTTGTTACTGGCTGGAAATTGCTGACAACCTTGTGGGGATCTGTCATGTCGGAGGCTCAATTATTGTTGATTGGGTTCCAATTTTTCTTCCTTCGTTTGTTTTTTGGTTTTTTTTTTTACTTTTACTGTGTCACCGCTTTCCTTGGACCGCCGCTCTGGTTTCTTTCCTTTTTTTATGCTCCGTTGGATACGGAGTATGATTTCCTTTCGGGTGGGGGGGAGAATCTTCGCAAGATTGTCTGATTTTCGTTTAAAGCACTGCTGGTGGTGGGTATGAATTGTATTGTCCGGAGATGGGCACATGATGAAGAAGTTACGTCGCTTTTGCCAAGACGTGTGAATTGTGATCTTTAGTGTTCAATCGTGCTCATGCTTCGTGGAAGTGAGCAAAATAAAAGTAGATCGATTCCGTGTTTTCATGTCTCTCAGTTCTCAATTTTGTGCCGGAGGGCCTGCTTTCAACACACTAATCTCCTCCGGTGCTGTGCAGATTGATCTCCGGGATAAGGAGGCTCTGGACAAGCTGTTTGCTTCCACTGCGTAAGCTTTTTTTATTTTAAAATCGCTTGTTACAATCGATTTAGGAGTCAATTGCTGAGCCCGTTGTACTTGAGGCCGACAAGTTGGGTAGTTTTACTTGCGCGCTTAGGATGGGGACGCAGCATGATTCATGTTGATATTGTACAAACCGTAGCCTAAGTAGGGTATGTTGTGGCCAAAGTTTTTATCACACGATCCGGGGTACAGGTCCTTTTGAAGTGATTTTATTCCTCTTATGGTTTTTCCGTCGAGGAAGCCGTGTTCATCAACTGTTTACGAATTTGTCATCTAGTGATTGAGGTGCTGGAAAATTTGTTTCTTCTCCTTTGGATGAACAAAGAATTTATGACTCGTGGCTTCATAGAATTCTTAGTAGGGCACTATTTGAATAGGGTTTGAAGATTAGGCTCTTGGCAATGGACCGCATCATGGCCCAGTCAAAGTGCTGGCCCAGTGATGTAGGTTTTGTGCCACATTGGTTATGTCTCATAAAAAATTCCCTCCTATTGTATAAATGAGAGGGTTCTCCTCTCCGGGTATTTTAATCCATCAGAAGAAGGGACTTCTTGCCGGTTTAATCTTTGTACTCTTTGGAGACAGAGATTATACATTTGCCATTCCATCAGAATTTCCAGTTGAGTCCATTTATCAATGCGTCGAATATTTCTCCCAAACTCCTTTGCATGATGAAGTAGGGTCCTTACAGGGCCTTCTATTTCCTGACGTGGAAAAAATTTCTTTATCCACAAAAAAAAACAAGTTGACTAACTGCATGTTGGTGAGTTACCTTTCTGGATACTAGCCCCTATTGAAAAAGTTGTTATCGTGATTGTTAGTGTCAAAAAATTTCTGAAGGTTACTTGAACCATTATTTTATGCATGCTACTACAAAAATACCGACCTTGGAAAATTTGAGAGATCTCTCACGTTTCTCATGTGGGATGTTTTTTGTCATTTTGGCCTATTGAATTCTATTTGTCCTTCCTACTTCGGCTGATTCACTACCTGTAGTCCACCTTTCATTCTTGTTTGTCCCATTAAGATCCCTTCTGGCCATTGACGTCTAGCTTCAACTTGAAGTAAGATCCTTTGCAAATTGACTTGTGAAGCAGCTCAGACTATTCGTGGAAGGTGGACTAGTGAAGCAGCCCATGATCATAATATTATACAGAAATTATGTTCAAGTCCTTTACTAGAATGCTCCACGATTTCCGGCGCATCTATCCTGTCAAAATTTGCGGCCGGTTGGCAGTATTTTGCTCAAAGAGTCATCTGATTATATAAAAAACTGAGACTTTATTTAGGCGAATACCCTTCCATAGGTTCCTTATTAATTGCAATTCAGTTGCTCATGTTTTGAGTGGCCTTTCCTGATAATGATTTAATGAGAATATTGTTAAGCTACAGAATTGAGGCAGTGATCCACTTTGCCGGGCTGAAAGCTGTTGGCGAGAGCGTGAAGAAACCTCTTCTATATTATGACAACAACATCATCGGCACCGTCAACTTGCTGGATGTCATGCGTGCTCACGGCTGCAAGAAGGTATACTATCTGTACCATCTGATTTAAACCGACCCTTGATCAAAACTTCATTCGAAACAGAACCATGGATCAAAATTTCTTTCGAAACAGAATCCTTGATCAATTTTTCCATGCAAAAAAAAAATCCATGCAGCTTGTATTCTCATCATCTGCGACGGTGTACGGGTGGCCGAAGGAAGTTCCTTGCACCGAAGAGTCTCCCCTCTTTGCCATGAACCCTTACGGACGCACCAAGGTGTTCTTCGCATGCTTGTTCCAAGAACCCAACAAAAAAAAAATCAACTTCTTCCTCTGTCGTTATTTGAAACTATTGAATAACAATGAAATCGCCCGTCTTCCAGCTTTTCATCGAGGAGATTTGCCGCGATCTGTGTCTCTCTGATCCAGAATGGAGCATCATACTGCTGAGATATTTCAATCCAGTCGGAGCACATCCCAGCGGCTTGATCGGTGAAGATCCTCGCGGCATCCCAAACAATCTCATGCCCTTTCTGCAGCAAGTGGCGGTGGAAAGAATGCCCGCTCTCACCGTGTTCGGAACTGATTATTCAACCAAGGACGGCACCGGCGTAAGAATCTGCCTTCCTTGAATTTCATCTCTTTGTATCCAATCCGACGATCGCCTCTATTTTCTCGCAGATTAGAGACTACATCCATGTCGTTGATCTGTCCGTGGGTCACATCTCCGCCCTCCAGAAGCTCCTCGACGGATCTGAATTGGGTAATTCTTCTTCTTCTCCTTCGAGCAAGCGAAAAATGGTAAGAATGGATGATTAATCCGTCTCGTTATCAGGATGCGAGGTGTATAATCTGGGGACGGGGAAGGGCACCTCGGTGCTGGAGATGGTGGCGGCATTTGAGAAGGCTTCCGGCAAGGTAACGCCTCAATCTCATATAATCTTGTAATCGATGATCATCTCACCGAATTCAATCGCGGCGAGTAGAAAATCCATCTGGTGTTGGCCGGGCGCCGGCCTGGGGACGCGGAGACTGTCTACGCGTCCATCGCCAAGGCGGAGAAAGAGCTCAACTGGAGGTAAAACTCGAGAATTGGACGATTTTCTTACGCTACGTCTCTTCTGATCGATTGTTCTTCCGCGCAGGGCGCAGTTTGGGATCGAGGAGATGTGCAGAGACTCGTGGAATTGGGCGTGCAAGAACCCCTGGGGCTACGAGTCTCCGGATCAGTCGTAGAGAAGATTTCGAGAGAGAAATTGACCTCACCATTGCGTTGCGAACGCTGTACACGACTCTTGATTATTACTAACTCACTTGTTGTTCGTCAGCTAGAGCGAGCTGTTCTCTGTGATTTCGGAGAGAAAGAAAGAGGGTAGTTTCGGGAAAAATTCCACCGATGGACGGCTTAGATTTGATCCTGTTTTCTGCGATTTCCCCCTTCCCGCTGGTTTTGAATACGAAATTCGTCGGAAGAATCGGCGCGATTTCGTTGATTTGCAGCTTGCGGTTCTTCCGCTTTCATCGAATCCAGCTTGCGGGGTTGGAAAGTAGAGCGGCTGAGCAGGAACGGATCGATGGAGAATCTGATAACGCTGGTTAACAAGCTTCAGAGGGCTTGCACTGCCCTCGGGGACCATGGAGAAGGGAGTTCTTTGCCGACTCTCTGGGACTCGCTGCCCGCCATTGCCGTCGTTGGAGGACAGGTTGGGTTTTTGGGTTTCTTCCCTGCTGTTTGAGTTTTATTGCTCGTCTTTGCTGCATCTTTCGGTTAATTTGTTTCGTGATGGATGATGCCCTTCTCCACTTCGACTGATCCGCGTCGAATTTCATGTTGAACTCGGCGAAACTCGTGGAAATTGATGTGTTCGCGATGCCGGATAGACCGGCGCATCCACGATTTTTCTGATTCCTCTTTTCCGTCCTCTGAGTTACTGTTCTTACGCAGACACCATCCTACGAATCCCTCTCTTTATCTCTCGATGAGAATGTACAGAAACCCATAATGATCTTATGATCTGACGATCGAGATCGTTCCGTGATTAGAAGTTCAAAACGTTTGCATCAGTGAAATTTTGTTCCTCTCAAGAGCGCTCAAACTTCATGCTGCCCTTTCTTGTAGAATGTGCCATTTATTTACAGAGATTTCCGTCGTTTATGTTTTACTTTCCGGGTTGGTTCTTTGCTCTACATGACATTTTCATTTATTGTTTATCGCTCAAGAGCCAGGGTTGGTTGGAAATACGATCACTTGATTTTTGTTTGAAGCTTGATGAGTAGTTGGCTTATGTTAATGTAGCTGGTGATACTTTTCTGTTGTGTTTTTGTTTCTAGAGTTCCGGGAAGTCATCAGTTCTAGAAAGTATTGTGGGGAAGGATTTTTTACCTCGGGGTTCTGGTAATGATCATGAAGATTTGTATTTATTAGTTCCTTCATTTTTTTGCTCACATAATGAAGCTACACTTTTAAAATTCCAGGAATTGTCACTCGACGCCCATTGGTATTGCAACTGCATAAGATCGACGAAGGAAGGGAGTACGCTGAATTTCTTCATCTTCCTCGGAAAAAATTCACGGACTTCGGTAAGGATTAGTGGCTATATATCTCATAGTTGTGATGCTGTATTTATTTTATTTCTGACCACACAGTGCAGCAAATAGAAATTCTCTGAACCACATACTACGATGGTTATGCGTGGTTGATCGGGAATTATATTTTGGCGGGTTTTGATAATTGGAATTAAACTTCAGAAAATATCCTTAGTTCTAGATAAAAAAGATTGATAACAGTTTTATAAATGTTCTGATTTAGAAATCTGTCGCAAAGGTGAGAAATACACTAGCTGAATCAAATGCAAGTTCCTCCAATCTAGGAAGCTGTGGACCTCGGCATATGGACTAGAGCACTCTTTACTCGGGATATGGTCTTACTTATATGATTCTCTTGTAGATCGTGCTATGAATTGATAGGTTTAATGAAATCTGTACCTCTTTTATGGGATATCAATCTCGTCAACCAAGAATATCGCCTCAAATGTTGATTTTCATTATTAACCTACTGGATTTGGTTTTAGTGTTGTCCTTCCCGAAGCGTTGCGCTAAGGATTATGATATGCATTGCAAAATCAAAGAAAGCATTTTTAAAAGGCGAACTTTGGGTTAAAGTGGCTAGGTTCTGAGCGTTGGATGTATTTGTTTAAAAATCTTCACTGAAATGCATGTTTGCACTACAAGACTCTTCTGGCATCAAAATTCATTGATCCGGCTGTATTCATCCAGCTCTTGTGCGGAAGGAGATATCCGATGAGACTGAAAGGGAGACAGGACGTGCGAAGCAAATATCCAGTGTGCCAATTCATCTCTGTATCTACTCTCCTAGTGGTAAGATGTTATTATACTCTTCTAGTTTATAATTTTTATACTCGGATTCTGTTACGTACATTTCTGCTTGTATATTGCTCCTTGTCTCTTCATATCTTGATGAGCCTCTCAAAATCTGTGTTAATGTCTCATCTCAATATATCCTCTTTTCACAAAAGCGCTACAGAAACATGGATTAAATAATCACAGATGGCTTGCTTTATCACTTATGTTGAGAATCCAATTTACTTCACGCTTCGTCAAGGAACTCCTAATTCTTTGGGCTCGGGGTTTAGGTGGACCAGTAAAATCTGCAAAATACTCCAAAAGTAGCCAACTGTTATATTATAGGAGCTTTTACGTTTATTCATTTTATTATTGGACGGTCGTTATGAGGCGTACTGTTATTTTTGCTAAGGTCGGACAAAGAATAACGCTAGTGTGTCACCCACCCATTGATCTGCCTTGATATTCATTGGTCTCAAGCTTCTTTTAATCAGTTTTAAATGAGTTGCGAGTCGATTTCGGATGTATCCAGTCTCTTTGGGGGGTTGACCGCTCCCCATCATCTCAAAATTGGAGGTCAAGTGTTATCTGATGCTAAGTCTTCATGGGTATAAGATCAAATTCAAGGATAAATGTAAAGATAGAAGAATTCAGAGTTGAAGCTAGAAATAAAATAGAGATAAAAAGTGCAAGCAGGACCACTTGTATCTCATCCCTTTAGTAAACCCTCAAAAGCTGAAAGTTGTATGGTTTGGCTGTAGACGCCTAAATGGGTAGAGTAAGTCATATTAATTAAATTTAAGTATGATAATTTTGTTAATTTTTCATACGTGACTCTGATTCTTTATCCTGGCAGTTGTAAATCTAACTCTTATTGATCTTCCGGGGCTCACCAAGGTAGCCGTTGGTACGTACTATAGAGCCTTTTATCCCCCGTAACAGTTATAACTCAGATTCTACATATGTCTGACCCTTTTCATGACTGAAAATTCAGAGGGCCAACCTGACAGCATCGTCGGAGATATTGAGAACATGGTTCGCTCTTATATTGAGAAGGTAGAGGACATCATTGTAACATGTCACTTAAATCAGATTGAACGCTTTTGTCGCAAAATGTCCTTTCAGATTATGTTCTTATTTTTCCATTTTATTCTTCATAAATAACTTTATTCATCATGGCCAACGTAACACTATCTCTATTTACATGCATATTCTCTCGTGTCACAAAATGTCCTTTTTGATTATGTTTTTGATTTTTCCATGTTACTCTTCATAAAGAACTTTATTCATCATGGCCAGCCGAACGCTATCTCTATTTTATTTCGTCTCGTAAGATGTCCTTTCAGATTATGTTTTTATTTTTCTTGTTACTCTTCGCACAGAACTTTATTCATCATGGCCAGCAGAGTACTGTCTCTATTTTGATGCATATTATTTTGTGTTCTTGTTCGTTGCTTTTTGACCTAAATTTTTTTCAAGTCAGTGAAATGTTCGCTTGATGCTGCTTTATCAGAGTAGTTATTGTGATCCAGACCAAAAGTTGAATATCCTGATAAACTAATTAAAACCCTTAGAATCAGTGGAGAGGAGACATTTCATTAGATGATAAGTTTTCTCTCTTTAATGTCCAAGAGACTTTCATGTCCAAATCGTATAAATGCATCTGCCTATTTAAGACAGATGAATTAGAATGCAAGGGGACTGATCAACTAGTTTTTGCCCTTCTATCAAATTCATATTGTTCATCCTCACACTTTTGTCCTATTCCAACATGGTATCAGAGCATATTTGCTGCAAATGAGGAAATCAGAAGATCCCCAATCATTTGAACCTCAAGACCCTCAAATTATTCTTCCGTTGCACTGTTGTTTCCCGATGTTTTTTACCCTGCCAGACGCTCGGTGTATGTTGCCTGTCTGCTCCAAATACTCAAGGCAATTAGATCTTTTCACTGGTTTTTCGTCTTATTGCTTCTGCGCCTCATTTACCCCACATATTTTGGCTTTTCTTTTTCCTTCTGAGCCACTTCCAAGAAGTCAATAAAATACTTCATCTAACCGGTCAAGGGGAAGAGTTATAATCCAGGGTTAGTCTGTTTATTTCTATTATATTAAAGTCATGAATGCAAAATCATCAGTCTCCTCCATATTTAAGATGAAAAAATGCGAGGCAGCTGGTAAGAGTTCTGTCCTTATGAGGAAGTCAAGAAGAAAATGTCTCCCCGGTAACATAACAGACTTCTGGTTTTAGAGGGGGAGAGAGAGATGCCAAATCGGCATCCTCAGTTTACCGTGAAATCCAACAAGATTTATTATCTTTTTACTTGATTCGTCACAGTAATGGGTTCTTCTTTTGTTTATTTTATCTTGGTGAACTTAATATATGATATCTGATTTGGTTGTTTATCTATACTGAATTTTTAAGAAGTATGCTGGGTGTAGTTCCCCGCTGACAGAACTAATAGGCATTGCATCGGCAATCAAGATGGCATTTATCCCAGTTAGATTGAGTCTCAACTTGTGGTGCATGCTTATGTACCTTTCTTGGTCCTTTAGAAACATTTAACACTATCTTCTTTCTTTTCAAACACAGCCTAATTGCATTATTCTGGCAATTTCGCCAGCCAACCAAGACCTTGCTACGTCTGATGCTATCAAAATATCTCGTGAGGTGGACCCAAAAGGTAATCAATCACCTTTTGTGATGGCTCTTTACTTGCGAGAGACTGATTTTTCTGCTCCCATTTATATGAAACGCATGAAACCTTAGTTTTCTAGTGAGTTTGATTTTAAACTTTTATTAATAAATCATTTCTATAGATCGGGAAGGCTGCCTTAAAATATCCGTATTGACTCAAGTTTTAGGGAGCGATGTCGTATTTGCTGAGAATCCTACGCTGTATTGAATTACCAAACTTAGAGCATATTATTTTCTAGGCCGCGGGAGATCCAGACTAATGTCCACGTTGTTTTTTGCTAACGCTGTAAAAGAAGAATCTGTGGATTTATTCGGTTAACTGACAATAAATGTACATTTTAATTTTGCTTCAGGAGATAGAACGTTTGGCGTCCTCACAAAGATTGACATCATGGACAAGGGTACCAATGCGGTTGATGTAAGATCTGTCAGAGCTTATGCCAATTTTCTGAATTCGTTGTGGTTTAGTAATCTGAGAGAATTTTAGACGTTCCTTTTTTTTGGGACTCGCTCTCGTCTATTTTCATATATTAGATGTATAACCTTCAATATTCATCCTTTATTCGACTTCCTGTTTCTTTTACATGAACTTAAATTTGTACTTTCTCACGACTTTTAGTGTGCCAATAGATACTGGAGGGCAACGCATACCGGCTTCAATATCCATGGGTTGGTGTCGTCAACCGTTCTCAGCAAGATATCAACAAGAACGTCGACATGATCGCTGCACGCCGTGCAGAGAGAGAGTACTTTTCTAGTAGCCCGGAGTATAGACATCTTGCTCATCGAATGGGTTCAGAGCACCTGGGGAAGATGCTTTCAAAGGTAGTTTATCAATGTTCTTGCATCTTTGTTTAATTCTTTGAGAGATCTGATGTCATGGCTTAATTCTTATTTGCATGTCCTATGTTGCAGCATCTGGAAACAGTGATTAAGTCTCGCATTCCTGGGATTCAGTCCTTAATCAGTAAAAGCATCGCTGAGCTGGAATCTGAGCTTAATCGACTTGGGAAACCAATTGCCGCAGATGCCGGTGTAAGCTTTATTGCCATGTTGAAAATTCTTGCCCACTCCACTTTAAATTGTTGATATTCCCTTTTTCCGTTAGTGTGATCTGAAGTTCCTCCATACAGGGAAAGTTATACATGATCATGGAGATATGCCGGATCTTTGATCAGAATTACAAAGAACACCTCGATGGCATGTACGCTAATCGTAATCTTGAAATATTCCTTTTCCATTTCTCTTCGAAAAATACTCAATTTTTTTTTCAACGAATATAAGGAAAAACACCCGATAACGGTGATCAAGCTGATGCTATAAATATATAAAGACTTTAACTACTCATTGTGATCACCCGAGAAACGGTGATCAAGCTGATGCTATCAATCTATCGTGAATCATTTTTTTCTCAAACTGCATTTTTGTAATTTGAGATTGCCCACAGACGTCCTGGTGGTGACAAGATCTACAATGTGTTCGATAATCAACTTCCGGCGGCTTTGAAAAGACTCCAATTCGACAAACAATTGTCAATGGAGAACGTGAAAAAATTGATCACTGAAGCAGATGGATACCAGCCGCATCTGATAGCACCGGAACAGGGGTACCGTCGTCTGATTGAGTCATCTCTGGTCAGTATCAGAGGCCCTGCTGAGGCTGCCGTTGATGCGGTATGAGAGGACATCTATTGTTATTCGTTATTTCCCGCCTGTCAAGTAAGAAAATCTTCAAGATAATTGCTCTTTCTTGATCAGCGTGGTCTTTTTCAGGTACATTTCATACTTAAAGAACTTGTTCAGAAGGCGGTGAATGAAACAGCAGTAGGCTTTTACATTCCTCATGATTACTGTTTTTTTTTAATGTTTTGTTCAAAAAAGTCTGATCATCAACTTGTTTGTACTCGTGCCAATTTTAAACTTATTTTCGTATTATGTCTGCATTATTGGGTTGTTCATAGGAATTGAAACAGTATCCTGCGCTGAGAATGGAGGTGGCAAACGAGGCTCATGATTCCCTAGAAAGAATGAGGGAGGAAAGCAAGAAGGCGACTCTGAAGCTGGTCGACATGGAATGCAGTTACCTCACTGTTGACTTTTTCAGGAGGATTCCTCAGGACTTGGAGAAGGGCGGAAATCCTGCGCACTCCGTCTTCGATCGCTACACCGACTCTTATCTCCGGCGAATAGGTAATTTTGAAATCTTTGGAATCAACTTTCTCTTATTAAATATGGTTGCTATATTATATCTCCACATTTATCATCACATTGCATAATTCCAGGTTCCACCGTTCTCTCTTATGTCAACATGGTATGTGCTAGTTTGCGGTACTCCATTCCAAAATCAGTAGTTTATGGCCAAGTCCGCGAGGCCAAACGGGCCTTGCTCGACCATTTCTTCACCGAGTTGGGAAAAAAGGAGGTGCTTTCCCTTTCTCTTTATATATATATATATATATATATATATATATATATATATATATATATATATATATATATATATATATATATATATATATATATATATATATATATATCTCTATCTATCTTTCCATGTTAATCTGGGAGTTTAATTGCAGGCTAAGGAATTATCATCGTTGCTGGACGAAGACCCAGCGATCATGGAGAGAAGGTCGGCAATATCTAAGAGGCTCGAGCTCTATAGAAGCGCCCAGATGGAGATTGATGCTGCCGCCTGGTCTAAGTAAACTCCCGTTTACTTGCGTTGCTTCAACTTTTAAATGGATCAATTGCTCTATCTTTATCTCGCCAAGCGGCGCCAGACTTTAAAAAAGGATCTTCGCCTAATGGGTTTGCATGGGTTAAGGTCCGGCTGAGCTGCAGGTAATGTCTTCCTATTCATCTTATTCGTGTAACTTGCCCTTGTTTCACTAGAATAGAATAGTCACTTACGGGTACTTTACAACAAAGGTTATTCCAATCTTGAATGTATCTTGGAAAATCAAATCCCAAGTAGTTGGGCCGATGATATTTGCCTAAAACCCAAGATTATTCGTGACACATTCAAGTTCTGGTTTGTTAGTGTGAAGCAAACTATGTAAATCTTGTGAGTTGGATCCCTTGTTTCGGGCTAACCTCTCTGGAATCTTCATTATACGTTATGATCATAATGTTTTTCCTCAATGCTCCGTTAAATTTTATGTGCTGATAGCTTCCAGTGATCTCGTTATCTATCATTAGATGGATAATACATGATTTGGAATGGATGAAATGCTCTATTAGTAGGAGCGTAAATAACTAACGTAAAGAAAAATACTCATAGTTGGGAGAAGTAATATAAAATACTAGAATTCCTAGAATGAGATTAAATAAGAATTGTGGGAATTTCTCCACATGACATGAATTAAGTAAATGATAAGTTATGGTAGCCGGATTATTTCTATGTTATCAGAACCCTCACCTCAGTTCATTCATTGACCCTTTGAAACAGATTATCTCAATCCACAACAGGGAAAATAACGAAAAGATTGGAACTTAGTGAACGTGTATCCCATAAAAACGTGAAGTAATTGTGTGAATTGATCAAACGTCAACCTACTTTTCATGTAAAGATACTTCTAAGAATGGATTAAACAGAATGCAGAAAAAATCATTCACATGAGCTCCTCAATAGGTAAGCGTAAGCATTACTTATCATTCTCATAACTAACCATCATGTCATCCTAGGCCCTAATAACTCAAATTTATTAGAATTAAATTGCAGTTAAAGTATAAAAGAAATAACAAACGCTACTTGTTAAGCTATATATGCAAGAAAATAATTTTGGGTCTACATTATAAAAAATTCCTCTAATTTATTACTCAAAATGATTAAAATTATTTTTCTTTCAAATTTTAAAATTTTATTTGATATGTGAGATTAAAGAAACCAATTTCAAAATTCAGAGGTTTTACATATGGAAGTTAAATTCCATTTTTTTAATGCCACATACCAAGAAAGTCCTATATATTTCAATAATGTTCTATGATGCATGAAATGTATGGAGAAAAATTTTCTTGAACTTTTTCATGAATATTTTGTTGGAATACATGCTGCAAGCCAATCTCACATTCCATGTCTTGATCAATATTTCTTGACACAATAGATTCATTTTAATGTGTGGGATGACCATAGTTGACGTCCATGAAATATGTGCAATGACTAAGTGAAATATGATGTTATCAATATATGTCGATCACTAGTCTTTAGCCATGTGTTCTAACTATTACTATTCCATAGACACTCAACATGGACATTCAAATATCTGCATAGAGTAGCACTATGTAGCCGAACTCATATGATCAGTATGACTGAACCTATATACTTTACTGTGGAGACACTAAGGAGATATAATGACTGCTTTTTAGCAAAAAAAGGTTCACTGAATTGATCAGTGTGAATCCTAGAATGGTATTATAGCATGTCATGGTTGTATAAGAGGTCCTTAGACCTGGGGCACAAAACACGCCTTGTCGATGGACAATTGTGTTTTGACTATGACCTACGAATCTATATCCATGAGATTCCAAACAGTCCTAGCTCAGATGCAGAAACAAGTCCACTAAGCTGATTGTGTGGTCAAGACGGGATCGTTTATCCTTGGTATTTCAAGAGATAGGTTCAAGGAACAAGATGCAACTAATCCCTAGCTAAAGCAGTGGAAATATCATAGAAGGTATTCTCTGATAAATTTTCTACACATCAATCCTAACTATAATGAACGATTAGGGTTGGACGATTTACTTATCCGAAGTCCTTTGAAAATATGTGCAGATGACGATAACACACGACTTAATAGGTTCCATGGATTGTTGGCATAGTCAATTGTATCTTCAAGCGCAAGGGGTGTAGCATGCCACCCCACAAGTCAATGGCCTAATCGTTTAATTAATCTACAAGTCAACTTAGCTAATTAATAAGGTCAGGCAATAAAGGTTATTGGGTTGTTTAAGTTATTATCTAGGCTGATAATGGGACTTGAGGGTCCCACATTTCAGGTTCGGGGACTTTGATAAAACATTCTAAGACATGGGGACTTTATGAAATTTTCCTAATAGACTTTTTTATGAAAATTTCTCAGAGAGTATGTGGAGCCTTTTTCTAATTTGTCTAGCCAACGTGATGGTTGGAAAACAAAATATTTTAAAGGATAAAAGTAAAATTAGATTTGCATATACTATATCAATCCATTCAAACTAAATGTAAAGGATAAATCCTTAAAACTAATAAATTTATACATTATACGATAAATTGAGAAAATTAAAATTGGCCTTTTAGTCTAAATTGTGTACCGCGCATGCACTTCAGATCTTAAAATTCACTGTGACAATATATGACCAATCATGTTGAATGGATCATGGAATCAGATTCATGGTCGCATTATAGGTATGAAGATATATGTTAAGTATGAAAACCATAATATAGTTTCATATCTATTATAATACCATAAATTTTAATTATTCTGTGAATTAAATAATAATATATGGGTGTTATCCAGCCAAAAGTAATTAAATACTTTTTTAAGGACTATTAAGATTTTTGTGGATCTACTAATATTTTAAGCATTTTTCCAGCATCATACTCTCAAAGAATTTATTTCTCTGAGTCATAATTTATTTTTTTCATGATTTTTGACATTCTGTTCAATATAATATTTTTTTTCCTAGTGGGAATCACTCCCTGCCATGTGCCTCCATTTGATATGATCAAATGGCGACCAATCACAGAATAGCACGTAATACCTTTAAAATTGACACAAGAACAAAACTAGTAAATTCCCCACATATGCTCAGATACATAGCACAATGGTTACAAACCGAACAAATGGTTCTACATTATAATAGTCATATAATGAAAATCACATTGGGTTTTTTGTTGCTGGGACTTTGAGGCCTCAATTGACATTCCAAATTTGTATTGTTGATGAAGCCAAATTTAGGGGTATTAATTTTTTTCATTAATTTTGCTTCAGTCAAATAATGTTTATAAAATTTTACTATCACTCAAATAAATAACAGAGAGAAATGTCATCTCAACATGGATTGACACTTAGAGATAGAGCCAATTAATGAGTTAAGAGAAGGGAAGAAGAGGCATTAAGATTTTATTACTAGCAAGGAAATTTATTATTATGATATAGTAGATAAAAAAAATGATGAATATATGCTTATAGATGGATAGAAAGCCAATCAGGCGATAGATAAAGGGAGGAAGAATTGTCTGCAAGGAGAGAAAAGAAAATGAAAATATACAATATTTTTTAGCGGGCATTCGCGAGCTTTGAAGAAATGCCTGAGTGAGAGAGAGTACCTGTCTAATATCTTTTATGAAGAAATGAAGTTATATTTATTAAATTACAAGAATAAAAATACTAGAATAAGATGGGTAATTATTTAGAGGTATATGTAATTTTAGAGATTTTTATCATATTAAAAATGGAGAGAAAATACAGAAAATTTATTTTAAACTAGGATCATCAAAAATTGTCCAATAGAATGTTTGAAATATGATCTAAACTTTTTTACATGATATTATTGGTTTTATACTAATTGGGTATAATATTTATACTTGAAAATTATATGATAAGTTCAAATGATACGACTTACCAGACTTGATCGTCATTTGATAGTTGTCATCAGCTCAGTACTGTCATCCTCTAGCATTATCTTCCAGTTGGATTCTATGCCTTGGTTCGTCCATGGAAAACATGTTTCCATCGATGCGGAAGCGTGTCAATCTATTCATAATCGATCTTTAATATCAAACAGTGAATGTACCTTTTGGGGAACTCGTTCCACCCTTGACTTGGCCGCTCCGAGATCGTTCTGAAGCCATTCATCCGTCCGACCTCTAGAAGTATTCACGCGATCACTCGGTGCTTGGATCTCCACTTCTTCGGCAACCCTCCTTCAAGACACTTTCCTTGATTGAGTAGAAATGAGAGTGGAGAAAGGGGGCTCTCAATTCTGGCTGCCCTAGGTGATTGAAATGAGTGCCCCCTCCCTATTTATATTTTACTTAAGTTTTTATCCAAAATCTCACAAAGTAAAATACATCCACCAATGCCCTTATGATCTTGTGCGTGTGACCCTCTAGGCTAGTGTATCATTCTAGTTAATAACTTTTGTGGCCCAATAACATTTATTGACCAACCTTGTTAATTAACTGTAGAAACATATAGATTAATTAAATAATGACCGATTTAACCCAATTGATAGGTTTAGTTTCCAGCCCGTGGGGCGCCAAGCTACACCTCGTGCTCTAGAAGATACCGAGTAGTCTCGAACTCTGTCATGGAACCTTTACCGTCATCGGTTACTGTATATGTATAATCCATCATCCGTGTGAGAACCTTTAGGGTATGGTTTATCCTCAAACCCTAATCCGTCATTCGATTAGTACTGATGCGTAACGGGGATCATTGGAAAATGCCTTCTCCAATATCCTCACTACCTGGCCAAAGAATTTTCTGCATCGTCTTCCTTGAGTCAATCTCCTCTTGACCACTCAATCATCTCTGTGAGCTTTGTACTACATCCGATCTATGACTTGTTTGAATCCCATGATTAGAGGCTCGTAAGTCATAGTCAAAACGTAGTCGTCCATTCACGAGATGTCCTTGGTGTCTCAGGTCAGTGGATCACTTATACAAATGTGACTTGAATCAACCAGATTGACGTTTAGGTATAATACCATTCAGGGATTCGTGCGGGTCAATTCCGTGAACTCTTTCTCCAAAAAGCACCCATTATCAATCTTTAGTGTTGCCACACTAATAGCCACATGATCAGCTATACTTATCGTATAAGTAGGATCAGGTAGTGCCATTCTATTCGGACAATTCGTTGTCCGTCTCGACTATCCATCGAATATGAATATTTATAATACATGTTTAAAGACTAGTGATCACAGTGTTATGATCTCATCATAATTCATAAAGTCATTGCACGCATTCGTGGACTTCATTATAAACATCACACAGAATAATAATGAACATTACTATTTTATTCAATGAACTTAAATAAACATGGTGGTGTGATTGGCTTAACGACCACATAATATCCATCCGAAGTCTCATTCCATGATCTCCATCACTTACAATCTTCAAACCCTTTTATCATATAAACCCTAATTTAAATATTAAACCCTAATTTATATATTTCTTCTTATCATTTCCCCTTGTTCATCTGCATTTTTTTCTCATTACCTCTTCACATCTTCCTCTATCCCACTCTCTCATTTTCTACCACTTTGTTCATATCCCACTATCTACCACTTGTGATTATATGTTTCTTATCTTTATTAAATACTTATTATCCCCATCTCATCTCACCATCTTCATGTTATCACGATCCCTTATTCTTTATGTACTCCTTGTTTTCTTAAATTCACCATATCAAGAGAATTACTTGCCTAAGATATATTCCAGTGAAGATGACCCATAATCATCCACTATCTAGTATATTTGCATGAGTATTGATTTATAAATTTTATTGATGAAACTAATCTATAACAACATAATTTTACCCTACATTTGAGTTTATTATATGAATGATATTATGGATATTGGTATTGATACACTAAAAACAAGAAATGGTTGGTTTTTAGAGAAAGAGTTCAGTAATTTGATCCATATTAACCCCTGAATGTTATCATACCTAAATATAAATCAGACTGACTCGTGTCATATGGTCATCTAAGTAGTCATAAGACTTGAGACACCCACACTCAAAATTAGAGAAGATTTATTCAAGGAAGATGTTATCATATAATCTATATTGCACACTATAAATTATCCAACAATGATAATCGATGGTAGTAAAGATTCCATAAGTGAGCTCATTTATACGTGTGTGTATCTTCTAGAGCATGAGATTTGGCTTTGCACCCCAAGGTTTGAACTTGACTAATTAATTGGGTTAGTTTGATAGTTACTTAATTAATTGATAATCTGATAAGTTAATTGATAAAATTGGCTAATAAATGTTACTGGTTAATTAATATTTACTAGAACGATGCATGGCTCTAAAGGGTCGCATACATAAGATCTATGGATGTTAGTGAACACAGGTATATTAGAATGAATTTTATGAAAATTCCTTAAAATAAGTATTAATACGGGGCACCCAATTTTTAGTGCCCATGCCAACTACAATTACTCCATCAGTTTGGGTGGGATTCAGTGATGAGAGTTAAAGAAGTTCAAGAAAAGATCCAACATTGCATCAATTCTAGAGGTTGTACATGTGCTTGGCTTAAAGAGCTCCTCTTTGAGGATGAGTCAAGAGTGGAACAAGTTTCACATTAGGTCGTAAGATCACCCTTGAAGTTTTTGTTCATTCATGTTTGATTTGCATTGAGATTTACAATTGAGATGTTCGAATTATGAATCAATCCCTCGTAAAATCCAAAATCATGAAGAGAATTGAAGCCCTTTGATCATATCCAAGATGATAATAAGGGTATCCTGATTCAATTGACCCCTCCATATACATTATAAATGAATGGGGTATCAGAGAGGAGGAATCCCATCATGTTGGACATGGTGCAATTCATAATGATCTTCTCAAAACTAATTATGCCTACGGATAGAGGAATACATAAAGTTGAATATAATAAAATAAGAAATTAAAAGATTTCGTTGAAATTGTTCGTTTGGAAATTTCCCGAAAAGCTAATCATAGGTTGATAAATCCAAAATGATAGTAATATATATGTGCAATTTCAGCTAATTTATGTACTTCTTTATCTTTATCTGGATATATTATCAACATTTATGTTAAGTTGTGAAACATCATGAAAAAAAATCACCTTTTTCTAATTTGGAGTTAATTATTATCATTTGTGGGACTAACCCCACTTAACTCAATGAGTTTAGTGGAATGAATCTCACTCTCTTCTTAGTTTATGTGGAAGATGCAGGAATTAGGTGAAACTTTCATGAATAAAGGGGATAATTAAATGAAGAGGAAGCTATTTGGACCAGAGGAGCAGGCTCAGCCACAACCCTGGGCCAAGAAAGAAGGCCCAAAGCAAGACAATTGGCTCTAGTCTAAAGGCCCACTAAGGAAGCTCCACTAAGCCCACTATGAGAGGCATGTTGGGCCAAAGAAAGGAGGGCAAGGGGAAGGTCCAGTCATGATTATTTATGAATATTTCAGGGGTTTAAATGATGATTGGAGGACAACCTTGGACGTGGATCCAAGCCAGAGAAGAAGATCCAGCCATTCAATCCACAAAACATCCAAGGGTGGAGACTTAAAGATAGCACCTTTAATGCTAATTAAGGAAAGAAGCCTTGAACGTCCAGGGGGTATTTCAAAGGTCTCAATGCTTATTGGAGGACCATAATGGACGTGGATCATGACCCTGAAAAGAAGATCTGGCCATCCATTGTATTAAAAATCCAATGGCTCTCCTTTGCTCTCTCTCCCTATATAAACCCCTTCACCCTATTGTAAAATTCATCTTGTGATTCAATCCAAAGTAATGTTTGGTGGCCTAAGTGCAATTGAGTCATAGATCCATTCACCTCAGTGAGTGCCAGGCTGAGCAGGAAGCATCCAGGGCTGAAGAAGCTGGTGGAAAGGAGAAGAAGAAGTCCCTTGGACCTTAGCGGGTATGACAAAGAAGTTACCTTCTTATTTCTCCTTTTTCATTCTTTTCTATTCGTCTTTTGTCTTTTAATTAGTCTTGGATCAGCTAGCCAATATCCAGACGGTTCCAGTGCATCCAACCACGCTCTAAAATTCGTTCTAGAACTCATTCTAGAGTGATTTTAGTACAGTCCAATTTTTTTCTCTCTCCTCCACCAAGGCACCTTTCCTATTTGGCATCCGGACTTAGCCAAATTTTGACTAAGTCCAGAGCGCCAAACTGTTTCATTTCCTATTTTGTTTTAGCTTTCAAATACTCCTAAAAAATATAAAAAAAAGTATTTTCTGCCTATTAATATTATTATAGTATTATAATAATATTTTATTTTTCTTTGTTATATATTTTTATTTCATTAGTTATTTATCTTCATATGTAGTAAACCTACCTCTAAAATTATTAAAAAATACATAACTAAAGCACAAATTCCTAAGAAAAAAACCCTTGCTCCCTGTGGATCGACCCTTACTCTCCCTACGCTAGTAAGGTTATTATAAATTTTTGTTGTTTTAATTCAGATAAACCAACGACACTAATTAATGAAGTTAACTCATCACTAATTACCCCAAAATCTGAATTATCATAGGTTCTTCTCTCCATCGGAACAATAAGGCTGTTATGCTCATTACTAAACTTGTGCAAGAGATGAAATAGAACCAAGGTCTATCTTTTTTATCAGAGGTTGAATCGATCATCAGAAGAAGAATTAGGCCAAAAATGAGAATACATTTTGGTAAAATAAGCTACATATATAATACATATGTCCCTTAACGTATCTATGATTTCCATTCCATATTAAGTATTTATAATTAACCCTTGAATGCAGTGATCACTAGTCCTCAAACATATATTCCAGATATCCCTATTCGAAGTATACTTGAGATAGACATCAAACTATCCAAAAAGAATACCACTATGTAATCCTACTTATATGATAATTATGGCTGATCGTGTGGCTAGTTGTGTAGATACAGGAAAGAAAAAAAAGAGTGATATTTATAGAAAATGACCACTGAATTGATATGTAAGAATCATATTGATTTATGTCTTATGATTGTGTAAGTGGACTTAAGACCTGACACACCAAAGATATCGTGTATATCGACATATATATTTGGACTATGTCTTAATAGTCCATAATCATTGGATTTAAATTAGTCTTACCTTATATAAACAAGAAATATATGATGGTGATTTAGTTATATGGGATCATTCACCCTAAATATAAGAGAAAATTGATTTGGGAGGCGGCATAAAGCTAATTAATTCATACACAAAGGACTCTTGAATAACTTGAGTTTACTGAATTTGCCCCCAGGCCAGGCGTCGTGCGCCCGTGGTTCATGGCCCTTGGTGCACCCACCAGTTCATCCCTGCCTTGATGCTCCACATGCCACCTGCACCTGCGCCGACACCATCGCACGTGGTTTGCATTGGCGCTAGTGCTCGACGCCCCAGCCTTGGCGTTTCATGCCGCAACACTACCTTCATAGCACCACATGCCCTCAGCCTTCTTGGCGCTCTCTATGTGCCAATGCCTTGGTCTCCTGGCGAGATGTCTCCCCCCTGCACACACAACACTTGTAGCATGCATACAGCACTTGGGCACCGATGCCCGCGTGCCCGCACAAATCCTACGTGCAGCGCCCGCGCCTCTGCCGCCTACTTGTGTGTCCCCGGGGCATGCATCACTTGGTTCATGCGCACATGCGCTCTCGGTGGCCCACACGCACATCACGTGAAATATGCCCTTATTCGCCGTGCTTGTGCACGGACAAGCATGAGCACCTAACATGCATGGGATTTAAAGATCAGGGTTGGGTGTCACCACCCATGATGCGTGTGGTGTTTACGCTTAAAGACTCGATCCCCTATTCTGAGTGGAAGTACATGGAGTTGCCTCATAGTTAGCATGCAGGCATAAGTGCAGGAATGCTGCCTACTTTGGGGCCTTACCATAAGAGATATGAGGCTCATTACTTAATAGTAAGTTCTATATTAAATAGGAGATAAATATAATAGTAATGGATATTAATATTTAATTAGATAGTGAAGATTATTATTATGTCAATAAGATGTAAGAAGTTAGTTAAGAGAAGTATTTAGTTTAGTAAGAGGTAAGAAGAAGAATCAAGAGGAAGGAAGCAATATTTATGATGAGGGAAATAGGGTACTATAATTTGAGTTATGGATTGGATTAGTGGAAAAGACATATATATGTATGTATGCTTAGATTTTAATAATAAGAAAGATAGGTAGGTGTCTAGGGATTATATCTATTAATGAGAGAATTAAGTAGAGATATAGGAAGAATATTCAAGATAGCCGATTAACTAGATAGATAGAGAGATTAAAGTTTATTTGATTGTAGAACATGGGTAGCAGGGAAAATGACAAGAGGAGAAAGAAATAGTTGTATATATTTAAAAAGATGCTTAGAGTTTAAGAGTAAGAGATGTAAGTTGGAGAACAGGGTTTATCTAATTATAAAACTGTATTTAGTTGGATATATAGAGATAGGCTAAGGAACTTCAATACAATGAAGATATTAATTTCTATATTGTGCTATAGGGAGTGGTAGTTCATATAGGTCTATATATTAATCAAGTAAAGTTTCAGATTTTTTAAATTAGGTAAAATCGAGAAGGAAATTAGATAAATTGGGAATATGCTCAATAAAATGCCACAATGAAATTGTGATACTGAATCTCTCTATATACAACAAACTCAACTTCTCAAGATGGCTCCAAGTAGAGTGGATAAAGACTCATATATATGCACCAGCACGGAGAAGGACGAGCTAGAATGCACAATGACATTTGGGGATGTGATTGACGTCCCTACTTGTGCTCGCACAAATCAGGGCAGATTCGACACCTCCCCTTTCCTTAATCTGGTTGAGAATCAATAGCAAAACAAGATGGAGTAGATTCAATTCAATTCATATCAAAACACGTTGAGGTTGTTGTACATAGAGAGATTAACTAGATTGATAGAGAGATTAAATTTTTTTTGATTCTAGGACATACGTAGAAAGGAAATAATAAGGGGGAGAGAAATATTTGTATATATATTTATAATCATGCTTAGAATTTAAAATTAAGAGAGGTTAGTTGGAGAATAAGGTTTATCTAATTATAAGACTGTATTTTATTAGATGTATAGGGATAGGGTAAGGAACTTCAATATAATGAAGAAAATGAAGATATTAATTTCTATATTGTGCTATAGGGAGTGGTAGTTCATATATGTCTGTATATTAATCAAGTAATTTTTCAGTTTTTTTAATTAAGTAAAATTGAGAAGGAAATTAGATAAATTGGGGAATATGCTCGATAGAATGCCGCAATGAAATCGCGATACTAAATCTCTACAAAATTGATCTTGATAGGTGATTGAATTTAACTGAATCTACTCTAATATTGTTTTACTATTGCTTCTCAACCAGATTATGCAAAGGGCAGGTCCCAGATCCGCCTTGATTCATGCGAGCATGAGTAGGGGTGCCAATCACATCCCCGAACGTTCGTGTGCATCCTAGTTCGTCCTTTGCTGTGCAGGTGCATATACGAGTCTTAATCCAATCTACTTGGAGCCATCCTGAGAAGTTGAGGCTGTTGAAGAAGTGTCTGATGGAAATATATGTGGCCTTCAAGCCAACACACATTCCATGTCTCATTCCATGTTCATTAATATAACATATTTATTATAGTGCACGTGTGATGCTTACAATGAAGTCCATTAATACATGATTGGACTTAGCGAATTATGATGAGATCGTAATATGGAGATTACTAGTCTTTAATCATATGTTCTTAATATTCCTATTAGAAGGATACATGAGAACGACATCAAAGTCTACTGATAGAATATCACTATCTAGCATCATTCATAGGATGAGTATGGTTGGTCCCCCAGTCATTAGTGTGGAGACACTAAGGATAGATAGTGGGTGCTCTTTAGTGGAAAGAGTTCACTGAATTGATCCGTACGAATCCCTTAATGGTATTATACCTAACTGTCAATCAGGTTGATTCATGTCACGATTGTGTAAGTGGTCCATAGACCTGAGACACCAAAAACGTCTTGTGGATGGACAATTGTACTTTGACTATGACCTTCTTGTCCCTAATCATTGGATTCTAAATAGTCTTATTTTGAGTGCATCAAAAAGTTCACTAAGATGATTGAGTGATCAAGATGGGATTTTCCACCCTCGGTATAAGAGGTGACAACTCAAGGAAGACGATGCGATGAAGTGTTTGGGCAAGGTAGTGAAAAATCAGAGAAGAGTTCTCTAATGATTCTCAAATGCATGAGTGCTAACTTGGATGACCAATTATGGTTTGATAATTGGCCACACCCTAAGTCATCTTAGGAGTATCAAGTGGATGAGGTACTTTAGGCACATGCTAACCGATGATGAATTGGTTCAACGAGTTAGTCGATATGCACTCCTTTCTATCTTCTAAAGCAGGAGGTATAGCTTGGCACCCCATGGGCTGGAGACTCAACCTATCGATTGGGTTAAATTGATCTGACATTTGTTAATCTATTTCAAGGTTATCGTATTGCTAGAGTTGTTAACTAGACCAATACATGGGCCTAGAGGGTCACACGCAAATGGTCTTTTAGGGACATCAGAAGATATACTTATGTTTTGGGAATTTTTTATGAAAAATACCCATGTAGTATAAATAGGGGAAGGCACTAAACAAAATTCACCTAGGTCAGAATTTTTCAGGGGCCATCCCCTTTTTTCTACCTTCTCCCTACACCTCATCTCCACTCTCGATGCGATTTGGACGACGTAACAACGACAACGGAGATTGAACGGGGCTCATCAACGAAAAGGAGGAGATCCGACGTGCCGAAGACTACGTGTATATTTCTAGAAGTTGCAAACTTGAGCAGCTTGACTCGTGTCACTTAGAGACCCAAGAAGTCATAGATGTGATCCGTGTTGAGGTACTTCGTTCAATGGTTTTATCGATGTTATACGATTTTTGCTAAAGTCATCTAGTGCGAATCATTTTGAAATATTCATCCCAGTCACCAGCCACCACCATTCGATTGGTGGGAATGACAATTGGGGTGGCGAAGGACATCTTTGCCCCCCAACTGTTCGATCTGCATAAGAATGGGATAATGGCTGGAATTAAATTACAGCCATGGACTCATTCCTACCTGGTGTACCCTCCTTTCCACATTAGTGGCTCCATTAGTCACCATGTCAGCTCACACTTTGATTCGCTCATCACTTGGCCCTGCCATGCACATCACTAACCGTAGCCAATCAGAAACTGGAAAAAAAAGAAAGAAAATTGGAAATATGAAGTGGATCCCACCGTCCGCTCTTCATTAAGAAGATCAGACGATTAAGATTATATCCGCTCACTTAAATTGGCTCTATATGCACATTAAGATTATATTCGGGCTGAGTTGGCTTGAAGCCCGACCATAACTTCTCACTAATTATATTCAGATCGCGGTCCATGGGGCCGTGATATTTTTATTATGTCCTTGACCTAGCCCCACATGATACTGAAAGAAGTGTGTTAAGCATTATCCCATTTCAAGAATATTGAAAAATGAAAGTTGTATATAAATGTTGACCAAGGATATCCTTCAAATTAACTACACATTTCTCCTGTGTGCGTGCCCACGTCTACCTATGGGCCTTGTGGGCACCTTTTGGGCTCACTTGTGCAGTGTCTGAGGGGTGAGGGGCACTGATGCAGCCCCTTCGGGGATGGCGGTGTTTGCCATCTGTCTGGGTGCTTCAATGCTTCTGCACTCACCTGCTTGTGGCAGACTCGAGTGCTGGTAGTGTTTGGCCTGTACATTCACTCGACCCCATTTTTTACTATTTTTCACTTAAATTTTATCCTATAAAATATATAATAACTTCTAGAAATAAGTTAACCCATTAATACTTTAAAACTCATGTTGCATGAAAATGATTGAACTTGAAAATGATTGAACTTTAAAACTCATGTTGCATAAAATTTATTATTGTAACCAAGTACTATATTCAGGGCCTGAGATTAAAATGCATACAAAGATGAGGGTAATATAAATATAGTTATCCCAAAATTGGCATTAGAATGTGCATAATTTCATGATGGATTAAGAGTTCATCAATTAACCATATACACAAGAGTTTAGGGACTGAGATATATTGGGTCGTAGGATTTTCAAGGTAGACATTTGGATACTTTTTTACCACCTTGAGGAACAGGTAGTGTTTGTCAGCAAAAGGGATCTCTTCTTGGAAGATGAATATCTTCTATATGGAGATTGTGGAAGTAAAATAGTCTTGAGAAATTCTTCATTGTGTACAAATGTATCCTCACTGACGACTTTTTGTTCATGGATCCTTCATCTGTCATCAGTCTTGTTCGCCATTGATCTGCCACAAAGAACAGAGCAGATGACGGAAATGACTCCCTCTCTCAAGTGCTCTTGCTTGCTTCAGGCACCCATCTGCTGATGCTGTTGTCGCCGCTCTCGCCACATCAGACCTCCGCCTGATCACCTAAGCAGCTCTCTCTCTTCATCCACCTTGCTCTGTCTCCATCTCTCTTCCTCCCTCTTTCCCTCACTCTCTCTCTCTTCCTCTATGTCATTGCTTTGCCATTTCCATCATATGTCATCCATCATATCGAAAGGATACCATAGGACTAATGATAATGTATTGAATGAAATGGATGATGATTGGTCCTCCAATCCCATCAAGTCCAACTCTAGCGCAACACGTTGGGAGTTACCATTATAGTAAAATGATGCAGATGGGAAGGTTATTTCGTCTGTGGATGAAAAAATTGTCCCATACAAGAGATTGAATGATTGATGGGACGTAGGATCGTTCATCGATTTCCGGACATGACGAATTTTTCATCGTTGGATAAAATAACAATTCTGTCCAAGGCCTTGGACGATGGATGGGATGGTTTCTTTGTCCCTTGGGATTCAAGTAGGAGTCAAGAGGGAAAGCCGAGAGGGAGCCAAGCGGCCAATGAGAGCCCAAGAGGGAAAGTCAAGGCGGGCCTAGAGCGCAAGAGGGAAAGCCCAGTGGAACCAGCGGTTGTAATGGTGCCCTGTTTTCTTCCTCATGGAGACATGGACACTGGATGGGTTGAGAGTGTCTAAGAAGGAATAGTTTTCAGCCGTAACTGGATGTGGACAAAATTATTCGGGACAGGAGAATTTGGACGAACATCTAAAACTCCTAAGTATCGTGGTCCAGCACCCCCACCCCGGCTGAACTAAGTCTTTACAATCATAGAGTGAAATAATTCGACATCACTCCGATCTCCGACGATTATAAATACACATATGTAGAAACCCTAGCAAACTCCAAAACACCCCCAGCTCTCCTCCACCCTCCCTGATCGCAGCAATGGCGCGACGTGTGTCTCTGGCGATGGCGTCTTCGGTGCTTCGGCGGTTCGTAGCTTCGCCCCTGCAAACGATCATCCCCCGTGGGATCTTCACCAGCACCTTCGACTCTCCTTCTAACAAATCCCTCCTCCGCCGTAGCGGTCGACCTTTCCTCCTCGAAAACTGGTCGTCGCGGGGGTACGCCGGCGACGCTCGCCGGCGCAGCCAGTACGACGACGACGAGATGTCCGTGGACTCGGACGAGGAGATTTGGGACGTTGATACCTCTGACGAGCCCAGCGACGACGACGACGACGACGTGAAGGACGACGACGAGGACGAACCTGGTTCTGGGTTAAATTAACGTCGTCTCAATGTTTTCTCTCGCGCGGTTGATCGGTTTCTCACTTTCTCTTGTCTGGTCGCGACTTAGAAACTTGTTTGAGAACGATGGGAGTTGTTCTTCTAAGCGGTGTACAAGTGAACGGATCGTTTGAGAGTCAAGCCCGGGCACCACCACTGGTGGATGCCGTGGGCCGCGTGCGCGTCCGTCGTCGGGCCGAGGTTGACGGTCAGCTCGGCGGAGGGAAGGAGATGGGCGGCGTGGTAGTCACCGCCGTAGATAGCGCCGAGGAGGAGGCCGCCGAGGGAGTGACGCGTGGCAATTCTCTCCACGTGGCCGATGCCCAGCTCGTCCATCTTCTCCCGGTGCTCGAAGTAGCCCACGTACTCACAGCAGAGGAGGTCGGCGGGGTTGACGAAGAGGCGCGGGACCCACGGCGCGAGAGCGGCGAACGCCGACTCCTCGCCGGTCCGAGCCGCCGGCGCGCGGGCCTGGGCGGCGAGAGCCAGCCCGGCCGCGACGAAGCTGCCCGCCACCCGGAGCCCGTGCTTCAGCTTCCTGTCCTTGATCCTGTCCACAGGAGCGGAAATGAACGGCGGATTGAAGAGGAAGGACTCGAGGAAGATACCCTCTTTGGCCATGGCCTTCCCCGCGAGGGTCGCCAGCGTCGAGCCCAGAGAGTGCCCGGCGAGCCAGACCGTGGAGCCGGAGCGCCGGCCGTGGTGGGCCAGGTCTCGGGCCGCCTGCACCGCCGCGGCGCACCGGGAGGTGGCGTGGAGCCCGTGCCGGAGGAAGTGGAGGTCCAGCTCGAGGTCCCGGGAGATGGTGTCGGGCTTGGTCAGCGTGCCGCGCAGGGCCAGGACTCGGCTCGGCGCGCCGGCGGGTGGTCCCGGCTCGGTCAACTCGTAGACCGCGCCGAAGATGGACGAGTCGGCGTCGTCCACGAGCCGAGTCAGCAGGCGGAATCGGAAGAATTCCCACCACGGCGGCGCCAGAGCTTCGTCCCCCACGCGTCTCTCCTGCCGGTCGCTCTCGAGGACGTAGACTCCCTCCACTAAGCTCGCCGCGACCGATCTCCGGTGGTTTGGACAGCCCCTGAGAAGTCAAAGAACGCCTTAAGTTTGCTCATAAGAGGTATAATGGGACTTCACGGTGAAGCTCAGAGAGAAGAATTTCATTCTCCCTTTTTTCTAAAAAAACATAATCACTTTTTTCCATGAAAGAATCCATGCGTTCCAATATGCAGGAATCAACGGTGAAGTACATAAAGAGATATACTAGTCTTATAATGAGTTTTGAGTTTTATGGTGTTGGATAATTTCATCGTAGTATAGGTGCAACACTCAAAGATGAAGCCCATAAAGAATGATTTCGTTGTCTTTTCCTAAAGAATGTAAGTTAAGTAGTCTAATTTTGTCCATGAAAGGATATAGGCATCCGATTATGCAGGAATCAACGGTGAAGCACCGAAAGAATATATATATATATATTTATTTCCCATTAAACTAATCATAATAAACTTGGACACACGTCAACCTTGAAGACAAGAAAGAATATCTGCGTATTCTTTTTCTAAATATTATTATTATTAATGATTCATAGATCAAGAGCGAACGTTGAAGTCAGGCATAACATAGACCTAATTTTTTATCCAAAATGAATTATGATAATTTGCGTATTATAATGCTCAGGATTCAGCGGTAAATGGTGTTTCACAGTCCCGAGCCAGGACAACTGCTGTAATAGATATCGTTTGCTACAAAATTGATATTTGGTACCATTTATCTGTCCTGGCATCCGTCTTTGTCTCACGAGTTGAATCTTTAGTCCGGATTGACTAAGTCAACAGCAACTACTGAGGTATTCTTTGAGCGGAGTTGTTTTCGCAATGATTTCATTTTAAAGAATGAGAGTGTTTTCATATGGGACAATACATCCTATGGAAAGTAAACTGATATTTGGATCTCGGATATCCATCTCCAAATACTGATTTTGAACAGATTTTGATAATCCGGGTCAAATACTGATTTTAGATACCAGATTTTGATATTCAGCATCTCCAAATCTGAATATCAGATTCTGAGTGGAATACTGGTATCTGCCATGTCCTGAACCCTTCCATGTCTATCTTGATATCTGATATCAGGAGGATATTCGACCCGATATCTGTTATCTAAAATAGTCTTGATTTCATCCGGCTATCGGATACCAGTTGTCCGATATTGGTTATCGGATGGATATTGGAAGGGCAAACACTAAAGCTAAAATTAGGATTGACGTTGAGCAAGAGTGGTACCAGTCAACTTGAGTCAGATGGATTGGTCCTGAGATCGGAAAGTTACTCTTCTCAGATGCCATCACGATCTGCAGAATAGCATATAAGAGAAAGCTTCAAGCGCAAAAGTGACTATATTATCCAACAAATTAAGAAGTATTACTGGGGGTTCCGTAAGTTTCACAGCAGTGCTAAACAATGCCCGTCGCCAAATAGAGGAGAGAACATAGTTTTAAGTTAATGAAGAAATCAAACAAGAAGCCCACGCCGGTGAAATCGTCAACTAGAACAGCGTACAGGATACATGTTACTTTCCAATGGCGACATTAACTAGATTTTCTACAACTGCAACATATTTTGAAGAATTCGGATCGCTTAGACGGGGGAGCAGTTTAAATTAAATGGATAATTTTCCTCTTTTGGTTTGTCGAGTTCTTCAACCTAGCGCAGTTCGACAAAAACGTTCCGAAGAGAAATGGAATTAAAACTTCCGAGTAAATTTTCGAAATAACAAACTTCAGATCTTCATGTGCCGTGAGATATGGATCCAAACGTGTACACGATAGCGAACTATTTAGGGAGAATTTTTTTTTACATGGTGGTGCTTTCGATGTGAAAAACTGTCTTAATTATTCCACTCTAAGTACTACTACAATGAGAAATCAAAACATAGGGGTTTCTGCAGTAAAGAAAACAGCGATATCACATTGACGCTGACAAGTAAGCAAATGTAAATCGGAAGCGGATGCAGAGAGTCGACGAGGCGAAATAGCGAGAATGCAAAACAACGGCGATTGTGGATATTTGACGAGATGGAAAGAAATAAGTGCTCGGAAAAATGAAATTACAAGTACGAGATTGCAAGCCAGCAACCTATCAAAGCAGGAATGCCACAACATATAGATCTAGTGCTCGAGATTTGATGCAAATGAAAAAGAAAGATGGCTGAGCAGGATAAGACACTTTCACCACAGATCTGTGGGACTTCAAATGACGCAATGCACAGGGAAAAGAAACGCGGGATCATACCGCAAACAAGAAGCTCTTTACGACACGGGTATCTCTTGGCTAAGCGAGAAGACGAGAATCAAGGATTTTTTGTGGGTGAAAAGTTCGATGCCGTAAGCCCCTCTCTTGAAACAGCTACCAATCCCCACGCGGGATGGAGAAAGAGGAAGATCGATTGGACAAGGGGCGGGCGTAGCAGGTTTATGCTTCGAAGCAAAGAGATCCGAGAACTACTGTCATGACTTCTAAAAACTTATATAACATTATTGTCATGTGAAACACGTAAACATGAAGATAGACTTTTAGGATTTTTCGCCAATAATGTATTTTTTGTTCCAAAAAAGCATCAAAAGGTAATGTTGGGAAAGTCCGAATACGCCCAATTAAGATGATGGGGGACCATCCGCAAGCCGAAGTACAAGATCGGCCCGTTGCGACACGCGAGCAGCCACGTCGCGTAGCTCGAGCCAACGCGAAGGATCCAGAGTTCAAGTATACAGCTTGAGGAGGAAGTTTTTTCGTCCCATTTCCTTTGCATTTTCTTGGATTTTCCTTATCGTTTTTCTGGGAGGGCTTCCTTGTTTTGGCCCCTCCGTCATATTTCGAACCACGTTTTTTTTACGGCTCGATTAGGGGTTTTCTCCCTAATTACGAGCTGATCCCTAGGGTTTTTCACTCTCCCCCTATAAAAGGAGAAGGGATGCCCTTGAGGAGAACGAGAATGAATTTTGTTGTTTGATGCTTGTTCTTGGGAAAGGATGCCTTGAGTTTCGTTAGCAGGTCGCAAGGAGACAAGACTCCTCCAGGAGGAGAGCTGGGTTTCTAGAGTGAAGAGGAGAAGGAGCCGTCGCCGCCTCGCCGCCGCCGCTAGCCGTCGCCGCCGTTCTGCCAACCGAACCGCCGACACCGGATTGTGCCACCGCCTCGACGCCACCGCCGTTCTCCTCAGCCTCTTAAGGGAGAGACGTCGCTTCCTCCGTCGCTGCGACCACCGGTTCCAGCGCCCATTGCCGCCGCCCATCAAGCGCCGCGCAGGCGCCTGCTGCCAATCCGCCCGCGGCGCGCGCTCCTGTGCCCACCCAGACCGACGCCGTCTTCAGCCGTCGACCACACGGCACTCACCGCTTGACGAACCGACGCCCATCGTCATAGGGCTCGGCCACCCTCGCCCCAGCTTGCCCTACGACGCCGCCGGAACACCGCCCGCCACTGGACTGCCGCCGACGGGCCGTCTGAGCGCCAACTGCCGCCCGGAAGATGCCAGGGCAGCCAGGGTGCCGCCACCAGTCTTCTTCGCCGGGGAGGAGGGACGCCGAGTCACGAGTGACTCAACTCGGTGCCCGACTCAACCTGGTCCGGTCCACGTCACGACCGAGTCACGACTCTGTCAACCGGACTGAGTCAACCTGGATTTAAGAAAGGGCAACTTCCGGTAATTACTCACCACGGAAAGGGCATTTCCGTCCTTCCTGCGTTGCCCCGGTCTAGGTCGCGCCGACATGTTGCCGCCGCCGCCGCCCAGCCGCGCGCCGTCTCCGCGATAGTGCTGCTCGCCACCGCCGCTGTTGCGCCGCCCGCCTGCGCCACTCCTGCGCCGCACGATACCGTCGCTGCCGCCGTGCTGCATGCCGTTCCTGTGCCGCTTGCCGACTCCATCTCTGCATCGCCGTGCCGCCGCCGCCGCAGCCACGCCGTCGCTGCCGCCGCCGCCGCCCGAGGTGCCGCTTGCCGCCGTCTCCACCTCCGGGCCGTCTCTGCCACTGCCGCCGCCCCGCCGCGGCCGCTCGTTACAGGTCACCGCTGGCCTCGTCTCCATTCAGCCTCATGCCTCAGTCCGATACCCTCTCGCCGTCGCCACGGTCTATTTCCCGCCAACCACACGGCTTCGGTCCACCGCGATCTACCGGGCTTCGGCCCCGCAGGTCACTTAACTACACCTCTTTGAGTATTGTTACTTCTTCCAATATTTTCTCGTGTGCTCCACCGCCGAGGATTAATCGTCTTTACATACCTGTTCCACGGGATTGGGGAGTGTTCCACCCCACCCGGTCCATCTCACTCCTATCACCGGGATTAGACAGTCCGATCAGGGATACCTGCACCGGAGGTGTTCTTCGTGATCTATCTGGTCATTGGGAGTCAGATCGTACGTGGCACGTACGGATCACTGCCTGGGTCTCATCTTACTTGGTTGTGGATTGCGCTTCTCATTATTTTCACGAGTTTGCATCATTCCTTCATCAATTAATTCGTGTTGTTCGATCCTCACCCTGTGTTGCAACGCGAGCCGCCGATCCCGGCTGGACGTGTTGCATGATAAGATGTCAGGAAGATCTCGTCCCTTATCATGGCCTAAGGGAGTCAATTAATAAGAAATTGACCAATAACTTAGCAAGGTATGACCAGAAGAGGAGTGAAGAAGTTATCTTAGGCACGCCTTTAGGAGTTCTTAGGAGGGATACATCAGAACCTGATTTATCACAACAGTTCTTATTAATCAGAAGTTCTGAGGCGCGACATTAGGAGCAGCAAGAATTCAAAGTTTCTTTTGGGGTGACATTACAAAGTAAATAAAGATGAAACAATGTTATCTTTAGAAATAAATTATAGTAACCCAAGACATCAAAGATAGGTATGACACGGCAAATTTGAACAAGAAATGTCCCTCATTGGAATAATGCAAGAAAAAAAATCATTTCTTAATATTTTTCAGTTTAAAATATATTTACCAAGTTGGAAATCAAAAAGAGTATCCTAGAAAATTCCTCCATGATTACCTTATGATCTGTGAGCACTGAGTTTGAAGATAGTATCTTCCAAAAATAAAAAACCTATGAAAAAAAGTAGACATTAACATGGATCAATATGCAAATTTATTGGGGATAAATTTAAATACACAGCTTCAAATTACTTTATTTGAGCAATCTACATTTTATCTAAGTTCTTATGGTTAATATATATTTAAAATATTCCCAGATATTTTTATGTAGTCAAATAAAAACCATCTTTGTTAGAAGAGATATTCCTCGGTCAGTTATAGCATTATGCACATTTCTTAATTGCATAAAGCCATTTTTGTCAAACAAAAACAATTTCTTCAATGGAAGTGGGTTGTAGTGGAGTGACTTAACTGGGGGCTTACCAAAATATGATCAGTCAAGTGTCCAGGTGGCCACTGAACTGGAATTACAGAACATGAAGCAATTGGTTTCAGATGAATTGTGATGGTGATGATAAGTGAAGAGTCCAAAGAATATTGATATTTATAATATCTGATGACAAATAGTTATTGGGTTGTGAGCATAGGAAAAGTTGATATATTTTTTTATTGGGTCTCCATATATAATATATATATATATATTACCAATGTGAAAATATGTGCATTAATAAACAGTTTTCATTAAAATTAGGACCTTATTAATGCAGAACTGATCTGTAAGTGAATTCATTTTTTTCATAGGAATGTAGTTTTAGATATCATATATTGCTGAATATTATGAGAAAGATGTAGCCAAATGGAACATGGTATGCTATTATCTTTTATCAATTATCCATTATGAAATTATGTTTATTATATATATCACTAATTTATTTAACTATGTAAATAATTGAGGAAGGGATAAGCTTTAAAAATTCACATTATTGACCAAATTTTATCACTTACATATAATTCAGTTAGGTGTATCTATAACTGCATTATCTATATATACAGAGGGAGATACAATTCGTGAGTCAATTTTTCTATTTCATTATGAAAATGTTATAGACCACTAACAATTATGTTAATTATGATAACAGTTATGATGTCACTTGTCTTCATGTATACACCCACTGATGCCAGACGGCGTAGACGGTGTCATCTGGCGAGTGCTTCACTAAGAGATGTAACTACGTGATGACGCGAGTCCTACATGGAAGTACGTGCAGGTCCCAACTCATGGGGAAATTTGCAAAGTTTTGAGATCCAAGTGAACGGCTGATGACGGTTGCGGCAACCTCCTGACCCTAGTCGGAGCGACGATGGCAATTGCGACGTCGAACAGAAGACCTTTCGTAGGCGCTCACATGTAACGGACGGGATCGTCCCATACCAAATAATTCAGAAAACTCGTAATTTTGACGGATAATCTCTCACCTAATCTAACCCGAGCGCGGTGGAGTGCAGCCAAAGATATTTTGAAAGATGTAATTTAACTGATGAGCAAGGGGAACGATGTACCTTGTCGGTGGTGGCGTTCGTCGTCGATGTCGTCGGTGTCTTCGTCGGTGCAGGGCACCGGTACGTGCATGCTCAGTGAAGGCGTGCCGGAAGGTAGCACGATAAAGCTCAACTGGCAGTGTTGATGCAGCGCTGGAGCGATAAAGGAGGCAAAGGCGAGGAGAGACAGAAGGAGATTTGCAGCGGTGAAGCAGCACGAGCGAACTGTCAAAACTCAAAGGACACGTCAGTAATGGTGGGTCGGTACGGCCGGAGTGGGTCATATAGCATTCATCGGCAGAGATGCAATCGTCTAACAATTGGTCAAAGGCAGCGACCATGACGTGAGCAAAATCACTAAATATGGCATTTAAGGATGCAAGTGATGGTAACAGCAGTTGCCAGCAGCATGAGCATCAGAAGTGGGCAGCGCGAGGCACCGAGTGGGGCCTGAGCACAGGTAGAATGTCCGTAGTGAATCACATGAGCAGCACGCTAAGCACCATGGGCGGTTAGCAACCTTGGAAGATGATGGTCATCCTTTACGCCGATAGTTGTCTCACATGCACAGCTCGCCCATTTGGTCCCGTGAGGGACTTAGCAGACTACGGAGACATCGGGAGTTGTAGCACGATCATGTCAAATGATGCAGGCAGACTACTCAGATGATGCGTTCAGTCGAAGACCTTTGGCACAAGGTGATGTTCATCGAGCGGGTGTCAGCATCACGATGGAGTTCGGCATCACGCGGATGATTCACCAATGTGTTGACCCAGCGAATCCTCTTTCACGTCTGAGGGGTGAGTCAGCAACCGCCGTAAGGGCCAATCCGTGCACCCACGGTAGAAAGGCAGTCGACGGGCGAAAAATGCTCTAGATCGACCCTCGGGCGGATCAACTTCATGCGCGTGATATGCTTCCTTTGACCCACACACGCGAGATTTCTATTCAATGGCAGGTATGTCCCACTGTTTGTTGCATCTTTGACCCAGGCGATCGCCGCGGCTCAAGTGTCTTTCATTTATGTATGACGACGTCAATGAGCAGGGACAATTCCGACGCAGTGACAGAGACAACCCTGGATCAAGAGGGTCCATGATGGGCCCTTACAAGAGGGTCCATTGGCCCATTAAGAAGGGTCCAACTTGGAGGGTCCTTTAACACAAGGACCTTCCTTAGAATAACATTAAAAGAATAAACAATTCAAACAGCAAATAGACGACAATGACGAAGACGAAACTGTTGAAGGTGAATATGAAGACGAAACGATAAGATGATGAAGAAGATGAAAACACCGAAAGAAAGATGAAATCAAAAGGGGGAAAGATATGGACGTGCTTTTCACCTGGGGTTGCTTGAACCTAGGTGCCTTCGTTTGTGCCTTGGCGTGCCGGAGACGCGAGTCATCTGGAGTCGATGACGATGATGACGAGGGCTTTGAAGACACGGCGGCGATCTCGGGCGGGCACTCTCCATCACCCATAGCTTTTCTTCACTCCTAATGAATACAAAATATTTTATCATGTTATCAAAATTTATTTTTTATATTAGGCAATCATGGTTCAATCAATAATTGTATTCTTTCAGCCTGCACACTTGGAAGAATAATTTGAGGTTGTATTGTGTCCACTGATAGACCCCAAATATAGCATGTAAAAATACATATTTTTAGGTAATTTTGGGTACATATCATGTGTATTTTATTCAGTTTTATAGGATTTTGCATTTCATGCACTAAATAGAGCAAATGATAAAACAATGCATTTTAATGTCATTTTTTATACTTGTTTAACATACTCAATAATTTCTTAGGAAAAATATGTTTAAGACATTTTATTTTCTAATGCTCTATCTAGAATTTCTGTTTATATTTGTCAGCAGAGAAGAAGTTGAAGTAAAAGAAAGAGTTATTGAAGAGAGAAAGAAAGAAGAATGAATAATAGAAAAAGATTAATTAATAAAAGAGGGCTTATTGGGCCAGCTAAGGAGTTGACTTAGAGCATGAGCCCAAGTCAACTGCAGGCCAGCGAGCATGAGGCTCAAGCCTACCGATATCCGGCGAGGAACAAGGCCAGGCAGACATACATAGCCGGCCCACAGGAGAACAGGGCAAGAGAGACCTACATCAGACAAGTCACTCACAGAGAGGTATGCTATTTCAATGTGCAATATAATTGTCTCAAAAATATATATACTGTTTGACTTTTTAGATTTCCTCCATATGGGATAAGAAGTCCCTTATATTTTTAGTCGCAGTGGCCGGGCACAATTGGGCTGCGATCTAAAGGAAATAAGAAGATGCAAAGACCGGGCTTCAAGCCAACCTGGCCCGAAGCCTGTGTCATTTTGGGCTTTTTTTTAAACGACGGATATGATCTCAGCCGTTCGATCTTCTTAAGGAAGATCGGACGGTCAAGATCTACTCTGTTCATTTAACTTGTTTTATTTTATTTCAGGACTTCTAATTGGTCCATGATCGCTGAAGCGGATAGCAGGACTTCTCAACGACGAATCAAAGATGGCAAAGGCGATGTGGACTGCTTACGTAGATGCTGACGAAGTGCTGAAGTGGCGACGATTGGGGTACACCATTTAACCGGGGTCCATGGCTTTGATTTAATCGTAGCCATTGGACCCAAATGAGCCACATCGAAGGGCCAGGGGCATTTACGTCCTCTCTCACCCAGGCCATCGACATTACCGGCCGGAGGCCATTTTTGGCCGGCGAAGAGGGAACCGCTGGAGATCTAATGGCCCTGGAGGACCCCCAGGGCCGTCCCCCTCCATCAGACGGCCTGGGAGGTCCTTCCCAAGCCATTAAAAGGGGACCGAGAGCCCCCAATTCAAGTATATGTGGATTGGGATCTAGAGACGGCGGAGGACCCCTCCGGCGGCGTCGACAGCAGTAGGAGGTTGTGACAACCTCATGCCCATTCAAGAGGCTCCTGAAGGCTTCAGAGAAGGGCTAGGATTGCTAGATTCTATGCTAGCAAGGGAAGAGAAGCAAGGGGCAGACCGCATACCGAAGTTAGGCACGGCGATTGGCGCTGGCACCCCCTTGGCTCGATTCAAGGCAATTGGGTAATCTGAACTATTCTTTGTTGAATTTCAACAGTTTATAGTTAAATTTTGCCTCAAGTTTTTTTTATCCCTGATCTGATCCATTTTGATCGAAAGATTGTTACAACGATTTCTCTTGGGCATTTCATCGAACACCTAGTGTGTTCGATGAATGTTTCTTGATTTACCTAAGTTCTACCCCACTCAAATATTATAAAAACATAAAAAATATATTCCCCTCTCTTCCGTCTTCCTTTGGGTATTCTGTCGAACACCTCACGAGCGTTCGCCAGAATCACCCTCTAATATTCGATTTCCCTTTATAAAATCTATATAAAAAACTTACTATTAAGTAAATACTATAAATACCTCTCTTCTTCGACCCCCTAACAGGCATTTGGTTGAACACCCCTCAGGTGTTCCACTAAATCAACCCAGTAATTCTGGAAATCGACTATAAAATCATATAAAATCATATAAAATCCCACACAATAATCCTATAACAAATATCTTATCTATATAAGTAGTAGTCTATAATTAAAATCTATCTTATAGCTATATAAATACTTCCTAATTTCTCTTAGTACTTCTTGACTCACTAATATCCCTCTATACTTATACATACTACATTACAGTTAATAATTACTTAATACTTTATCTTTACCTAAAGTAAATTAATACTTTACTAATACTTTACTTTGCTCCTATTATATTAAATTAAATTAATACTTTACTCCTATTATATTAAATTAATACTTTACTCCTATTATATCTGAATATATATATCTAGCTACTTATTCTTATTCTTTTCTCTTATTAAACTACTTATCTTATTAAAATAATATCCCCTCTACTTACTAATTATTTAATTCTTCTTATTATCTTTATATTATTACTATATCTTAATAAATAACAACTCAATAATTAAATATATACCTAAAGGCCAGTGTCTGTGGAGACGACCTTACTACAAGTATACTTTTGAGCAAGTTCTATATTTTATCAAATTTACTTGATTGTAGGCAAAGTAAATTTACAAAAATGTTAAAATAAACACGTAATTTGCCTCCATCATCCACCTTCATCCATTTCCAAGATTCCATAATCACAATGTACTTTAATGGAAAGAATGATTCTGGTGGAGTTATATCATGGAACTTGTGAGAACCTCTATGAACGTTCCCTTTCAACTATTTAAAATTATCCATCAACACTGATTTTTATCTAAACATCCACTCTCTTGTAACGGGTACCCTACCCTTTAGAGTGGCAACCAAGTTCAAACTTGGTTGAGGTGCATGGACCAAATTTCACAATCTATATGCTCTCGCTCATTCCAAAAGCTAGAATAGCCTCTTCAAATGATAGGGTATCTTGATATTTACTCAAAATATGATGTCTAACATTATGATCAAGTCATGTAGCCCTCTTTCCAAGACATATTAAGTTATTCAGTATAACTCTGGACATGCTCAAGAATGAGTCCTCTTCCAATGAGGTTGTGATATTTTTGGATTTGGAATTTGTTCCAAGAATACTTTTGTTCACACTTTCTCATAGCAGATACGTGTCTTGCTAGAATACAATCCTTTTCCAACAAAACTCTTTTGTTTCTTAGGATGGTAAAAGTCGTATCCAGAATTACTTATTTGAACATACACCATAGTCCTCAACTCTACCTTATTTGAGTCAAGCCTCAATTTATGGGCTACATTTTCCATTCTTAAATTTGGATTTACTTCTCTTTCCATTCTTAATAGAACTCAGAGATTTACTAGGTAATAATTTCAGTAGGCATGGAATTGCAATGAGTGAATATACCCATGAGTTCATTAGAAATCAAAAGTTGCTTGTAGTAGTTTCCATTATGTCCAACAAACTGTGACTCCACCTCTTTGATGTACAATTCATCTCAGATGTAAGTGGATGACTAAGTGAGATAGGGTAACATTATCATTCATGAACTATGTGAACTCCATAATTAAGTATTATTCTCTTAGATTTCATCAAAAATATTTAATATTCTTTGAGGTAAGTAGAATCACACATCACCGTGTATCGACCCTAACAGATCATTGTCATGCTTTCCACTTCACAAGTTTAGATATGCAGGTACTTTACCCTTAAGGTATGACTATAAGGTAGCATATGATTCAAAAAAAATGCATTAAATATGCATTCTAGAGCGCGAAGTGTAGCTTGGCACCCCACAGGTTGAAAACTCAACCTATTGATTGGGTTAAATGGATCTAATAATAATTAATCTATATAATGATATGGTTAATTAATTTGGAAGGCCAATAAATATTATTGGGCCACTAGAATTGTTGACTAGAGTGATACATGGGCCTAGAGGGTCATACACAAATGGTCTTTTGGACGTCGGAAGATATACTTAAGTTTTTGGGTTTTTAATGAAAGATACCCACTTAATATAAATATTGGAAGGCCTTGAAAATAATTCATTCAGGATAGAATTGTTTAGGGGCCTTCCCTTTCTTATCCCTTCTCCCCTCACCTCTTTTCCACATTTGATGCGATCGGGATGGCACAACAACGATGACTGAGGGTGAATAGAGTTCATCAAGGTGAAGGAGAAGATTCAGCGCCCATGGATTATGTGGATACATCTAGAGGCTGCACACATGAACAGCTTGACTCGTCTCACTCTAGTATCCAAGAAATCACGGATGTGATATGTGTTGAGGTTATTCGTTTCATGTTTTTATTGATGCCCTTGCAATTCCATTACAAGTCTTATGCTACGTAGAATCATCTTGTTCATTTAGATCAAGGCTTATAGAACCCCATAATGCCTGGAGGCTGCCATAATGCTCATGTGTTCTATCTGGATATTTTCGATGTCCTTCTCAAAGTATACTTCAAATAAGAATATTTAGAACACATGCTTAAAGACCAGTGATCTCTGTATTACAATCTCATCATAATTCACCAAGTCCAATCATGTACTCGTGGACTTCGTTATAATTATCACATGTGCACTATATGAATATGTTCTATTGGTGAACATAGAATGGGATAAATAATGTGTGATTGGCTTATCGACCACATAGATTTTCATCAATACATTTGTTAGTTAACATATCGATGATTTCAATTCCATGTCAGATATTGCACGACAAAAAACTCAACTTTCAACATTAAAATATGGGGGGTCATTGTCAAATGAAAAGGTATGAACCATATATGCAAAAGTCTAGGAGTAAGATATCTTGGTTTGTAGGTTGTTTAAAATAGACATTTGGATACTTTTTACCACCCTAATGAACAAGTAGTCTTGTCACAAAAAAGAGGTCTTCTGTGAGGATGAATATCTTCTATGAAAATATTGTGGACGTAATGTAGTCTTGGAAGGAAATCTACATTATGCACAAATGTATCCTCACTAACCACTTTTTGTTCATGCATCCTTCATCTGTCCATCTTCTGTCAAGATTTTATCTTTGTTTCTGATAAAATAATTTTTAGTAGTGAAAACATACACATTTTCGAGTTAGCATATGCATGATATTAGTAATTTTATCTCTTTTTTTACTATAAATTTGCCCTCCATGCATTAATTCTTGAAAATTTTCAATATGACCATTTATCCTCATTAAAATTCTATCCAATGTTTGAAGGTCATTTTTTATTCCCTTTAGAAAATATTTTGACATTGTTATGGCTTTAAAGTTTAAGAATCTTCAATAAATAAGGAAATCAAAAATGTGTTTAAGTGGTCAGCTGAAGTAATCGGTGGCACTCAAGCTAGCCACCAGCCAGCGAGCACAAAATGCTCAAGCTGACCAGCAGCCAGTGAGCACCGCCAAACCAGTAGCCCAACTGATGGCCCATTAAATGCACAAGATAGGCCTCGATAGGCCAAACAGCAGGCCCATGGAGGCGAAGGAGAAATCCACCCACAAAATAGAGTGGAATATTTTATTTTTGATTGAAATATTGTGAGAAATTTTTATAGAGTCACATTTCCTAAAACTTCCCAGTATGGGATTGCAGCTATCTATCTATTTCAGGCTCGCACTGGGCCGGCTGATAAGTATAAGATTGATCGCGGCCCAACAGGCTGCGATCTAAAGAAGGATAGGAGGAAAGCTGCACAGGCTTTTAGTCGACACGGACTGAAGCTCGAGTCATAATTGGAATTTTTTTTTAAGTTGTTGATCTATCTCACCATCCAACCTTCTTAAACAAGATTGGATGGTGAGATTTAATAGACTCCAATTTAAAATATTTTGTAGACTTCTTTTGGTTGCAAGGCATTGACGCAGACCGAGGGGGGGGGGGAGGGCGCACACGAACAGGCGAATCAAAAGGTGAAAGGAGGACAGGGCACGCTGACAATGCAGTTGACATGGCTGAAAGGGGTACACTGATTATAGATGGGTCCACGTCTGTAGTTTAATTGCAGCCATTGACTTATTTAAAAGGAAGACTCGGGAAGGCTTCAGCAAGAGCTAGGGGAGCTCAGGTCAGTGCCATGACGGAGGAGAGGAGCGACGGAACCTCCGTGAGTGAGTCGCTGCCGCCACTCTCACTCCTTGAATTAGGGTGGATCAATGAGTTTTCTAGTTCATTATTGTTGCAATTGAGTTGAAGATTAACATATTTGAATGAAGCTATTTTTAATCATCAATTTAGTTCAGTTCAATCAAAGTAACTACCGCGATTCATTTTGGCATTCCATCGAATGCCTTGCATGTTAGAGAAATCTTCTTATCGGTTTATATGTTTTTTATCAACCTTATAGAAATCTAAACATATAAATATACATATCAATTTACTCTTATCCCGATCTCCCCGGGCATTCTGTCGAATACCTCTTGGGTGTCAACAGAGTCACCCTTATATCTCATAATTTTATATTAAAAATATATACCTCTATTCTAACTCGATCTCTCAGGCATTTTGTTGAGCACCTCTCAGGTGTTCGACAGAACTACCCACTAACTCCCAATTTTGACTGTAAAAACATATAATATAATATATATATACTATATAATAAATAGTACACCTATATAAATATATATATTTCTTAACTAATCCTTTTATCGTCTCTTAATCTCTTTGTGACTATCTATCTACTCAATTACATTATAATTAGATAATTACTTATTCTCTTCCTAGCTATCAAAGTTGTACTCTATTCTTCTTCTTCTTCTTCTTTACTCTTATTAAAATAATTACTCTTATTAATTCCTTTTATATTACTAAGAATAACATTACTCTTTAGTAACTACTTACATCTTAATAATCATTATTATTATCCCTCTCTTGTATCTGGAACATTACTTCCTATTAGGTAAATAAATATCATGTTATCTCTATCACTAGTATATTACTAATATATCTATCTTATTAGTATTATCTACTTCTTCACAACCTAAATTAATATTATCATTTACTATAATACCTAATATCTCACTTATTTATTATTTCTAGTATCTATAAATATATATATACTTATATCATCCTTTACTATAAATATATCATGTTGGAAGCTAAGAGGGGGGGTGAATTAGCTTATCTATTTTTGTTTGCCTAATTAGCTTTTAAAATTCCTTGATTTGACTCTCACCTTCTTTCTCTCAAACACTTAGCTTGACTTGGTTCCTCGATCCGCTTAGTGATCGAGTCAATCCAAGGCCCCCCTTCGAGTCCAAATTAGGACTTAGGATAATCTTACTAAGGATCCTCCCTTGTAAGGTACCCTAACCCAACTTACAGAGTTGCTTCTGCAGAGGAGTCTTCCGATGGCACGTCACGTTCTTTGGTGCACGAGCTTCAACCCCGAACCGCCTTCGGGTAGACCGTCATGAACTCTTCCTCGTACGTCCACTTCCCTCGTCACCGTCACGTCCTTGGTGCCACCAACGTCAGCTCCCTGCCTTCTTGATCTTCGTCACCTGTTCAGATTAGTGGAAGAAACGATATACCGCTCCCCGCGATTGATCAAAGGTCAATCACCGCTCTCAATGATGTATGAATGATCAAACAAACTAAGATTCAAATGTAATATCAAGATAAATTCTGAAAACCTGTTTTATAAGTACTTTCAAGATCAACAAATCAATTCCTCTTAATCACTTTCAAAAATAATATCAATCCCTTCACTATCCTTCACAAAATCTCATAAAAATCACCACTAACTCAATGATTGTGGAGGAAACTATCACCCTATTCAGTAAATAAATGAATGATGAAAATTAAAAACTTCCCTTATCAATGGAGAAGCACAGCCACACTGATTTCAAGGGAGAAACTTCACAAGAAGCAGCACTTTCTTCTTCAAGAGTGGCACAAGAGAGATGTTTTTCAAAAGGGATACCTCAACCCTTGCTCTGAAGGGGTATTTATAGGGGTAGAGGGGTAGATTGTAATTTTCTGAGAATTTCAAAAAAAATTCGAGCTCAAAAGGAGCTGTAATTAATTTTTTATGATTTTTTAAAGTTTTATAGAAAGTTTCCTTAATTAAAAATTTAATTATAGTAATTAATGCTAATTAAAGTAGTTAGGTTTAATATAGGAATTTCAAAATTCGGAAAAAATACGATTTTTAGAAATAAGAAATGATTTTGGAAAGTCAACTGTCGAACCCAACCTTTGGAATAAATCGAATTTCCTTATTCGATTTTTCGGGTCCAAAGTACATTATATATAAATAATTTATTTCTACACTAAGAGATGACTTCTGGTGCAGTGGTAAATCGCTTCATTACTGAGGCGGAGGTCTTGGGTTCAAATCTCGTTCTCCCCATATATATATATATATATATTTTTAATTCAATCTTTAGTAGCGGACCAGACCTCGGATTTAAATGGTTAAATCCGCCCGTCAGGTCGCCACTAAGGCTAATGGGCTCCGCCCATTTAGGCCTTATTGGGCCCTTCTTAAATGAACTAAAATGCCAGAAATTTATTTAGAAGTCAATTTTTCACTATTTAAAATACTTTTAATTGTTTAAAAAATTCAGAAAAATATTTATAATATTTTTAAAGTATTTAAAAATATTTCTAAGGCTTCTGAAAATAATTTCAACATACGTTAAATATGAAATGACTTTTTAAAATATTTTAAAGTATTAAAATAACATTTTAATACTTTAAAACTATTTTCAGAAATTTTAAAAAACACTTTTCATCCTCCCAAGTACTTTATGATTATTCTAGTTTATTTTATAGTTTTAACACATTTAAAAAACATAATCTTAAAATATTTTAAGCTCTAATTATAAATTAGTTTCTTAATTATAAATTCATGATATTAATGTAATTTAGTGTACATTAAAACACAAAAACCTCAACATATCCAATATATGATATTCTTTCCTATCTAGTTCTCTTATTAATCTAATATTCTCCCTACTTACTAACTACTTATATTGTCTATAGTACTATTATAATTGCTTATTAACTAATAACTCAATTATTAAATACATTTGAGTGAATTTATATCTTTTGTCTTATTTATTTGATTTTAGGAAAATTAAAAATATAACGACATTAAAAATAAACACACAATTTGTCTTGATCAGTCCCCATTACATCATCAATCTTTTTCAGCCATTGTTCTGCCACAGAAAATGGAGCACATAACTCACACAACAGAAATGACTCTCGCTGTCAAGTGCTCTCGCTTGCTCACCCTCTCTACTCATGCACTCATATGCTGATGTCGATGTTAATGCTGTCACCAAATTAGGTATCCACCTGGTCACCAAACCACCTCTCTTTGTTCATCCACCTCATTATGTTTCCTTCTCTCCCTCTAGATTCTCTTTCTCCATCTTTCCCTCTACCTATTCTTTGTTTCACTCAACGTCATTTGGCGTAAACCTATGTAGAAATACATGTATGTAGGAATATATGTATGTAGAAATAACTTTCTCATCACTCCGTTTTTGAAACTATAAATATATGTATGTAGACACCATAGCAAACTCCAAAAACCTGGCTCTCCTCCTCCCTCTGGTCTGTCATAATTGCGTGACATGTTTCCTTATCTGATTTGGATTGTGAATCTTCTAGCGATCGACCGTTCAATTTATTGAAATTGTTGCTTTGTTTTCACTACGGTGTTTGTAAGACAGTACTCTCGCCCTCGATCGAGGAAAGGGGCTGCACCATCAGTATTTTCACTGGACTTAAATCTTCGAATTCAATCGTGTGATTTGTGTTCTGTTTTATCCATCCCTAGTTGAGTTAGTCTATCCTACTCATGTCAGGCCTAGTCATCCAGCATTAGTGTGGCTTGAACCAAGTTTAAAAATGACATAGTAAAGTGGCTAAAATGGCAGTAGGTCGGAAATGACTGGTGCTTGGATCTTCCAAGAAGACAACCTTTTAGGTGGAGCATGGTAGTTACTAAGAAAAAAATAATTTTCAAGTGAGAAGAGTATATGAGAACTTGCCATGTCCCTAGAGGGTGATATGAAAATACTGGGGAGGTATAACTACACGATCTAAAATGTTATGTTTATTATATATCTCTACATCATTTAACTATGTAATAATTGAGGAAGGGATAAGCTTCATAAATTCATATAATTGATCAAAAGTGATCACTTACATATTATTTAGTTACATGCATCTATATGTACATTAACAAAAAATCAAAAAAATAAAACAATAAAAACATAAATACACACCTGCTGCCCCCCGAAAACATTAAATGCTGTCGGGAGCGACGCAGTCAACGGGCCCATTGTGACCCTCGTGGTGCACACGTGTCGTGATCGCGACGGTCCACATGATAGACCCGTGGATCTGCTTCTTGGGATTCAAAAAATAGAGCCATTGGCATTAAATGCCGCTAGCTCATTAACTCCAATGCTCGCCCCTAGGGCCCGGGAAAAGGACGTGTCAGGTTTGATGGTCTAGATTGAATTTCAAACCCAGATCGCACAAATCGCCAATCAGCCTCCGCAAATCTAAATATTTATATAGAAAACACTGCATTAAATGTATTGCCGACCGTATTGTTCGCTGCACCGCCGATATCTATTGACATTTCCAGCCCGTCATCACCGTCAGATCCTTATAAGAACCATCCTTCAGACCGCTCAGGTTTGTCCCCGCGAAGCCGAGTCGACTCCGACCTGGTCAAGCCGATCATACTTGACCGGGTAAACCTGGTCAACTTGGCCCGGCCTTCCCTGCCTGCCCCGACCATTCCTCGTGCCGATGAGACTAGCGTTGACTGCCATGGGCCAGCTCGATTGAGCTTGGCCAGCATGGGCCAAGTTAACTTGGCAGCTCCCGCTGAAGTTCAGTTGGCCAATCCGGACTGAGTCGAATTGTCCGGACTAGGCCCTATTGGCTCGGAGGAACACGGCGCACTGATGAAGCGAAGATATGCTCCCGAAGGGCAACTATCCGGACGAACATTACCGACAAACTGGGCAGCAAGAGTGGCGAGAACTTCACATACAGATACCAGACGACCACTCCCCAATACTACACTTCCCCCTCTTTACGATGTCACAACCCCAAAATGGGGTTATACCGACTCTAAGGGAGTGCGAGTAGTTGCATTCTCCAAAGAAGAGTTCTCATGAATGGCAGTACCTTTCGCTTACACTTGATTGGGAGATTTGCTACAAAGCGTCCCCTTATTGATGACATCATGAGGGTATACTTAGCGCCATGGCACTTCCTTGGTCCGGTGGTTATTGTAGCACGCAACCATCAGAGTGTTTTTATTTGCTTCCAACTGGAAGATGACTTAAGAAAGGCTTGGAGCCACACCACATGGACGATCAGTGGCACCGCTATGCTCATGTATCAATAGACGGCCGAGCAGATGAGCAGCTCATGAGAACATTGCCTCCACTCTATCCTAGTGTGGATAGGTTTCCCTGGACTACGACCACATCTCTTCACACCTGCTGCTTTGGAATCCTTCGCAAGTGCCGTTGGAACATTTATACGTATTGACAAAGACGTACATTTGTTCAACCGCCTTGAATATTTAAGGATATGTGTGGAGATAGATTTACTAGATCCCATTCATCACATGATACTCATTCACAATAGCGATAAGTTAATCCGCCTGCCCAATGTGTACGGGAACCTCCGCCAGTTCTGTACACAGTGCACCCTTTTGGGTCACACTCTCCATACATGTCACCAAAAGGCGTTGCAGGCCACCATGACCTCCTCGGAGGAGTACCTTCCCCCATTTCCTTATAATGAATACAAAGTAGAGGCAAAATCCACTACCCAGGGGTTTCGCCCTAACCAGAGATCGCTGCCTATTGCACAGCCCACCTCCATATCGCAAGGTGTGTTGAGTGTGCCACCCTCCCTAGCCCGGGGGCCTGTGTCGGTCAAACCTACTTTGGGCAGGGGAGCCCTTAATAAGGGCACTAGTGCCTTTACTGGGGGGGGGGGTTCCTAAAACAAAAACAACAATATCTTTTTTGACAAGCGTTTGACGACGTGAACACAAATAAAAGAAAAAAATGACACGACGGACTGAAACATGCGAACACGAATAAATGGCGAACTGAACGAGCACATACCGATGAAAATCAAAGCATTGGAAAAATACAGATGTGCTTTACCGGGGTACTTGAACCCGGTGTCTTCACCGTCACCATGGCGTGAACACGACACACGAAAACACGACGGACACAAAACAGAAAAAAATGACACGACGGACTGAAACATGCGAACACGAATAAATGGCGAACTGAACGAGCACGTACTGATGAAAATCAAAGCATCGGAAAAATACAGACGTGCTTTACCGGGGTACTTGAACCCGGTATCTTCACCGTCACCATGGCGTGCTGGTCGGATTGGACGCGAAGCGGCGGGCTGTCGATGACGATGATGGTGGCTCTGTGACGTCTCTGGTGGAGTGGACGGGCGCGCTCCATCATCTTGGCTATTCTAACCTGTGTTCCTATCATTGGTCATCTTTCATGGTTGCGTCCGCTTTATCGATGCTCAACGTCTTGGGCAGATTTCCAGTATCTTGGAGAGCCACTGATAGATCTAAAGTAGTAGCAGGCTTGCATCAACGCAGTGGTCCAATCGGGATTCATATAAAAGAAGTAACTTTATTTGAGCCACAAAATAGAGCTAAGACAGATCTCATAAATTGAAGGGCAGAGGAAAGCAAGAGAGATACCTGAACAACGAAGTTGCGTCGCTCGTAATCCATGAACATGTCACCAGTCCAGTTCACTTTTGACCGAACTTTCTTCGTTGAACCAGAGACAACAGAACAAATTACTGATGAGAAGGTGTTCCACAGATGATAACGCATCCCTCTGGGGAATTTAAAATGGGAAGAGAAATATGGGGAAACTAAGGTGGAAAAACTACACTTACAAGAAAGAACGTTGGAAATTTTCTTTCATCATGCATACCACTTATGAAGGGAGATTAGCGGGGAATAATGCGACAAACCCTCCCTTTGGTTGAAAACAATTTGAAGGTCAATGGAAGCATTTTACTTCTTTGCGATTTTATTAGCTTCCGCTTCCTCAAATAAATCAGAGTGCCTAGAGCCCCGAGATGCCAAATGTGGCATTTCCGATCCTCACAAATCTTAAGAAATACGAGATGATTTACTAATTAGATACCAAAATTAAAATTAAGGCCGTAGATTGATAAATTGTAAAAGAAAAACTAAAACTTTCATGGTCTTACACCTTTCTGGAACTTGATACAGATCAACCACCAATTCAATCTTTCCATAGATCCGTGGGGAAATCGAGCATTTGGAAAAACCGGTGAAAGAACAGTGAACAAGAGCAGAGTCAAAAGAATAGAGTAAGTCAACTCTTGCGAAAAAAGGAGAAACACAAGAAATCTTAATTGAATATAGGAAAATGATTGGAAATGACAGGGATTTATGAAAATCAGATAACAAAGGGGTAAAAGATTACCTTTGCGTGGCGCCTAGGATCCGAGTAGGGAGGATTTTGACGGACACGACTTTCCACAGCGTGCCTATCTGGTATGTCAGAGATTGTGGATTTCTTCACGAGTGTTACCTTCTAAAAATAAGTAACGATACAAAAGCACACGCTATTTCTTGTGGTCTTGCTAATAAATCGTATACACCCGTTCAAATGAAACACCACAAACCCAACGTTACCTTCTAAAATTAAGCTTTGAACAGCCGAAACAATGTCAATTATGGTGGGTGGCAACGATGACTCCATGGCAGTGTTCCGGATGAGTGAATGTTGAAACCCGCGGCACTTCCAGGCCCATCTCGGCCCAAAAAATCAATGAAACTTATCGATAAAATAGCTAATGTTTAGTGTAATTCAAAAAATTATACAGAAATCGTAATTTGGATATTCCCATGCAAAGGTGAAAAGTGATGCACACCCACCGTGCACGGACACTGACTCACGAATTTGAAACGATTCGTCTCTTTCCTCGTCGAACTTATTGCAAGTCACTGTTCTCATCCATAAATTCAGCGTGGGACCTTT